>NC_041404.2:156247976-156847976 GCF_900747795.2 Erpetoichthys calabaricus
CTTCTCCAGCTTAATTGCTTTGCTTTGTGGGGATAAATAAAACCTTTGGCTTATGTGCTTGTTTTTTTCAGCTGTTTACAGGCTGTGACGATTGTTCGTTTAGTAGGAGGAATGACCTGCTTCAGGAAGACAGTGTTTACCAAGGGCTTTATCATTAATCACCTCTGATACATTTGGCAGTATTGATCAGACCTGAATGGCGACAAAATTCAATCGCTGCTGTTCCATATCAACAGCAATGTTGATCACTAAAATCAGTGGCAGATGAATTTGTTGTTGATGTATGGCATTTAAATGTGTCCTTTGGTCTGAACATACATTCTCATTTTGCAAGTCTAATATGGTTATTTTTTAAATCATCTTTTGTGTATCCCTGTCAACTAGTAATTGTTACTGTTTGGTTTATGTTTAGTTTGTTTAATCATTTAGATCATTTATAAAACATATAAAAGGATTCCAGTGTGAAAATGTACTTATGGGGAAAAAACAGGAAAATGTGTGTGCCAAAATAAGTTCAATTTATAAAACCCGACATACACGTATTTCTGTTCAATTTACTTTTATATATTACAATCCTCTTGTAAATGGATGTACATGAACGTGTCTCTATCTCTGCCCAGTTGCCACCCTGAAAGGCCCATTCATGGACTATGCTAATCAACCTTGTACATATGTTATCATGTAACTGCAGGCCTTCATTGGCTGGGAGAGCAACCTCTGTCCTGATGCATTGTGCTGCACCCCCAACTGAGTGAGCCAAGAGCGTGTGTTGCATTGTAGCTCCTCTCCTCTGTGCTCTGGGGGTTGGAAAGACGTAAGGCGCCAGCATCTGAGTGAGTGCCCATTATCACCTGACACCATTGCTGTTTCAATGAATACTAAAGCCAAATAAGATTTAGCAAGTGACCTGAAAAACAAGCCAGCTGCCATAACCATCACATCCTCCACAGCTACTTTGCCTCAGAATAAATGAGTCACAGGTTGACCCAGGCCACAGAGCCCATGAGGCTTGTCGGTCTCATCTTGGCATCACGGATGACTTGTATGTTAATGGAATGTCAGTACTAACGGTTAGCAAAAGCAGCTTCATTCTTGCTAGGTGTCCTTATTACAATATGAGTCCAGTAAAGTGCTCTGATTGTTCTTGTTCTTTATCTTTTCCCCCACTTCTATGCCCTGAATGAGTTAGGGCAATTTGCAGCAGTGTTCAATTTTCCTTTTTTGCTACCAAAAACATGTTAAGTTAGTAGTGCCTTGTCGGTTGCTACACATGTCTTCCAGCACAGCAGGCGTGATGGAGAGATGCTTGGTTGAGATATTCCCGACCTGTTGGAAAATTAAGAGTGATGACAAGCAGGCTTAATTAAATGATGAAATCCAAAAAAGTTCCTTAATTAACAAATATTAATTTTGTTTAATATTTCTTTGCAAATATGCAGAATTGGCCCTCGTAAATGGGAAGTAAAACACAGTCTGTGCATCATAATTATCACTTTTGAGGTGTTATATGTTTGTCGCATCAAAGCACATTCTAATAGTGGCTCAGTGATATGATTTATTATGAATGTGAGTTGTCATTTGGCTGCATTGCCCTTCTTTATCGAGGGAGTCATTTTCCATTTTCTCTGAAATGTTGCTTAACGATGGGTCAGAATTGCTGTAAATATGCACACATTCCAGAGTCAAGTTTTTGTTTATAAATCCCAACAATTGGAAAGTTGCTCATGTATATTTCAAGCCTCTTTTTGTCTGTATGCAGATTTTAATAATTTGACCCCAGAGCAGCAGGAGCCACTCTGACAATTGGTTCCATTGGGTGTTTTGCAAATCTATCACTAAAATATAAAAAATAAATTACAAAAGTATTCACCTGCAGGATAAATCATTGAAATGTATTGGTTTCCTTTTTTGTGCTCCTTTTAAAAAGGGGTGGTATAGCTCTTACTACTGCCCCACTTTTCCATGGATGTGGCTTCACATTCTGCCTTCAGCTCTGTTTTCATACTTGGCTTGCCAAGCATCTGTTAAAGATGTGTAACCTGGTTAACTCTGGGGGTCTAAATTTTGCCTGACTGCAGTGAGTGTGCTGGATGAGCTTATCAATCTTGCTTTACATTTGAAGTCCCATTGGGAGACTCCGGCTCTCCATGGCACTAAAGTCGAGCAAAGACATACTCCACCCAAATTTTTTCTTTTCTTTTTTTAAATGTTTTCCTTATCTCATGTTGTGATGGCTGAGAAATTTTTTTTAATAATGTTTTCATGCAGAACAAGAGAACATAATTTGAATATTTGTTACATGCTACAGTGTTTGGGACTACTGCTTCATGGACCTAGCATCCAGGATTCAAATCCTGCATTTGACTGTTGAATCTGGGGATTTTTCATGCTCTCCCTTTGTCCAGGTGGGTTAGATGAATTGGCAAATCCAAAACCGAGTGAATGTGAGTGTGCGCGTACATGAGTGTGGCCTGGTGCCCAGTCCAGGGCTGTCTCCTGCCTTGTGCCATTGCTGCTAGAATAAGCTCTGGACTCCTGCAAAACTGAATAGCACTAAAGGAATATGCCATCCAAAAAATATGTTGTTTTTTTTAATGTTACTCATCCCATGTAGTTTGTAGTGATGGCTGAGAAAAAAATGAATGTTTTCATGCAAATCAAGAAAAAACAGTTTGATTTAATGAAACATAATGGTGACCCTTTCTGTCCAATAGCAAAAAACTATGTGAAAAATGTCCATAGGATAAAAAAAGAAAAACTTTTTCTTTTTTGGATTAGTGTTTTTCTTTTGTGGATTAGTGTTGCATAATCCACATGTCCATTACTCACTTGAACGCTCAAAATGTGTGAAACGTATGCATTTTTTTCTAAATTATTATTACTTGTGGAATAATCTGTGTATAATGTTAACAGAAGAAGTACATTGCCATATTTCTGTTCTATTGGAATTTGAAGACAGGACTATTGCCCAGTGAATGTGGGAGATAAGCATGTCTTCAATTCAAGAAAAATGCAAGTTTAGCTAAACTTGTTACTGACCAAATGTTTGCACTATATTAGAAAAAAATTTAAATAAGGAAAATTTAATATTTTGTTCATTGATTAAATTGTAAGAATAATTTAGAATAATTAGGGTTACACTTTTTTGTTTAATATTTCTTAGGAAATAAAGCAGGAATGTACATAATATATTTGACCTCAAGATGCCACAACTTTATATAAACAAATGTTTGTGTATATTGCTTTAAATCTGTTGGGCTACTACTTTAATGTTAAAGTTTACATAGGCTTTACATATGTTATATTAAATTACCTAAAAATATTGAGATATTTATTTTATCCATATCGCCCAGCCTAATAATGTTTTGCATTGATGGAAGCTTATTCTATCAGAGATGCACATTTACTGTGTTGTCTAAAAATAGCCCGTTTTGCTGCCAAGAAACGTATTAGCTAACACTGCATTTGTGGCGCTTGATGGATTTTTGAAGACAACTGAGTGTCCATCATTACAATGACTACAATGTGACAAAGCAGTGAAAGCATGTAACATATATAGTATATATAGCATGCATTTAAATTGTGTCAGAGCCACAGAGATGCAGCCTGCAATTCTGAGTATGTTGATAGATGGCTTAATTACTGCAGTGAAGGCCTTCCTGTTTTAGGGCTAATTCTGGATGATTGAACAGGCATAACAACTAATACTGTCCAGTCAGCGTTTGTGTTTTCAAGGTATCTCACATATATAGTACATGCAAAGCTTTCATTGTAAGAATTCTAAAGTAATTGAAGGGAAGGCAGAGCTCATTTTTCACTGAAGTTAATCATGTACAGTTTCTTGAATGTATAAATGCAAACACTAACCCCACATCAGCCAGTGTCCGATACCTGATAAAAGAGACTTGGTGACATACTGTATTTGATTTTGAAAGAATTGGTAACCTAAGGAACATTAAAATGCTCCTGTAAATGAGTGTTGTGAGTAGTCTCATGCGTTACTGATAGCATTGTGTAAACATTGTTGATTTTTTTTCAGTCAAAAAATTGATGATTTTGGCAGATGTTCAGTAAGCTCTTGTTGTCTTAGAAAAGCAAGCATAATAAAGAGATTAAAACTGTGTCTGGTCCAAACTGTTTAGCTTTACCAAACAAAATAAAATGCAGAATAGGTGCTGATAAAGTTCAAACTTTATTAACTTTATAGGCCAACGCTTGTGTGCAGATTGTGCCATGATGTGCACACTCCCCCTTTCCATCTTTGATATATTATCATTAAGAGCTCTTGTGTTTCTGCTTTACAGAACTCAATGCTGACTCCTGCTTCAGTAAACCATTTCTCCTCATTTATCAGCAGGGGATCACGTGGTGATGCGGCCTGACTGACTGCAGTCTGTCCTGATGCCATGGGGGCATGTGTGCGCTGCTCTGCCAAATCGAATGGGGTATTGTTTCAGACCCAGAATAGAGCAAGCCTTGTCTCCAGTTATAGCGCACATAATATGAAATATTAGGGAAACATTTGCTTTTTATGTAATGCTTCTGCAGTTTTTACTTTTTTCTTTTCATCCCAAATTATTTTTCTTATGTTTAACAAAGCTGACGTTTCAATATCCATGCAACCTCCATTAACTGACAAACTGATGACCGTGTTGCAGCTCTCTGCTCCCACATAATGGTAGAGTTTATTTATTATTTAATACATTTCACTGTACTGTAAGGAACATTGACAGTAAAATGAATTGAAACTAAGGAGCTGGCTTGTTTCCTAAATGCCAGCATAGTGAGCTTTCTAAAAGGGAATACTGATCTGTGTCTCATGTTCATACCTTCTGCACACAACACTCAAGAAGTGTGTCTCACTTTCTGCTGCAGGTTCTGCTTGATTGTCAGCTATGCACTTCAAGATTGCTTTGGTCAAATGCCTATCTAATATTTAGTCTTTTTTTCATCCCAACTCTGCCTTGTGGTTCTTACTTACAATAATATCACATTAGCACCGATGCACCCAAAGATAGTTGAGTGGACTTACTGCCTGTTTTAGATAAATTAATCCTAGTGCTTCTAGCTACAATGCCTTTAAAAATTATTCACCCCCCTTGGACATTTTCACATCTTGTTGTTATACACAGTGGATGTAATTGGGCTTTTTTGACACTGGTAAACGGAAAAAGACTTCAATGTCAAACTGAAAACTGATCTCTACATTGTGCTGTATATTAATTACAAATCTAAAATGCAAAACAGTTGATCACATCAATAGGTCAGTATTTAGTAGAAGCACCTTTGGCAGCCATGACAGCCTTGGGTCTATGTGCTCAGGTGTCTCGCTGTATCACTTTGCACAACTGGACACTGCACTTTTCCCCCCACTCCTGATTACAGAATTGCTCATACTCTTTCCGATTGCATAGAGATTGTGAGTGAGCAGCCATTTTCACGTCCAGCCACAAATTTTTAAATGTTTTCAGATCTGGACTCTGACTCGGCCACTCCTGGATATTCATGTTGTTGTTTTGAAGCCATTCCTGTTCAGCTTTGGCTTTATGCTTGGGGTCCTTGTCTTGCTGGAAAACAAATAGTCTTCTAAGACGCATGTTTTTTTGCAGATAGTGACAGGTTTTCTTTTAATCTCGTATGCATTCCAGGGCCTGCTGTAGCAAAGCATCCCTACAGTATAATGCTGCCACCACCATGCTTCATGGTTTTGGGGTTTTTGATGATGTGCAGTGTTTGGCTTTTGCCTAACATTGTTTTAGTCTGATGGCCAAACAAATCTCAATGTTGGTCCTGTCATACCATTGAATCTTGTTCCAGCTGACTTCAGAGCTGGCCCTTTCCAGGTTGGGTGCATTTAGGCAACAATCAACTGGAGCACCAGACAGGTGACCTCCTTTGAACTCATTTTGTGGCTTCTAAAAGCAACTGGCTGCACCAGTGATGATTTAAGTGCGTCATCTACTAAGTACTGACTCTTGTGCAATCAATTACAACTTAGTGTTTTGTATTTCAAATAAATTAGATCACTTTGCAGAGGATCTGTTGTTACTTTGGAGTTTCTTTTCTCTATGTCAGTGTGAAAATGATAACTTTAAACCACTGTGATTTAGTGCTGTGTAACAATAAAATGTGAACACTTCTGAAGGGATGAGGACTTTTTATTGCTACAGTAAGTGAAATCTTGTAACATTTGCCCACAGCTAGTGGTTTTCCAGGTCAGTGGAAAATATTTTAATTATGCATTATGACTGACTTTTCTTCCTACTGAATGGAATCTCTGTCTGCTGTGTAGGCTATCAGTTCCTGTGCTCCGCCGACCACTGCTTTTTATGGATCCATTTGGTATTAACAAAGGTGCAGCCTTTTTACCTTGTGTCCTTTGTCAGTTTATAATGTGTTTAATTTTGAATCACTTTGTCTTGTATTCCTGCTGGTTTTAGGAAGCACCTTGTAATTCTGTCTATGGAAGATGCTGTGCCAAATAATTTTGTTGAAGGGCCGCTGATGTTTAGTAAATTTGTGACAATTTGGTGGTGTTGTGGAAGGTTGTTACTGTGGGGCATTTGCATTTTGACGTTTAAACCATTGTTGGTTTAAAATCTGCTTCATTGTGTGTAGTGACTGGCACTTTGGATGTCAGTCTCCACCACTGAAATCCATATACACTGTCCAGCGTAGGGGCTCTCTGGTCTGTTTTGCAGGTTAATCATTCACTCAGCCCCCTGGCTTTTGGATTTGTTTGTTTTTTGTTTTTTTTTTCTCTATTACTTTAATGTGTTTTCCCATCCCAGCATGTGGGGAGTTTACATATTCATTCTTTGTTTGCTAGTATTTCTTTACTATCATATTCCAAAATATGAGGATGTTTACCTACTGAGACCAATTTAAAACTGTGTGGGAATTTGTGAGGGGTTGTGAGTGAATGAGGCCTGTGGTGGGCTGCCTTGCGGCTAGTTCTGCTCTGATAAGCTCCAACCTATTTAAACACTGAATTCGATTAAGAGATTTCAGTGATAGAGCAGCCGAAAGAAGAAGAATGATGGATGTGTGTATGTTTGTGTTTATGTGCTGGATGTACAGCACCAGGTAATGCTGGCTCTTGATTCAGCTAACCAGCTATGCTTTGCTTGTGGTGAGACAAAAGGGCATTAATGTTCATAAACGGGGACTTCTTGATCGTCTGAGGGAAACTTTTTACTGATATTTGTGTTATTGTACGCTGAAGGCCAAGAAATGTGTTCTGTGCAAAGGTATACCGTATATCATCCTCCCTTTAAAGCATATGGGGCGGAGGAAAATTTTTATTACTGTTATTCATTTCAGCAGCACTCTTACTGAAGTATCACTTATCATTAGTTGTGAGTGAAGACGAAGAACTAGATTTTTTTTTTTCTCCCACTTTATGGAGGCTGGCTAATGCTACTTTAGTGTTAAAAGCTCCTTTCACAAACACAACAGGGACATTTTCTGATTAGACATCCCAGATAGTTAGCAGGTTTTGCCCATTCACACATTATCATCCCACAGTTTATCAGCACACTGACATTCACACGGCACGCAGGGTTTTTGAAAAGTTTTGCAGGAGATCCCTGTCTCTACAGAAGAATTTCTTATTCTTAAAGAAAGTGTGTTGAACAGCAGAAGTTGAGTACTTTTGATTTTTCGTGTTTTTTTTTTTTTTCTTTCTTTTAATAGTAATGTTGCACAATGGATTTGAATGCAGATGATTCAAAATGCAGCAGCATGTATGGGCGCATCTCACTCCTCTGTGCTGGCTCCCTGCAGAAGTACACATTAAGTTCAAATCCTTTTTGCTTGCCTTTAGAGCATTGATGAGTTAGCACTCATGAGATCCTATACTCCTCCTTCTTGCCCACTCAGGTCTTCTAATGAATGGCATCTGGTGATGCCACCTCTATGTGGCATCAAATCTCAATCTAGACTCTCTTCACATGTACTCCTAGCTTGTGGAAAGAGCTGCCCACCTCTATCCAAACAGCTGACTCCCTCACTCTGTTTAAGAAGTGTTTTGACTCTCTTGTTCTTTGAAGATCTGTCTAATTTGTAATGGCTTTGGTAGTAGGATCTTGTAACTAAGGAAAGAGTCGCTAGTCTTGTTTTGTTCTGTTTGGTTTAAAGTTCTTTACCTGTGATATTCAGTTTTGTAACCTTGTCCTGTAGTACTAGTTTCAAAACAGCCTCACAGTCTGCTGTTTACTTGATTTTGTTGACCACGTTGGATAAAAGTGTCTGCTAAGTAAATAGGACAACACCGACAATGGTGTCCTGTGAAATTCAGCAGCATATGTGACGCTGCAAGCTTTCAAACATGAATGCAATTTTTTTTTTGTTTTGTTAAGATAGAAACCCCTTTCATCACAGTGTCACAACTTATTTCAAGATTATCAGAGTATGCCACTTTATTTGTTGGTGTCAAAATAAACCAAATAGCATCTGTGAAGCAGGGAGCTCACGACTGCCTCTAATAATTGAGCCCAATAGTTTAATTCGTGGCTCTATTGAAAAGCAGTCCGCTTATTTCACAATCAATCCCGTTTGCTTTCCAAATAGCTAGACTTGTAAAATGGCTCAAATCTCACATAGCAATCAAGCCATTCACTCAAATCTCTGTTATGATTTGTCCATTTACATAAATGTCATTTTTATCTACATTGGGACACTGATGATTTGTGTGCTTTATCTAGCAGTTTTCTGCCTTTCTTCATACATGTGCCAGGTAGGGAAATTCCTGTGAATTCTATCTAGCAGTTTTTGTTTCGGGAAGTGTTTGTGCCATTTTTCATTAGATTCTGGAGTTGACTTTGTTCACACATGCACATGATCCAAGAATTTTTGAGTGGAACAATTTCTGGGATAGCCTTCATGTTTGAAAAAGGTTAAAGATTTGGTTTCTGATAAAAGTTTTAATGGAATTTTGGCAAGAATCTTCACCAGGAGTGAAGTAGCAAGTAATCTGAAAATTGTTTTCAGTTTTAAAATGCATCACCTTGAGCCCAAATGTTAGGCTAACCAGTAGGGTCACCTGGGATTTGCTTTTTTTTTCCCCCTTTTTGAATTTACACTGTGTTGCTGCAATTTTCACTTGCATGCCAGCAAAGATTTGATAGGAATGCACACATTCTCTGTAAAATTGGAATTGCCCATTAATCATATACTCCATTTTACATGTGGGCAGTGACACAAAATGAAGTTTGCAATTTAGTTTTGGGCAGTATTGACTAAAATTATGAAAACTCCATTAGTTTGATTGTTTTTATTTCTGCATCTCGGTTTTACGTTTGTGTTATTTTCTTCTTACAGTATAAACCATATATTGCTAGATTGTAAGGCAGTAAAGGATTATTCAAATAAAAATCTTACCACTTTCACTCTATTCTGACGCACTGTCTAAGTGAAGGGCATAAACTGCACAATTGAATGCAAAACTTCAGAAATTCTCTTGACATACGAATTTTAAATTCTCATCAAGACTGCATATTTGTCCACTTTAATAAAAGGGTGAGAGTCTGTGTCTGTCTGTCTCTGTCATTCCAACAGATGGTGCACCACAAGTATAAACCTTTTTTTTTTTTTTTTTTTTTTTTACTAATCCCATACCAAGTGGAATATAACAGACATACTACAAATGTATGTGATGCACCAGCATTTTATTAGTACAGATGTTTATGTGCTATCTGTTGGAATGAAAAGTGCAATGTATTTTATTACTACGTGCAATACAAAATGCATTACAAAATACATTCCAATAAATGGCACAAACATAGATTAGATTTCAACCCTTCTAAATGGGTAGCATGGCTAGTTATGTAGTAAAGTGTAATTGTTAACTACAATATACAAAAGGCCAAGTGATGCAACTTTTGGCAGTCAAATTAAGTCAATCCTCCAAAGTTACAGATAAGATATGCAGAAAAATACAATTTTTGTTTTGTAAGAGATACTAATCTTAACTGGATTATCATAATTTCACAAAATCAATAAACATCATCTGCAGGTCAGAACCCAAAACTGGACGCAGACAAATTTAAAGTGGCAAATCTAAATGGCACAATTCATTTTCCAGTTCATCCCAGATAATGTTTTAGTGGTGTACATGAGTTCATGAATAAGAACTTGTGATGCTTAATTGAACAGCAACACTGATTTTTTTTTTTTTTTTTTTTTAATATTATTTGCTTTTTTTCAACCATTTTGCAGGGTGTCATAGCCTATTGTAGTACCTTCTTTTACAAGAGCAATTCATTATGGTGTACTCTTGCTCATTTTGAGTTTGCCCACGTCATTACTTAACCAAACATGCCAATCTTAGGCAGAGTATGCTGAAATCTGGTTACCTAGGAAGAACCCATGCAGACTTCAGCATCCAGGCCAGACTTTGAACTGTGGTCCCTGGGGGTGTAAGGCAGCTTCACAGAACCATCTGTGCCAAACTGTAACCATAGTAACTAGCTATAGCAAATGCACCAGGACACACGCAAGACTGCAGAATGTTGGGAAGTATCACCATGTTGATTCACCTGATTAAATTTACACCTTGTAATTGCACTGTCTGCTTGCTTACAGCTATGTGGGTAATTTTGTTTTGGAAGCTAATTGCTACCCAGCATTTTGAAAAGTAATCTTAATAGGAAAGTTTACAGAATGAATTGACCACACGCATACAGTCATTAAAGAGCAGCATTAAATCTTAAAAACATTTTTTGAACAAGTACAGAGTGCATATATCTGTTGTAAGAGGAGTACATGTTTTCTGTTTTGTGTGTTGTATTTACCCCATTTGTTGACACTGTTGCACCCCCAACTTCCATGTAAGGGGCTTCTCTCTGAATTGCCTTTCCCAAGATTTACATTGTGTGTGTGTGTGTGTGTTTTTTTTTTTTTTTTTTTTTTTTCCTTTGCCTTTCTCTCAGAAGGGGGGCTGTGAAAAAACAAGGTCTTTTAAAGCCCTTTTTGACATTCTTTGTGTGATTCTGGGCTGTACAAGTAATAAATTGCTGCTGTTCAAGAAATGTTTTCCACTATACCATATTATTAACGCAATGACCTGTCCAACAACAAGACCTAGTTTTTCTTCTAGGTGGATATTTAACATAATTCAGTCAGACAATGGACAACTTTATTACTTTCTGCATATATAAATAATACACACACACGTACGTTTCCTGCTTTCCTGTACATCGGTTGTGTCAAATTCTAATTTTTGAATGCCAAAAATAACACTTTATATAACCAAAATTGGACAGAATATATCAACAAACAACTCGCACAGGCAAGAACTTGTAGCAAGAGCAAAGTACATTTGTTTTACACCTGCATTGATGTGCACTGGTATTGGATAGCACTTGATCACAATAAAACAATCTAAAATAAAGTGTAAAAGCACTGATGATGGATCACACATACTACATTTGGAGTTGGTCAGAAATGTATGGTTTAGAGAGTTTAACATGGGAGGAAATGCAAATGCATTTTATATCCACATAAAATAATCGACTCAACGGAAAAGACAACAGACAACATGGTTGGTAGCAGTCGGGTAAGCTGCAATAGGGTGGCCAGTCCTGACATCTGTGTAGCTTTAAAAAAAGCAAGTGGATTGTGTGAAGTTGTGCTGCTTCTTTATAAGACTGTCATGTTTTACGGTAATGCTGAAACTCTAAAGTTATTTATAGCACTGTGGCATGGCACCTTCTTTTCACTTTTTCTTCTTGGTGTGACAGATAAGTGCGCTGTCGACCCCTTGAACCCTCAGACCACACGTCGGACAACAGATAAAAATCCAAATGTTATTTTATTTATAATAACAATGTGCACAAAGCACCTACACTCCACAATACTCAATAAATCCACCAATAAACAATCAATCCTCCACTCTCCCAGATGCGTTGCCACCCTTTCACCCAGCTCAGCTCACCGTCTGGGATCTCCCATTGTCCTTTTATAGTCCCTGACCCGGAAGTGTTTCCAGTCCTTCAGTCCATGTGACTTTCTTTCACCTCCGGGTCAGATAAAAAAGTTCTCTTCTTCATCCCGGAAGTATGTCATTTCCCTTGTCTCTGTGCCTACGACGTACTTACAGGTTATAGGGCACATATGACTCTCTGGGCCTCCCTGCAGTGGCCTCTGTTGGCCCCTGTGGTATCCAGCAGGGCTGTAAAGGAAAACTCCATTGTCCAGGATTCCCCGCTGGTATTCGGGGCACCTCCATGCTGCAGGGAGAGCTCGGCCTGGCGGTATTGGCCGGGATGACAAGCTGGCCATAGACCATATTGGTTCACTACGAGCTGCCAGTTTCCATTCTAATAACAGGTTAGTATCTGTGATGAAGAGATAAATGTGAGCAGATACTGAAGATGCATTTTAAAGCCTTGTGTTAATATAAACTTTATATAAATCTAAATATCAAACAAACTTCAATGATGCCCCTTGAGGAAACCAACGGTCATCCTGGGCCACATGTAACCTGTTTTGAATTTTGATGAAGCGGCCACTTTAAAAAGGTCCAAGGGCCTGCAGTAGATGATCTGACCATTTCTATGTGTGTGCGTGCTCGCTCATCTTTGAAAGATATAATTCGTTAATGACATCAATCAACCAGTTAGCCTAAATTGCTACTCTTACCACAATCCCAGACAGAATCTGTTCTTGGGTGCTTTATTGAATTCAATTTGTGTGTTTTAAAACGTTTTAAAGGTTTCATTTGAAGCCCTTTTTAGAGTTTCTAGCCTCTGGCATCTTTCTGCGTTTAGAGCTTAACTGAAATCTCCTAGCAGCGGAAGCCCTGCTCCAACTTCATACTCCATTTCTGAAGATTGAAGTGACACGGCATTCTGACTTCTTGTGATGCTAAATGTGTGTGATGTGGTAAAATCTTTTTAACAGTAAGAAGATTAAAGTAGAAAAGGCCATTTGAGAACAGTTTACTATTTTTTTTTCTTTCCTTCACCCCTACCTCTCATCAACCAGAACACCAGGTTGCCCTTCTGCAGTAATCAAGGTATAGCAGGTTTGAAAAGACATAATAATCGTGTGATCTGTATGGTTTGCTAACTTCACCCAGTGCATCGCAGAGGACAGGATTAAAGGATTTGTCTGAACTGACTATAAGTGAAGGTAGCAAATTCAGAAACATAAAGCTACTCAAGCAGTTAGAGTTCAGAATGCTGAAATGTGGCTTCTGATTATGAAGCAGGCTTGCTCGCTGCATGGCCTCTAGCCATGGATGCAGATGTCAAAAGAAATTACAGATGGCCAAGCTTAAACCCTATTAGAATTAACATATGTGGATAACTAATTGGTTAATAAAAGTCCCAGATTTCTTTTAAAGCAATTTTTTGAACTTAAAATTTGTTGCTGTCCTTGGCAACCATGTGTAGATATGCAGTGGTGGGGGAAATGGTATATTTGAATAAATCAGCTTTATACAGAGGTACCATGAGAGTCTCCACTCCAACCAACAGCCATACATTAACTTTAGTTAGTCAGTGGTGAAACCCATTAAAGAATGAGAGTGGCTGTCTCTGCACTGTACAAATACAGTCGAATCCATCATCTGAGCCTTCTGTGTCTTTTTAAATCTAAATAGCTTTAGGATTTCAAGGAACATTCTTGGTTTAAATTACAAAGTGTGAAAATTAAGCTATCCAGGTAGATGGTGCAAACTTAATATGAGGAGCCAAACCTGCCATAAATGTGTATATTTTTGTGTGTAATTGGTTTACGTGTGAACACTATTGGTTCATAACCTAATAGCACAGACCTCAACCAGTAATGTACAAGTGCAAATAAATTCATATGTATTTAAATATGAACTACAGTTTATAATTCAGTAGACATAAACCACTACCATACATATGAATTAAACCAGTGTTGTACACATGCAAACCGGTACTAAATCATACACCAATAGTGTTCATGTGAAAACCAATAGATTGCACATAAAATATAATTTATGCCTTGTTTGGCCTCTCGTAAATGAAAGGGTTTTTACATTTTTGAGCTATATCCATACCCGGAGTCACACAAGAGTTAACATGAACTGTATTGCAAAAAATGTTGAAAATAAAAATGCAACTTTGTTAGGTAAACCTTCTCACATATCCCGTGTGTGTGCTTCTTATTAAAAACTACATGAAACAGGATCGAAAATCCTATTTTTACAGACTTGGTTTATAACCTGCATGCCCCCCTCATGCATTTTGAGCTGTATGCAGAGGTAGAAATCACAAGTAGCATATAAGCAATGAATAACATGGAAGCAATATTATATACCTGCAATCCATGACTGTGGCTAATGGCTTGTTTGAGAGATGCTCACGCCATGCAGTACTGTTGGTTGACAAAATTTACCTGAGGGGACCTGGGGAAGTTCCTTCTGAAACTTTTGAGTGAGGTAACTAAGTCACCCTTTGAGCATGTTGGGCTCTTTATTAGCACAACACTGATCATTTATAGTGAGCCCAGCTTGTACTGTATATCATTAAGGATGTGCCAGTCTTAAGAATAGCACATAAGAACAAACCAGCTATTCATTTTTGTGGTGTTTTTTGAATAGCGGAAAGCAAAGCATTCCATTATGAAAATGTTTCATTTGATGCACTTAAAATGCATTTATAAGATATTAAAGAGCCCTCAATGCTGATGAATAAATTATTCAGTAGCAGGTGTTAGAGAAACACAGCTTATTATTATTATTATTATTTATTATTATTACTACTACTTTCTGATATCTCACACAAGCAAACAGGATATATTATTTTCAGAAATCAGTTTTTTGTCAGGTAATAAATCCATTAAATCAAGCACCAGGTTTTCTGTAAAAAAAATTCTGAAAGACAAAAAGGAGCTTTTAGTTGTCGGCAAGCACATAGCTGGCTTGTTTGAAAATACTTGAAGTGCCTGATGGAACGTGCAAAGGCAGTGAGTTTGTGTGAGGACACAATATACAGGCTTGGTTTAATCAGTCTGGGAAAGTGTGGGGCACAAGGGGTTTGGGAATATTATACTTGGCATTTTTGCTGCTATTACAGTTGTAGCAAGCAGCACATGCATAGGCAAAGTAATGCTATAAAACAGAAAATGCACACAAATGATCTGACTTTTGGGTTTAAATATAATGGATTGATTATCACGTTATGACTCATTTAACTACCCTTAATGTATGCACTTACCTGATAACAAATTCATCATGTGTCCTCACTGCAGAAAACTATTTGTTGTTTAGTGCTTAGAATTCAAGTATCAAATTCAGAGCAAGTTTTGATAACTCCAAAAACTTGATTCTGTATCTTTCAGCAGATGAATAATTTGCTTGAGAATCGTCAAGTCGATAGACCATTGTGTGAATGTCAATTTGTTATCAGGTTCCTCAGACCTTTCCAGGACTTTGTTAAACTCGTATCATGGAGTGTTGTCCTGCTCATAAAGCCATTCACAGATTGTTATACTGCTGCCACGAATGAATTTACCTGATTGTTTGCAATTTTCACATATCCTATGGTATTCAAATGATTTCCATGAAAATACAGCTGTCACCTTTACTGCTAATGGGCAATGCCTCCACCCCAGCCCCCTGCAACTGCACCTTTTTAGTTTTTGTTTAAAAATGTGAAACTAGCCAGTGTCTTCCACTTCCAGCCTTAGTAACCGAATCAAGTCTTACATTCTTGGAGTTGTTCAGGACCACGGTTAAACCCAGTTATTAGTCGACTGATTTGTCTGTATGTATACCATATATTAGAAATAAGTTTGATGTTTTTGCATTTGCTTTATTTAATTTAAACATTTTTAGATCAATTTTTTATTTGATTTCAGAAAAAAACAGGATAACAAAGTTAAAACATGTTCATATATAATTTTTAAATAAATCTAATACAATCCACTACAAGATGTTTGAACGTAGCTGTCTATCACTTGTCCTATTCAGCCAATAGAAATTTTAAAGTAATGATTGACATTCTTTACAGAATAATGCATATTTGCAGTAAAACGAGGTTGATTTTCAAGACTCCTTCTGCACTGTGAAAGCAGACAAAGGAAGCCTACTTCCTCGGACTGCTTTTTGTTTTTTGTTTTTTTTAACTTACAACTAAGGTCTCTTCTCAAAAAAAACGAATGTTTCCCTATCTTAAGCAAAGCCCCCAATGAAGTTTAAAATTTCTGCTAACTCTCTTGAGACCAGGGCCATCTCTGTATGTTTGTCTTTGCAAGGTTTCATATCGGCCTTTAGTAATTCTGTGTTTGGCAGCAGGGCCTTCCCTCAGTGCTACTCATTTCTTGATAATCTATTTTACTCATATTTTATATTAATTAAAGTACCCCTGTCTTCAAAGCATTCTGTTTAGGATCATTCACTGCAGTTATTTTACGCCTCGAAAGGTTTTTCCCATGGCTCTGTCCGTTGATCATTGTTGTCCTTTTGCCAGGCGAGAATCCCAGGTACTTTTTTTTGCATATGTTTTGGGAGTGAGATTTTTGCAGTAGCAATGGGTCTATTTATTGATAACTCAGTCACCCTTCTGGAGGGTCTGCTTCTTTTTTAATCTTTTTCAAGGTCAAATAGTTTTGGTCATTGACATTTTCATAGTGGAGTGATTTTTTTTTTAACTCATTGGATTGGGTCTTGCATTTGATTTGAATTGTTGCAGTCCAATGACTGAGAGAATTTTAAAATGGATTTGGAAAATTCTTAACAGAAAAATGTTCAATGTAGGTAGTGACATCCTTCACATGTTCTGTACCTCTGTGATGGCCAGTACAGTTTTCTGTGTGGTGTGGTGTGCTGAACTGGAAACCTCATTTCAAGAGAGGCCCATTAAATCAGTAAGCTGATTAGGAAGGCAGGCTCAGCTGTGGTGGCACACACTCAACATGAAGAAGGTAGTGATGGAAGAGAGGATGAAGACAAAAATGGCCCCTGTGACCAGTGCTGCACATCCTCTCTGTGACACATTAGCAGCGAGGACTTTTAGCTAACAGTTTATTCAACAGAAACACAACTGAGTCTCCTTCATACCAATGAACCTTTTATAATGTGACTGGTGCCTTATCTTTAGCCAAGTCTTTAGTAATGCTTGTGTGTATTTCACATGGGTTCTTTGTTGTAATATTTATTGAGCTTCTGAAAATGGCTAAATTTCCCTCTTGGGCCAAATAAAGTAATTTCTGTTTCTCTTTATATCCTCTTTTATCTTGCCCTATCTATTAAGACCATTAAACTGTTATTTGTTGATTTGAATGCTGGGCATCTGGATGACATACAGGTAATTGAATTTTTCAGGGTCACACTTTGTCATGTTTGCATTTAACTGGCAACCCTGTTCTTTACCCTGTGTTTGGTGGCTCAGACATTAGGCAGCCACAATGCTTGACCATTTGAAAAGAATTTATTAATTTGGATTGAAAGCAGTGCTCAATTGAAAATTCTAAATTTGCAACACTGTACAGTATATGAAATAGATCAAAATATGTCATGGTAAAAGTAAGATGGGCAGTGTTAAGCACTGTTGCATCATGGATCCAGTGTCCTAGATGTTGAAACTTTGTGGAGCTTGCATATTTGACTCCATTTCAAGTTTTTTTTATTTTCTTCCCACCCACTTTTACCCCAAATTGTGCAGCTTAGAAGCTTAGATTAACTGGTGACACTAGACTGGCCCTATGTGGGTGACTTCGAGAGTGGACTGCAGCCCTACATGCAGGGTTGATTTCTGCTTTGGGCTCAGCGATGCAGGTATAAATTCCAGGCCTCTTCCCAACTCCCTGGTGTCCCCGAGTTGGATTACGCATACCTGGGAATGTTGTCTTGTGAAGCCTAAATAAGCTGTTCTTGCATTCTTTATATCCCCTGCCCATGTAAATGTTGATTTAGAAATTCACCTGCTTTCTCTGCAACAAGCAGCCAGTACCTACTATGCATATAAGACAAGAATCTCTGTCTCTTAGTGTACAGGTTTTTTTTTTTTTTTTTTTTACACTAATGCAAGCAATTCACTGATGTGAGAAGTTTGCTGACATGTTTGAGATGTATGTCACTGGAACAAGAGTTTCTTCATTCCACATCATAACATTTGCTGCCAGCATGAACATCACAATAGCCAAGAAACTGAAGGAGAACTTTGTTTTCACACCTGGAACCTCATGTATAACGCCGTGCGTAGAACTCACACTATAACATGGCGTAAGCACTAAAGCGGGATTGTGCGTACGCACAGAAAAATCCAGATGCAGGAATCTGTGCGCACGCAAACTTTCACGTTCTTCCTCTACATAAATCCCGATCAGCGTGAAAAGTAATGCACGTGCACGCGCCTTCTGTCCCGCCCCAACTCCTCCCAGAATTACGCCTCTTTGAATATGCAAATCAATATAAATAGCCTTCTGTGAAAAGACAATGGGAAAAGCACAGGGGAAAATATAAGAATTTCAGGGAATACCAAGTGGAGGCAAAGGAAACAAGTACTATTTGTTGGTTTAAACAGTGGTATAATCAACAAAAGAAAGTTGATTGAGTGACAGTGTCGGAGAAACTCGAAAGATCAAGTTCACAAAGTCGCACTGTGCCCGAAATAAAAAAGAAATCACATATCAAAGTCGCCGTGAAAAGGCGAGTCGTAGCCCACCGTGTGAGTGTCATATGAAAGCTTATTAGGGTACAGAATAAAAAAATAGGCACACAGTGGGGAAAAAAGCACGAAATGTCAACTGTAATCTCGAAATTTCCACTTTAATCACGTAGTTTATTTTGCCATTAAAGTAGAACATCATAAACTTCATTTTAAAATCGTTTATTTTACTAGTTTCTCAAGTAGCACGTTAAATGCTTTGTTCTGTATTTGATCTTCTATGTGCTCACACTACGTGCTTCCGTTCTTTCTCTTTCTCCGACAGGACACAGAATCCATTACATTCGTGATATTACAGATCTCTGAATAATTAAAATATGGAGATGTATACGTGATATCATTTTCATGATGATAGGAATGAAAGCATGTTATTAAACATGGGAACACGGTGGTGCAGTGATTGTTCATATCTCACGCAAGAGGCTTGCTGCGCCATGCACGACCTTCGATGAAGTAATTTATTACAGAAGTACTGTCTCTTTCAAACGTACTAACCTCCAATTCCTGTCCTTACTTTTCTTTCTCCAAATGCCCAATCGCCACACAATCAGCTCTGTAATAGACGTTAAGCCATCTGTAAGCTTAGAACGCCGATTCTTCAAAACTTTTAAGGAACATTGAAATATCTTCGTAGTACATGTTTAATTATTCTATCCGTTTATCTTTCCAGTGTCGTGTCAGCACAAGAATACAACGCAATGCAGGAACAATCCCTGAACTAGCTAGCGCTGCGGCACTGTGTCCTCACATGTTTAATTATTAACAATACAGATTATTTAAATGAAGTTAAAGTTTTATCTGTATAATATAATCAACATATTTTGCTGCATTTCATCTTAAAAATGAATACCGTCATCATATGTAAATACGCGCTTTATAAAGTGGCGCTGGTTGTGCAATATTATAATTGTAGTGCAAGTTTACAGTGAGGTAATTGTACTTATAAGTAAACAGTTCTACAAGGAGCACTTGATGGACTGATTGAGTGCGTTTGGAGTTCTTGGAATGAAACCTTTTCTAAAACGCGAAGTCTGTACTGGGAAGTCTCTAAAGCGTTTTGCCGTGGTTAAGGCACTGTCTGCTTCATGCTATATATCGATAATTCTCTTTCCGATCAGCTGCTGCTGTGATTCCCCACTCAGATACAGTGATATAAATACTCCGAGTGGTGCAGTGAGAGTAATATGGAAAAAGATGATCTGCTGTGGCAACTCTTAACGGGAGCAGCTGAAAGAAGAAGATGCAGTGAGAGTTACAACGCTAAAGCAGTTATGGTATTTGGAATACTATGGCTATTCCCTGGACCATTATATTGCTGCAGGTTAATTACAATCAGATGCATTACACTAATAAACAATATGCAGTTAGTTTCAGTGTATTTATAAAGCCGTGTCAGGAATGTGGAGCTAAGAAAGAAAGGGTGACCACACAGGAACAGTAACACTGCTTTGACGCTGGGTGCCGCCAGTCTGCAAAACCGAGCGGAGAAATTCCGTACGCCAAGGTATGAGTTACCGTGGAAATGTGCTTGGCTTTACACCAAGTTTAGGTTTTATACATCGCGATTTGAGAGTGGAAACGGGAGTACGCAACATTTCTGTGCGTACGCACCGTTTATACATGAGGCCCCTGCTTTTTAGGACCCTCCCTTCCCTTTTATTGTGACCTGTTTACCCAAAGCATACAATACCTGGACTCAACCTCTTATTGGGGGGGGGGACATTCTTGGATCACATGGTTGCCTCAGAGCGTGACCAAAACCCAGTTGTTTCTTCTAAGGTTGCTTTGGTCTTGTAGAAAGCAAAAAGGAAATGTACTTTTTAGTTTACCAAAAAGTGAAAGTGAGCAATTGCGAGAGAAAGGAACCTTAACTAGGGAGCAGAAGCTACCATCACTATCTTTTTAAAGTACTTTGCTGACTGACACTAACATACTAGAGAAATTCCCACCTTTATATGTTGGAAGAAGCTCATCCTGCTTCCTTGTTTTGGCCATTACTGTCAAAGTAATGTGACATTATTTAAAGTACTTAAGCAGTTTTGCTGTGCTTGTGTCTTGGAGTATTTGTGAGTGGAACATTAATCCCATAATTAGGCCAAAGCGAGTGACAGATGGAGAAAAACAGAAATGTAATAGACAGAAAAAGATGCCTTTATTAGTGAGCACCATTGCAAAGTTCTCCATGGTACAAAGCATCACGCAGAGTTGAGGAAAAATTGAAACTCTAATCTAAAGGCCATGTCACACTGCATCACTTCTACAGAAATTTTCAATCACAGACTTCATTTAAATAATCTTATCAAGGTGGGGACAGTTGCAGTGTGCTCCCGTGACCCCCAGCTGCTTAGCAGGAGACATACCCAGCATCTTAGTCCCACTAGTCTGACTGTTTGACTCGCTCTGACTAAATTAAGCAGGGTTTGTTTCTGTCTCATGCTGTAGGAGTGACCTATGTGTGTAAGAACCAATGAGCACTCAGCTGGAATGCTATGCATATAATGCAGTGGTAAGGAATAAAGAGAGTGTGTGTTTTGGACCCCGCAAATGGAAGAGAGGCTCGTCTGTTTGATGTTACGTATTTTATGTAACACTACAGAATGTGGAATAAGGGTGGGAAAGGCTGACATCACAGCTGAACTCTTCATACCTGTAAAGCCTTTGCACAAGCACTGGCTCCATCGGGCAGCATGTTATTGGCAGCATGTTATTGGCTATCAGAAAAATGGCAGTACTAGCTTTGTAATGCATTTGTTTAATTTATCTTGCCCTGTGGTTTCTTGTCATGTAATACGACATACTTGGGTAACAAAATGAGCAACTACAGTCAACAGGTTTGTCATCCCCTCTGAGTGGAAGTCATGGAATGTGACATTTAGTGTTTTTGCAGTGAATGTGCTGTGTTCGCTAGAGACCTTGTTTGTTGAATAGTTTCCTGGAAAATTGCTGTCAACTGGCTTGGATGGGACAGAACCCCCACCAAGTATATAACACCAATCCAAGTAATGGGCTAAAAATTACCGTACAACTGGTTATCACAAGAAGTGTTGGTATATTTGTCTCTTAAAGGTAAATGTCTTTTGGTATGGACATGTATGTGACCTGTGTGTGATACGTGGGACTACCCTTTTAATAGTATTACAGAGAGTGCTGTGCAGCTGATTCAGACAGGAAGGAGTGAAGAATCCATGTGCTTTAGTGTTGAGTTTATTTGGTAGCCGTGGCAGTAAACTAGCAAAAGCATCTGGGGGTAGGCTGGGCTGTGCTGTATGTTTTGGTACGAGAGAGGAGAGCACCTTCTCTCGATTCAGGGGATTGAAGACCTTAGTGAGCTGATGCTTTCTGTCTGTAAGAAAATTTAATGTGCTGATATTTAAATTAATTACCTTTATCTTGGGGAGACACATTGGCACAGTGGTTAGCATTGCTGCCTCACAATCCATATTACATTTATGGCCACAATACTCAGTCCAGCATTGTTGAATGGTGCTTCTGTAGTGATCAGAGATACTTAAAGGGCCACTGCACCATAATCATCCACTCAAAACTATTTTTCTTTCTCTTTCTCCTTCTCCATTCTCCATATGTTCCCAAACATTCTCGCGTTTTTGGCAAACTTAAGCCAAACTAATTCAGCAGGTTTTACTCCTCACTAATAACATTAGGTTAAGCATGACTGGGAGGTTTACTATTTGAGATTTTGTTTGTTATTGCCCCAACATTGAATGAAGGTTAAACCTTTCGTTTTCATTTAAACATGATTTTTTTTTGTTTACTTCATTACCTACACAAGAAAAATTTATAAGTAAAATCAAAATGTATTTTTTACTTATAAATCCAATTACACACTCCTCAATACTTTTGTCAATTTAATGAACTAATAACATTTTTTTAATTAAGTTTCTTTACAAAGATTCATTTAAATTTAGGGAAATCATAATTACTGTCATTGGCAGGGCAAGCAAAGAAAAGCCAAAAGAGCAAGTCAGAAGACCTTTTTCTACCGTGAGGGGCACACCTTGTTTAATGCCATATTTCTGATCTCGAGCAGTAAAAAAGATGGAAAAACCATAAACCATGGCCTCATATTAGCACTGGTGCTGCATTCTGGGAGATGCTGGGTTATTTCAGCAGAAGCTTTCTAAAAGTTGTCCTTCGGTGGTTTTACCTCCCATCACATTTTTTGCAGCCTTTTTCCACTCATCCAGCTCCCTTTTAGATCCGTCTGCTGCTAGTAAATCAGTGCTGATCTTCCCTGGCAGTTTTTATCGTCTACCTTACATCTCATTATTTTGGTCTGCTAACAGGAGATGAGTCAGTCGGCTTGACACAATCGGCTCATGGAACAGGAAATTTCTTTTACAGTTTTACTCAATTTATGCAAGTCAGCCCGTTTAAGGGATACACAATGGGAATAAAAGCTGCTGTGTGTATTGATTTAATTGGATTTCCATTGAGGAGATCAAATTTAAGGACGCCTTGTTGGAAAGACACATGATCAGAGCAACAGACAGTCCTAGAAATTAAAGAAAATGCATTCTGGCAAAAGAGAATTCAAACCTTTTTACACATTTTTGGAGCCACATCATCAAATCCAAGGTTAAGAGGCCAGAGGTAATCCTGGCAGCACGAGGCACAAAGCAGAAACCAGCCATTGATGGCATACCACTCCATTGCAGCACCTATTTGTGCATACTAACTGTCCTGCTGTCCATGAAAAGAAGGCTGTCGTATTGGATGAGTGCACGGCATGTAAGGCAGTAAGTGTGTTTGTATTAAATGACATATTTAAGGCAAACATGCCAAAGTGTAGTAGGAAAGTGAATGTAATAATATGGTTATACACTAAGTGCACACATCTAGATCTGTCATTTTTACACTTGTCAAAATTGAATTTTCTGTTGTGTGTTTAATACTATCTCCAGACTCACAGCATTCTTTTCCAGATGTTGTATAGCTTTATGCAGTACACTGTTTGGGAATATATGTACGAGAATCAAATTTGTGAAATGTAAAGCGTCATCCGTAAGCCACAAATAGGCATAAGGATACCCACAGGGCCAATTTAAAATTGCCAGTTAACCTACTTGTGCATTTTTGAAGTGTAAGGAGAGAGATTTTTGTGACATTAATGTTGGTACTTCGAACAAGTTCAAAATGAAAGACTAGCAATGCAAATGTATGCGGAATTGAAACTGTTTCTTTGGACTGAATCAGTTTCTACGTACAGATAATACTGATTTAGATCAATTTGAGAAATAGAAGCCAGTCATCTTAAGAGAGGTTTTACCACCTTGTGTGGTGCAGGATAGCAAGACATTCTCTGACAGTGCTTTGGAGGCAAGCAGCGATGCACTTCAATTAAGGTAAACCTATATAGATTTTTTTATTTTAGACATTCAGTTAAGGTAAGCATTCCCGTTCGTCATGTAACGATATCTTAGTCTACCGAATACATGTTTATTATGAGAATACAGTTAAGGATCGTTTCCTGCTTGCATCAGATGCAGCTATAATAGGGTCCAAGCCACCCTGTGACCCTGAACTGAGAGTGTAATGTACATTAGTACACTTTTGATAGAAGTTAAAGGTGTTGAAAATGTCTGTGGAAAGTGAAGATGAAGATTGGGATATTGCAGTGCACACCTCAGGTTTTCTTAAAATTTGATTTTGTAGTTTATTTCAGTTTGCTAAAAAGATTACATTTCTAACGCTGTTTCAAACTAATGATATTTTTTTTCTGCAGAACATTTTAATACAAACGATGTAGCTCAGTGTTTTGCAAGATGTCAAAAAAGTAGCTACATGGAAAGATAAGCCAAATAACATAAGAATAACTTATAAAGAGTACACAAAAAATGTATACTTACATAAGATATATTATGAGAAATAGTCTTTAAAATTTGAATTTTTTTTTCTGCCAAAATTAAGATTTCAGCCATTTTGTTGTATTATGACTTCTACACAACAGCAGGTGGTTCTTCTGATCACAAGTTGCACATTTCACAGTCTACTGCTTGGTAGACTTAACTAGTTTTTGCAATGTGCATCTTCAAGTTCTTGAGTGATTGCTTTCTTAGTGAAGACGTTTCAGTGTGTCCATTTGTTAAGTCAGTGCTACTTTGAGTTATTTAAATACAGGTGCTGGTCATAAAATTAGAATATCATGACAAAGTTGATTTATTTCAGTAATTCCATTCAAAAAGTGAAACTTGTATATTGGATTCATTCATTACACACAGACTGATGTATTTCAAATGTTTATTTCTTTTAATTTTGATGATTATAACTGACAACTAATGAAAGTCCCAAATTCAGTATCTCGGAAAATTAGAATATTGTGAAAAGGTTCAATATTGAAGACACCTGGTGCCACACTCTAATCAGCTAATTAACTCAAAACACCTGCAAAGCCTTTAAATGGTCTCTCAGTCTAGTTCTGTAGGCTACACAACCATGGGGAAGACTGCTGACTTGACAGTTGTCCAAAAGACGACAATTGAGACCATGCACAAGGAGGGCAAGACACAAAAGGTCATTGCTGAAGAGGCTGGCTGTTCACAGAGCTCTGTGTCCAAGCACATTAATAGAGAGGCGAAGGGAAGGACAAGATGTGGTAGAAAAAAGTGTACAAGCAATAGGGATAACCGCACCCTGGAGAGGATTGTGAAACAAAACCCATTCAAAATTGTGGGGGAGATTCACAAGGAGTGGACTGCAGCTGGAGTCAGTGCTTCAAGAATCACCACACACAGACGTATGCAAGACATGGGTTTCAGCTGTCGCATTCCTTGTGTCAAGCCACTCTTGAACAAGAGACAGCATCAGAAGCATCTCGCCTTTGGACTGCTGCTGAGTGGTCCAAAGTTATGTTCTCTGATGAAAGTAAATTTTGCATTTCCTTTGGAAATCAAGGTCCCAGAGTCTGGAGGAAGAGAGGAGAGGCACAGAATCCACGTTGCGTGAGGTCCAGTGTAAAGTTTCCACAGTCAGTGATGGTTTGGGGTGCCATGTCATCTGCTGGTGTTGGTCCATTGTGTTTTCTGAGGTCCAAGGTCAACGCAGCCGTCTACCAGGAAGTTTTAGAGCACTTCATGCTTCCTGTTGCTGACGAACTTTATGGGGATGCAGATTTCATTTTCCAACAGGACCTGGCACCTGCACACAGTGCCAAAGCTACCAGTACCTGGTTTAAGGACCATGGTATCCATGTTCTTGATTGGCCAGCAAACTCGCCTGACCTTAACCCCATAGAAAATCTATGGGGTATTGTGAAGAGGAAGATGCAATACGCCAGACCCAACGATTCAGAAGAGCTGAAGGCCACTATCAGAGCAACATGGGCTCTTATAACACCTGAGCAGTGCCACAGACTGATCGACTCCATGCCACGCCGCATTGCTGCAGTAATCCAGGCCAAAGGAGCCCCAGCTAAATATTGAGTGCTGTACATGCTCATACTTTTCATGTTCATACCTTTTCAGTTGGCCAACATTTCTAAAAAAATCCTTTTTTTGCATTGGTCTTAATTGATATTCTAATTTTCCGAGATACTGAATTTGGGACTTTCATTAGTTGTCAGTTATAATCATCAACATTAAAAGAAATAAACATTTGAAATACATCAGTCTGTGTGTAATGAATGAATCTAATATACAAGTTTCACTTTTTGAATGGAATTACTGAAATAAATCAACTTTGTCATGATATTCTAATTTTATGACCAGCACCTGTATACAGTATGTGGTGACTGTGCTTTAAGATACAGCATTACTCAGTTTTATTTTATGTGGTTACTAGGATTTTTATGTGGGAACTAAGATTTCCATGGCAGAAATGTAGGATATTCTTTGTAATTTAAATCAAACTAATAATTCTTGCCTTTGCTAGTGTTTTCAGCTTTAGTTTCTAGCCTTATAAAGTTTTTAACTCTGTTCATAATGAGTTGATTGTGAAATGTATTTATGTTGTAGGTAGTAGCCAAGGTAGTTTGTAGCAATACCTTAGTGACACAACAGTTTAACGATAGTTGTCCAAGGTGCAGATTACCGGATAGTTGGTTGCATGGTGATATTTCAACAGCACTGTTATGTGTTTTTTTTTTTTTTGTTTTTTTTGTGTCGGACTTATTCTAAATCAAGAAATTGTAGACTTGAAGCCAGTACTTGTTGCACTGGCCACAAGGTGGCGTGTCAGGCATTTTTGAATGAATGGAAACCATTCAGAACATCAAGCAAGCTTGTTTGCTTGATGGTACATTACTTGACCTCTAGTCAGACTACAGTTTTTGATCTCATCAGCTGAGCATGTCAGATTACATGACTAGAAATCACAAGATATGACAAATTAAACATTGTGATGCTTTTCCAGCACTATTTCATATTCCTCGTGCCTATTTGTTTTTGACAGCCATTAACATCCTGCCTGCCTAAGCTGCTGCTATATGAATGCTTTCCAGGACATTGAGCTGTGCTACAGTCGCTAGCTACACTTTATTCTTTTTTTCCATTCTGTTATGCTACATGTAACACAAAACATTAGAGAAATGAGCCTCTCTTCCGTTTGCGTGGCTCAAACACCCATGTTTCTTATTCCTTGTTCTATGCATTGTACTTTTGCTAGAGCTGTCATTGGTTCTTAGCTCACATACCCAGATCCCACCCTTATGATTTAAATCTCTAGAAGAAAGTTGTTGTAATTTGACAGAGCATATGTCCATCCGTAATTTATCCAGTCACATACCCTCGCTTACAGATTTGCCTGTTAGTTTACCACACACGTAATTGAGATATAGCAGGAAAGCAGCTTTTTTTTCTGAATAAAGCTATAGTCTTTGTGTTAACCATTGTAATACTGCTTAGTGCATTGAGATCCTTCCCCAACCCCCCCCCCCCCCCCATCCTTTTCAATCAAGAATGACAAATGGCAAGTTCTGAATGCCGATTAGATTTCGGGATGCCTTCTGAATTGCTTCTCCTCTAATCACTTGTGTGCCAGCTCTCTCCCAATTTATCGGTGTCCACAATGGTAGCTTGTTGAGACTCCACAGTGCTGGCAACATCTTAACAGATTTTCCAGATCACAGTGTGCCAGGGTACATTTCCTTTGTCTATTCTTTAGAGACACTGGCAGTCTGTCAGTGCTATTGGAGGTCACTTGGTCACCAGAGGTGCAGTCTGACTTTCATATACTGTATGCCATTGTCCTTGAAGATAGTTAACTACTGTAGCTGGATTTGATATAAACAAACAGTGGTTTGTTATTTTTTTATATATAAAATTTCCTATTGATGATGCTAAATAAAAATCGCATTTTTTGGGTTGGAACAACTTGTTGTAATTACTGCTTTTTACTCTCAGTATATTACAAGTTAGCAGGATCTTAAACAGAAACAATGTCTTTAATTTCAGCAAGCATCAGACTATTAGTTAAATGAGGGTTTAGATTCCGTAATTAAGGTTTTCTGCAGTTTAACTTATGGCATCAAATTTGATAGCACTAAAGTGGTTTTGTAGTAGCCTGTAGTGGCTGTGTTAATTCATGTAGCTATAGAAGGCTGAGAGGGCAGTGAACCGAGGCAGAACTCATGTTTTGGTCCAGTTCACTGCAATGTTCACTTGCCACATAAAAGTGAAACTTCTTATGCTTTCAGCTGTTAAAAGTGTGATGTGATGTCATGAACTGGGGGTTTTTATACGCCACCAACATCACAATTAAATCCCTTTTGAGTCTGAATCCAGCTTAACAAAAGTATACTTTAAGGCCGCTGCTAAAAATTAACAGTCTACAAGGGAGATGTTGGGGAGGATTTTCCAGAGGTGGTTTATTTAACAGCATATCAGTTAAAATGTGTTTGGGACATTTTCAGCATGCAACTATATGTATGATACGTCTGCATAATGCCTTACTGTGACTTGTGGCTGCTAAGTCTGTCTGTCTTGTCATTCTGGTGTGTGTTCAGACCATAGTCTGTGTATATATGAAGTATTTATCCATGTATTTATTGATTTAAATAGGTTCTCTTAAAAGCCAAATGTCTCCCTGGGGAGTAATAAAGATCCATCATCATCATCAATGTGAGTTAAATGTGTGAATTCTGGAGACTGCTGGTACATCACAGAACTTTGCATTGCTTATATTAGAAGTAATCATCGGCTGTGTTCTCACACTGAACTACACAACATGACTGAGACATTTTGACGTTACTTTTCACTCGGGTGTGAGATGGTGGTTGGAAGTATAAGTTACGATCCTGTATACTTCCCAAGATGATTATCAAGAAACATATGACAGAAGTGGTTATTTTTCTTGGTACGACCACAGGATGCTAGCTCTTCTCTGAACCTCTCATGGCATGCTGATACACTTGATGCACTTGGTTTCGATAGACTATGTTCTCCTTTTGCCTAAGTATTTCTTCATGTTTGGCCTCTTGCCTTTATAATTTTAATAACCACTTAAAGCGAGGTAGCAGTTTCTCAAAAAGAGCATTCTTTTTTGTCATTTATTTTCTTTGTGCTTCCACATGCCCTCTTTTAATACAAGCAAGTTCAGCAGAGCAGGCTGCACTATTTTAAGAAGCTTCATAAATACAATATTTTTTGTTTCTCTAGATTTCTGTCTTGTCATTTCAAAGCTAGTGATTTATTGATTTGGATTGTTTTTATTCATGCGTGCTATGCCGCCAGCCCTCTGAGAAGTGTAGTGTAACCCACTGCTCAGCTTCCATTTCCGAATTCTATCTGGTGGGTCATACAAAGTCACTGCTTTGAAGGTTATATGGCTTCCAGACAGTATCCACAAGAAGTGAAAAATAATCCATTCTATGTAGTGCCCTTCAGAAATAGAATGTATAATAGCTTTGCCCTTGATTTTATCAAGTTGTTTTATTGTGATATTATTTGTTTAAATGCTTCCCTGATTGGTTGTGTATTTAATGCTGTGTCGTGTAAATTTGCTTGATTATAGCAGGTTTACGGATGCATTGAACATTTTTTTCACTTAGTTGGCCCACAATTATGAATTAATTGTAGTCTCTTGCAAGATTTCAGTTTTTTTAATTCTGTTTTCATATATTAGTTACTGTAAAGGGGAAAGAAGTGATGACTGAAATGTTCATGTTGCACTGGTTGTGCTGGAAGTTGCATGGCATTGCTGAGTAGCTCCTAGTTGCACATTCCCTCCCAGAGCTGGATCAGGGCATCAGTGTACTCTTGGACAGTCTTTGATGCTACTTGGCGACTTCTGATGCACAGATAAATAACGTACAAGAGGTTCAGTTAGATTCAGGTCTGGATTATGTGCGAGACAATCAATGGTATCAATGCCTTCATCATCCAGGAACTGCCTACACACTCTGGCTACATGAGGCCGAGCAGTGTTCTGCAGCAGGAGTAACCCAGGGCCCACTGCACCAGCGAAAGGTCCGACAATGGCTCTGAGATTTTTATCCCAGTACCTAACAGCAGTCAGGGTACCTTTGCCTAGCACATGGAGGTCTATGTGACCCTCCAAGGATATGCCTCCCCAGACCATAACTGACCCACCTCCTAGCTGGTCATGCTGGATGATCTTGCAAGCTGCATAATGTTCACCACGGCATCTCCAGACTCTTTCATATCTGTCACATGTGCTCAGTGTGAACCTGCTCTCATATGTGAAGAGAATTGGGCACCAATGGCAGAGCTGCCAATTGTGGTATTCTCTGGCAAATGCCAATCGAGCTTCATGGTGATTGGCTGTGAACACAGGTCCAACTACAACAATTCTGAGCCTCATGCCACCCTTCAGTTTGGCCAGAAACATGCACACCAGTTATTAGCTGGATGTCCTTTTGTATGGCTCTGGCAGTGCTCCTCCTCTTCTTCCTTGCATAAAAAAAAGCAGATACCAGTCATGCTATTAGGTTGATGTATTTCTACGGCCCTCTCCAGCTCTCCTCATGTAATGACCCTTTTCCTTGTATCTTCTCCATGCTCTTGAGACTGTGCTGGGAGACGCAGCAAACCTCCTTGCAACTGCACGTATGGATGTACCATCCTGGAGGAGCTGGACTACCTGTGCAACCTGAATCGGCTGCAGGTACTGCCGCATGTTACCAATAGTGACAAGGACAATACCAAAATGCAAAACTAAAGAAGATTCAGTCAAGGAAGATGAGGAGAGAGCAATTGTCTGTGGCCACCATTTGCAAATCCATTCCCTTTTTGGGGGTTGCCTTGCTGTTGCCTCTCCTGTGTACCTGCTGTCACTTTCATTTACAGTAAAGCAAGTGAAGTTGATTGACAGGTTGTCCTTCCTAACTGGACACATTGATATCCCTGAAGCTTAACTGACTTGGTGTTAGCCTGTGATGATAAAGTGTTCCCTTAATTTTTTGAGCAGTGTATTTTTATCAAAATTATAGTTATTATCTTGAAGTATTAAATGTTTATAATTAATATGTTTTTGTGTAGTTTCTTCTTATGGTTTAATTATGACTAACTGATTCCTACAGAGTTTCAGTCCATCTGTTAAGGTCTCGGTTATTATTGCAGTTATTATTTATGTTCCTGGCTATCATATCACCCATGCCTCCTGAAGTTCATTTTGAATTGCACAGACGTACATGTCATTCTTATGGTGCCACCTGTGTAAACAAAGATTTAAACTGTTTTTTAATTGTCTTTGTGTCCCATTTCTTCACCTGATCTTGGCCATTTAGTGGTAAAAGGTCTTAAAGGAATACAGTACTCCACCAAAATTATTTTTAATGCTACTTCTAGTTTGTAATGATAGCTGAGAAATTGTTTTCATGCAGAATGGAGATAAACTTTTTGATAGAGCCGAAGTCTATGGTGACCAAAGTAGGACAACAGCAAACAATATCTAAACGGCCTTGGAGGGGAAAAATAGTCATGTTACTCTTGTTGTGTCTTGATAGTTTGTTCCAGATTCCTATGACTCTTTGCATGAAGTAGTTCTTCCTGGCTTCAGTTCAAAATGTAAATCTCCTTAATTTCCACGGGTGTCCTAGAGGATGCGATTCGCCATTTAATTGAAGATCTGAATAAAGTCTCCATGCAGTCTACTCTTACTAAAACTAAACAGATATAACTCGCGGTGTTATGCGGCAGAACAACATTTCTAAGTGCTGGGATGCACTTGGTTGCTCTCCGCTACAAAAATTCAAGTGCTGCTGTGTCTTTTTTTTTTTTCTTTTTGTAGTGTGATCACCAGAACTGCACGATGTACTCCAGATGAGGTCTCACTAGTACATTATGTAGTCTGTACAAAATGCCCCTTGATTTTATATTCAGCAGTTTTTATAATGTAGCTAGACATTTTATTTGCCTTTTTCAATAAAATCTGTGCATTGGTTAGATGTTGAAAATGCTTTAGCTCATGAGAGCATTTTCTGGAAATGACTTATTTAGCAATATTTTTATAAAGATACATGTACTTGGGATGTTGCAGCATATGACTGGGCGATTTCACATGTGGATTATGCAACACAAATATGTCAGGTTTTTTCATGGATGTGTAAATATTGTTTGCTTTTGTTCAGTGCTGACATCTGCTCTGTCAAAGTTTTTTTTTTTTTGTATCTCTGTTCTTCATGAAACATAGGATTAAAAAATTCTTGATCATCTCTACAAACTACAATAGGTAACTAATGCGTAAAAAAGAACATTTTGGGGAGGTATATTACTTTAAGACTTCTTGTGGATTTACATGTGCATGGTTGAAGTAATTGTTTGGTGGCCTATGTTAAGTTTATGATTGGTTTACTTTCTGTGAAACGTTGACTTGTTTATCTTGTTTTTTGTGGTTTCCGGCTTCTTCCCATATTTCACACATTTACAGTCCGGTCATATTTTGTATGTATACAATTTTATTAAATTTACAAAGAGGAGTATGATTTTCTAAAATACATAGAAGATGATAGATTTATAGGGTGATTTATTGTCACACGTACAGAGTACACTGAAATTCTTACTTTCATATGATAATAAACGTGCAGTATAGAGTGAATGATTAGTGAGTGTAATATCTTTATTTTGAAACTTCTGTTGTCTTTACCTGAAAAAATCTTGGAAAACAGTCCGCCATTAGGAGATAAAACAGTATTTTGGAATGTTGTTCAATACTGTGTTTTATGTAATCTAATAAGATGCTGTTGTTTTATTGAGTTTCATGAAAGTTCAATTTTAGGTCCTTAGATTAATGGTTTACACTGTTGGTCTTCATATACTTTGCGTATTGTTTACCCAGTACATTCATGTGCCCACCGTAGAAATGAAAAGAATGGTGCTGGCAGAATCACAAACGGGAAGTTGGTTTGGTCGCCATATTATTTCAATTGGCTTTTAACTAGAAATCCAGCTCACATTGAGTTCCTATCTTTAAGTCAGTGCTGCGGATATTTTTACTACTATAAGCAGGTATGAAAACTAAATATTCAGATTTATACTTTTTTTTTTTTTTTTGTTTTGTTTTGTCTTGCATAAAGTTTCTCAAGAAGTACAAGTTTTGTTACTTTTTAACAGGAGTTGTATTTTTATACACCTAGAATGTGATTGGAGCCTCTTTGAAATCCAACCAGTATCAGTCAGGGGTTAATAGAGAAGGCCAGATGCTATTTCCTATTGTGTTAAGTTTATGTTGTCACTTGGTCACTACTGTACACAAGTAACATTTGTACCCTTGTCTGTTCTGCTTTTTGTCTGTGTACTTTTAAAGCGGAGTGTGTGTATAATTTGAATCAAATAGGCAGACTTTAGGCACAATGTTAAGTCCCAAGTGTTTAAAGTGTGTAGGATTTAATGTGTGTGATTTAAAGCTTTGACTATAAGAGAGCATGATTTGCTGTAGTAATTTATTGCAAAATGGCATTTCATGTTGAAGAGTAAAAATGAACAGAAATGCAAAATGCAGACTTTGTAGAAGACAGAAATTTAAATGTTTTCTCTACTTATTTATTCATCTTTTTTCTTTTTTTTCTTTTTTTACAGTTTTATGTGCCAAGAACCTGGCAAAGAAAGATTTCTTTAGTAAGTACATTCCTTTATTTGATTATTGTATTTTAGAATGTGTGTAAATTTTGTAATGTAATAATGAAAAAGCATTTTGTTCATTCTCTTTTCACCCGCGTTGTTGTTTTTACAGGGTTACCAGATCCTTTTGCCAAAGTAGTAGTTGATGGATCAGGTCAATGCCACTCAACTGATACAGTAAAGAGCACATTAGACCCAAAGTGGAACCAGCACTATGATCTGTAAGTGACGTTAATGTAAACATAGCTGTAAGTAGTGGTAAAGTGTGCTTTATAAAATATGGGATAGAATGTATGCAAACAGTGTTGGAATCGAACAGATCACCAAGGCGTGTAGTGGACCCCGGGGGCAGCTCTGTATACCAGGCTGGATAACACCTTAGTGATTGCTTAACAAAAAAGCTTAACAGACTGAATGTCTCATTTGTAAAAAATTACTTGTATTTTTAAGTATCATTGGCCTCCTTCGTGCACAGCAAAGGAGGTCATGTGTGCATGTAGGTGTGTGTCTTAAAGGATACATTTTGGTATTTTTTTCAAGTCAAAGTTGTTCCTTCACAAACATATATGCATTTGCTATGTGAAATTATGTTCTAAAATTAAGCATTTTGTATAAATTTATTGGTGCTTTACTATGGAGGCCGATGGAGAATCTTTGTAAAATAAAAACTTGCAGAACACATTCAAGAATGGTTGTTGAGTATTGTTCAGTGTTTTGCAATTACATAAACATTGTAAAGTAGTTTAACCATGTTTTGAACAAAAAAACACCAATTCAGCCATTTTAAAAGACCTGCTGTGCATGCCACTTCAGAGTTTGCCTTCTGCAAAAATCTCTCTACCCCTATCCCAAAGGGTGTGGTTTCCTCTCAAAAGACCAAATCACAGTAAATTTTTTGTGTAACATGGTTGGTTTTATTTTGATTTACTTCCATATTTATGTGAGAAGTCACACAAGTGAATTGAACACATATACTTACCACAAGAAAAATAGTACCAGGAATATGCAGTAAAATGATTATATCCACATCCATTTTGTTGTCAGAAACACAGAAGGCATGTTTTCTTATAATGAAACTGCATCAACTGCAGGTTTTTATTTTTCTGGTGATGCCCCATGTCCATTGTAAACAGCAGTGAGGGCAAGGTACGTTTTTAAACCTAACCCTAACCCTATTGAAAACTCTTAACTTTAGAATGCAATTTTAGATGGCAAATGTATATATACCATGCTTATGAAGAAGTAACATTGACTTGAAAAAATATCAAACTTCCCCTTTAACACTAGAATTACCAGAGTCTACGAAAAAACTCGTAGATCCGGCCCACCTTAAAACCGTTCTCACCTCTCTTTTGTCTTCTAAATGTGCCGATTAAGAGGAGCAGCGAGCAGCCGGCTATTCCATCCCCCACCGTCGCAGAACGTTCACTAAGTTTTCCCAGCTCATGGCTTGTTTGATTATCTGGGAGTGACTGAACTGCTGGAGTTTTAGAATAGAAATAATAGATCGCTATTTGGAATACATGCATTTCATGCGTGTTCCGTTTCTACAGTAATCTGTGTAAACACATTGCTAAAACAGAAACTTTTTCATATTTTAGTAATAAATGTTACAAAATGTAGAATGTGTAAAGCCCGAGTTCCTAAGATCAAATAAACACTTCCACAAAAGCTTCACACACCATATAACTATTTCCGTGGTGTAGCGCGCTAAGATTTGCTTCTCAGACCGAGTAGCTTTTCTCTACCTCACAAACATGAGTTCAATTCCCCGCTGGGGATAAAGTGTTACTTCTTTTTTTTTGTTTTTAACCTCAAACGGACATAAAATTTGTAAATTGGTATGCACTGTCAGTTAATGAGATCGTTATATTTTCATGTGGGATGCTCCTTTTAAAATATTTTTTTAACAATTGAGACTGCAATTAACATGAACAACTGTCCTTATAACTTATTTTTTTCAAGATCCATAACACACAGGCAGACAGAGCACTGCGTAATACAGAGACAGACAGGCAGAGATATACAAACAAACAGGGAAGGCACATGTACTGAAAGAAAAAAAAAAATCAACATGTGCGTTGTTTCTGCAGCACTGAATGAGCTCACCCGCTCTAACATCACCCCTCCACGATCTGACTCTCTAAGTAACAGCGCAAGTACAGACGCAAACCAAGTGTAATGGTTCGATCCCCACTCACTCCTATATTTGCCGTTTTTAGTAGTAAGCTGCTCTTTTTGTTAATATTATACAGTACACACATGCACTTGATTTGTGTCTGTACTTGCGCTGTTACTTAGAGAGTCAGATCGGGGGGGAGGGGTGATGTTAGAGCGGGTGAGCTTATTCAGTGCTTTTTCTTTCAGTACATGTGCCTTCCCTGTTTGTTTGTATATCTCTGCCTGTCTGTCTCTGTATTACGCAGTGCTCTGTCTGTCTGTGTGTTATGGATCTTGAAAAAAATAAGTTATAAGGACAGTTTGCTGACTTGGAGCACCACTGCCTTACTGTGCCACAGAGACGCAAGTTCGATTCCCAGCTTTGAAGAAAGTGTTTTTTTTTCCTCAAACGGACATTGAATTTATAAATTGGCATGCACTGTAAATCGTTAACTTTAAAATGTCAATCGCGGTTATTTCTGTTGATTAATTCATGCTTTTTTACTTAGAGTCAGAACAGGAGCTTTTTCAGTTTATTCAGCTTCTGATCTGACTCAAACAGCGCCAGTATAACTTCACACCCAACCTGACGCTGTTCGTTTTCAAATAATATTGCATTACTTCGACGATGTTTTCTGATTGGTACTATTTGCGTCATAAAATTATTTCTTCAAAACGTCACATATATTTGTCTCTTTCTTTTTTTAAAATGTGCGTTGTAGCACTCAGCAACTGGCCACCTGCATGTTCCTGCGCACACTAAACAAGACAGCGCTATATGCAATCATCAGATTCAAATGTTAAGTTATATAGCACAGAATGGAAATCAGCAGTTCTTAGCATTCCACCACGCAAGCTGTCATATCAACCGCCTACTGTAACTTGCTTTCTTTTTTCTTCGGTTATAGTCTTGAATAAAAGTGCACTTGTTTTGTTATACTTTTACATCAACATATGTTCCTGTGTTTGAGCTACATGGGCATGCTCAAAAAATACACGTATAATGCCACGAAAAGTGCATGCAGACACTTCAGTTCGCAAGCATTGGTACGACAATGCAGTCACAAGTACACTGCAGAGCTTTAGCGCGTCTTTATGTGAAAACAGCATCAGATGGGGAGTGTCTGATGATTGCATATAGCGCTGAAGTTACTGCTGTTTACTATGCTTTCCTCTGCATGTCCTGGAGTACAAAAGAAACAGCATACAGCAACACGTGGGGACTGGCAATACTGGGGGAAAAAAACACGCGGTCGTATGTATCGTGATACACTGCAGAACTATAGCGCGTCTTTATGTAAAAACCGCAGTGTCAGGTGGGGGGCGGTAGGGATGGATGCTGACCGCGACTGAGACAATGAAAAGTGAATTTTAAAAAAATAAAGCTAACCTTTACAAATATCATAAATTACACCAGCTGTTACAGACTGGAATCAAATGTATCTTTTTATTCTAAAATAGTGAAAATAAGAACACTTCTCAAATGGGAGTTGTGCAGGATCGAACTCATGACCTTCTGATTCCCAGTCAGCGACTGATACTGTTACGCCACGGAAGCAGTGATAGTTAATTCATATCAATGTCTCACACTAAGGCGGATTTTTTTGGCGGTGGCTTTTTTTTTGTACCTTTTGTGAAAGTGTTTCTTTGATATTTGGACTTCAGGCTTCATACATTATATAGTTTATGCCTACATTTTGTCAATTGCTACTAGAATATATAACACGTTTCTGTTTTAACAATGTGGTTACACAGATTACTGTAAAAATGCAACACATATGAAATGCGTGTGTTTCAAATAACAATCTATTATTTCTACTCTAAAACTCCACTTCACTCCCAGATAATCAATCAAGGCAAGAGCTGGGAAAAGCCTGTTTACGTTCTAAGTCGTTGGGGGGGATGGAATAGCCAGCTGCTGGCAGCTTGTCTTTATCAGTACATTTAGATGACAAAAGACGCTGGCGGAGAGGTGAGAAAGGTTTTAAGAAGCGATTTAAGGTGGGCCGGATATACGAGTTTTTTCGTAGGCTCTGGTAATTCTAGTGTTAAGCAAAATGAATACAGAGGAAATAGTCATCAGCTGCATCCTACCATTATAAGTCGGCATGTGTTTTTATGTTGCTGAATGTCTTTCTGAAATCTTTACCACAATCTTTATATATTAAAAAATTCTGCTGTATTAAAGTGTAAAAGCATTTATTTTAATGGGATGACACACATTCCTTTCCTGCACAACCAGTGGGAGGTTTTGTCTCTCACAAGTAGTTGAGTGGAAAGCAGAAAGAAAATCATGCAGTGTGATGGCCTAGTGGCCAAGACAAAGGAGCAGAAAGTGTAAGGCGTCTGGTTCTGAACTCACTACTGTACTGTTCAATTTATAAGTAAGGTAGAGATGCATTTGTTGTAACCTGTAAATTGCTTTGGTTTAGAGCCAGTTTCACAATTCACACAATTAAATGGAAAAAAAAGTAGAGGTATAAAATTTTACTGTAGCCTTACAAGTGCTTTCCTTCATTCTAATAAGAAAATATAAATTTAAAATATGATAGGAGAGTAGGGAGCATGTTTGTACCTAGCCCATCCCTCGTCCCCCTTTGTGCCTTCTGGATATTTAGTGGTTTAGATGTCTTTTTGTGACATGTGTAAACACACGTCAGGAGATGATACTCTACTAATCCCTTAGATTGCCTGGAAGCTAAAAAATTTCAGACAAAGCACAATCTTATCAGAGATGCCTGCTGAACTTCCTGGATACGGCACCTTTAGTATTATATTGCTATTTACGTAAGGTAAGCATGCCAACAATCTGTAAAGAGACTTAATAGAAATACAGGGGGTCCCAGATAAAAACTTGCTATGGAGTTGCTGGTCATCATGGGACTAAAGACCTAACCTAGCTACTGAGAATTTAAGATGGATATTGGTTGTTCAAAGACACCACTAACTGCCTAATTATTTCTTTAGCTGTTTTTTTAAATAAATAATACTCGGTAAGCCCTAGTTATTCCCTATATAAAGGTCTACATGTTAGGTCTAGCACCTAGTTAATAAAGAAAACAAAATTGATTACAAAGAAAAACGTTTATTTTTAGTTTCTTAGGATTTTCATTTCTTTCAACTGTAGTTATATTTGCTTGCCTTCCTAGTTAAATGTTTATGAAATATTCCATTTTAAAGATGTGAATATCTACTCTTCTCTCTGAAACCTATGATTTCATGGTAATGCCATATTGCGAGCTGTATTGTATGCTTCAGCTGAATTCTTAACAAAAGTCTTGAGCAGGACATGTGAGGAATAATTTTGTGGAAGTAACTGTTTAAAATTTTAGCTGCTTAAGAGTCACGAAAGCATCATGCTTGCAGATGGTCTCTGGGTTATTCTGCCACTGTGGCAATTGTATCCACTGAATGGTAGAATTTTCGGTGGGCCCCATGCTGATTCATTAAGGTTGTGGCATACAATATACAGAATCATCTTTTATTTTGATCTTGATTAATACGTCATTCCATCATGGCAAAGACAGTTGGACAGTGTACATCTCAGCTATGTGAACCAAGTGGCATTATCTCTAATTGACTGAAAAAATTGATAATTAAATCTGGTTACTATTTTCAAATTTATTCCATCCATATTTTTGCATTGGCTTTGTCCAGTTCTGCACTGCTTTGGCTAGAACCTATCTGGGCAACATTGGACACAAGGCAGGAACTAACGCTGGATGTGTTGGCAGTCTTTTTCAGGACTCAGTCATGCATACACCCAAGCTTACACTCACTGGCACTAATACAGTTAACTATCTGCACATCTTTGGTGCCTTGGGAGGAAAGTCAAATTGCCAAATGGAAACCAACTCAGATATGGGAACAATGTGCAAATTCAATACAGATACTGTCCAGGAAGAGGACTAAACCCCAAGACACAGCATACATGCTGCCCCAGTTAAATGCTTATTTTACTTAAAAAATGTTTACGCCATGAAAGCTTTCAATTTTTGGTTGCTTTCATTTCATTGCTTTGTGCAGCACATCAACATTTTATTGCTTTTTTTGTTATCTTATTTGTCCTTTATAGAATATTTTATTAAGTTATGAAAAGCAGCTGTCTTTGTTAATATCTCTAATGTAATAGTCTTGCAAACCCCCTAGTAGCATAAATGGGAAATTTATCCCTGAAATAGCATTAGCAGTCTTTTTAATTTCTAATGCTGCTTGGCTAGCAGTAGATGGTGAAAGGACATTGAATATCTTATTGTGTGTGTGTGTGTGAGAGAGAAGATGGGAATTGCATTACAGTAACACAATAGCTGTGCTCTGCAGGCCTTCCACACATACTCTTTGAAGTTCGTGGCATCATAGGGTTGGAAAATGGAAGGACACAGTTTCCATATGCATTCTTTTTGAAACAGTAATAAAACCCAGTAGAATGTGGGATAGACTTGGATGTTTCTTTATTTTTTCAGTTTCTTTAAAATATTTTGTTAGTCTGGCAGATATTTCTCAATATAAAACTTAGTATTTAAAGCGCTCCTTGATTAATTAATATTACCAAGGTAAAAGTCAAGATTAATGTGGCTTATGGTGGCTGAACCATTTTTATTTTTGAGCCAGTTTTGTTTTGATCTGTTTTTTGTTACATCTATTTACCTGTTGTGGATGATCACAGCTTTGTCATTAAATTCTATTTTTAGCTTTATTAGACATTTTAAATAATGCTTTAGCAGTGTCCTCTCCTTCCAATCAATCTAAACGTTGTCAGAAAACTTCAAAAGACATATTTTTAGTCAACTAATACCATCTTCAGTCAATGTAATTATAGATATTTAAGAAAATATTTACCATCCTTACCTTAAAAGACATGCTATGCCAGTGTGTTTCCAATCTGCATGCATACATGCTATGTAAATTAATGATCTCCAAAAAACATAGTCTAAAATCTACAAAATGGTCTTATTTGACATTTTAAAGTTTTTGCAGCTTTTAGTTACATGTCAAAAAATGCTCAATATTTACCCTAATTTGAACAGAAGTGTTTTTGTAAGGGAATGTGTTGATACTTAATAGGTACATGCTTAGTGCTGGCAGGAAAATGTTCTCAGTTTTTCTTTTCCTTCCCTCTATTTTCCTTCATTTTAACACTAGGTACATTGGAAAAACTGACTCCATAACCATCAGCATTTGGAATCACAAAAAGATACACAAAAAACAGGGGGCTGGCTTCCTCGGCTGTGTGAGACTCTTATCAAATGCTATCAGCAGACTGAAAGACACTGGTTGTAAGTATCCTTTGTACCAATTAATTTTCATTGTCTTTATCAATGTATTGTAAACTGAATTTGTTAAACATAGGAGGCACTTATTAAGTGTTTTGTAACTCTTTCCTATGCAGATCAGCGTCTGGATCTATGCAAACTAAATCCAACTGATAATGATACAGTTCGTGGTCAAATTGTAGGTAAGAGCCCAGTCAAATGAATCTATTATTAACCCTCCATTTAAAAGTCTTGTGTTCTGCAGGCTGCCACAATGTTCACTATATATGTATGCATTACTTGCTTGTTTTGATTTGAAAGTCAGGTGTTTGTTGTGACATCACATGTTAAAGAAATCCAATGAAACAAAGTGATTCTCTTTTACCTGTTAAAAACTTTATTTATTTATTTACTCTTATTCTCCATTTCTTTTAGTAAGTTTACAGACTCGTGACAGGATAGGTACTGGTGGACCTGTTGTGGATTGCAGAGGACTTTTAGACAATGAAGGGTAGGTTATGTTCTTTTTGCTTTAACAATCGTTTCTTTACATTTACATATTTGTTTATTTTTATTTATTTTTCTATACCATATGACCAAGTACATTGAAAGGCCTCTCTCACTACATGTATTTTGGATACATTTAAATGGTGCTTCTATGCAAGACATCTTGCAAATTGCAAATACACAGCCATTAGCACATTTTCTACAAAACACATGGATGAATTTATTCACTTGGGGCCACACAGTAACGAAATAGTTACGACAAAAGGGCACTTTTTATTATTATAAGAGAGTTGAAGAATATAAGCCTGACTACTTTTAGCAGTGTGTTCCCGACCTCGTTTTAATGAGCTTTCCATCTTTGAGCTTAAGAGCATTTGTATTTAGTGCTTCCAAAGAAATGGTAACTCTTCTTTAAATTTTATTTTAATACATGTCATATACAAATTAGAAATTGCTAATAACTCCTCTCCTGGAGCATATGTTTTGAAATTCAATTTTGTTACAGTACAGCTCCAGGAGACTGTAAGATGCATAACACATGTGTATAGTTATTTTAAACACCTTGTTAGAGAATCTCTGTTTGCATTATTATACCAACTGTTTGGTGAAATGTCTATACATAAATGAGTCCAAAGTTACAGTAAAATCATCTTTTAAACATTTTCTCACTATGTAATCTGCCTTTGCCTATGGAATGGAAAGAAACATGGCTGAGGAACTAGGGCTTCAGCCCTTTCCTGGAAATGTGACATACAGTAATTAATAAAATGGATGAGAATGAATTATTCACCAGTTGACTTCAGTATTTTTATGTTGATTTACGATAATCAAAATATTCTAATTATCCTTCTTGGACACCAGCATTATATAGTATGATTGATTTGACTTGCAAGATTCATAGAAAATGGGAGAACTTGTCTTTTACTGTGCAGTGACATTTTTGTGCTGTTGGTTGCAGCTGCTTTCTTCTTCTGCAGTGTCTTATTAATTGGAAGTCATTCTGTCTGCCAGGGGAATTTAGATTGCTTAAATTAAATTGCTCTTTAACCAATCAAAGCAAACAATAATATTATTCCACCAAATAGTAAGTGTAAATACAAAATATGTACCTACATTCTACAGCTATGTCACCCGACTTAACATTTCTGTGTTGAGCTTTGAGTTCTGCAAATGCAACGAAACATTGAATTTTCAGGTGCTTAACAAACTATTTTCTTATCATCCTGGGCAACTCAGAGTAATTTCTAATTTTAAAGGAATGTTCCATCCAAAAATATTTTTTTCTTTGTTACTTAAGCCATGTGTTTTGTAGTTATATCTAGAAAAAATATTGTTTAATGCCATGTTTTCACACAGAACAGAGATAACGTTTGTATTATAAGAGCAGTTTATGGAATGCAGTGTTTGACCACAGCAAACAATATCAAAAACTTGAGATGGGGGAGAATAAAAAAAACACTCATCGTTACTTGTGTTATCATGTTGTATGCTTATAATTTGCAAAGCGCATGCTTTTTTTGCTGATGTATTTTAAAATAAATGTTTAAGGAAAAATCAGCACTTGGCATAAACTGGAAATGCAATATGCATGGGATTGAGCAATAATAATGACAATTCTTTCATTTTTTTTTTTATGTGAACCCATATAAAAATACAGTTTGTAAATAGATTATTGAGGATGTATGGGGGACTGCAGGTTTACCTGAACCCGACACACCTCAGGACATGTTCAGAGAAGTGTGTGTTGGAATAGAAACACAGCAACATTTTAAACTGTTTGAAAAGACTCATGAAAACAAATTATCACATACAATAATGAAAAATCATACTTAAAAAAACTAAAGTTTTTTCAATTAAGGAGTTGGCTTGTAAATGTGGATTATGGTTTAGTATTAAAAGAAAAACAACTGTAAAGGGCCATTTAAGAGTCCTTGTCTAAATGGCACAAGTCTGGGAATGTTTTTGTAATATCTTTTAATGTTTAACGTGATAAGTTATTTCTACTTAAGCTTCAGTGATAGCTGTAATGAGTATATTGAGACCTGCAAAAATTTCCTTATCTAATCTGCTCTTCAAAAAATAAAATTTGAATCTTGACAATATGGGGGCTTTAATAGAGCTTGTTTTTTGGTGATACGTGCATTTCACTGATATGCCAGTTTGTGATGCCACTGGAAATGTTATGTGGATTGCTTTTTTTCTTGCACCCACAAGACTTAATTTAGGTGTTCAATTTGGGCACAGCTACATAAAAATTTAGATTTGACAGATAAGGCAGATGGTAGAGTCTCATGACATAACAGGAAGCTTGATCACTATAGTTCCTAAGGACTCTGTTATGTAGTCCCAAAACAGGTCCTGCCTTTGTAGTGCATCTTCCCCTTCTTCTTGTTCTCTTTTATCTGTAGGTTTTCCCTCTTCTGTGTGTGGTCATTATGTTTGACCAACTGTCTCCATACAGCACAGTCCTGCACATTGTTCCCTAGTCAGACTGTTTTCCTTTTCTTTCTCCATCCTCCTCCAATTTGGCCTCCTTCTTTTTCTCTTCTATGTTGATTCCTATCAGTCTTTTACTCACATATTCATGATCACATGTCCATACCACTTCAGCCCATTTTCCTTTAACTTTTTAGGTAAGCTCTCCTACTTTTGTTGTACCAATGGTTGTCATTTCAAATTCTATACTTCTGTCATTTAGGCCCACATGTCTCATCTCAATACATCATTGCTGGTTTTGCCACTGGCTTCAAAAACTTGCCTTTAACCCTGATTTTTTTTTTTGATCACAAAATACTGATACTTTCTTCCAATTGTTCCATCCACACTGCACTCTCTGGGTCATCCCTGCATCCAGATCTCCCTTTTGGGCTTCCACTAACTCTAGATATTTCAACTTTTCCACTCTTTTCAATAGCTCTCTCTGCAGGATAACTTCTGAATCCTGATAAGCATTAAGCCTCTATCAGCCTTAAAGTTAATTAAATAAAATAACACAAGTGCCATATAAAATAAGCAGGTGAGTAAAAAAAGCTTCCCAACTTCAGTACACAATTTCATTAGGCGTGAAGGAATACATATTTCTGTTTTACATTATTAAACTTCAGATCTTTCAGTTCTCATTTCAATATGTATGACCATTTTATTTAATGAATGTGGTGTTGTCTTCCTTTTTTGAAGAAATCACTTTAAAAACATGTATTTTGATCTTGGAGGATAATTAATCTTTGATCTGTTAAAATTGTAAAATTGATTTAGAATTGCTGATATTACAGCATTTTAATTTGATCTCTAAATTAAAAAGATATTTATCTAGATACAATCTGTGCTGAGATTTTATGTCAGTTTCCTTCTCAGTCAGCTTTTTTCTAAGGATTCCATTATTAAACTGATTTGCCTCTGAGTCACAGACGGTCTTTAGGTCAATCAGTCATTATATGACACTTGTTGCACAATTTGAAGATTTTGAAACCACACCATCATGTGGGTCATTAAACTCGAGACAGCACATACTTCTTGTTTTTATTCACTTCACATTTATGTCAGTTTGGTTGTGCAATCCTTTACGTTCAAGTAGACATGAAAATCACAAATCGGGCCTTCGATATTGCATGCTACAGACAGTAGAATTTACTGATGGATTGTTATTTATATGAAGTTTATAAGTGGCTAAGAAGATTCACTTTTCAAAATGGTAAAGAAACTTGGACAATGAGGTTAAGAAACAACTACTGAGACATAGACAAATGGTTACTCCATAATTAATATGTATAGTATTTCAGTGTTTCTGGATATAAAAATCTGTAATTACCATGAAAAGTAATAAGTAGGTTACCACTTAAATCAGGAACATCCTAGTGTATACTCGTATTACCATCCAAAGAGATTGTAGTGTTTTATTTGGGCCTAACCTCCAATTACTTCAGTATAGATGGTGTGGAAGATGGACATTTTTTTTTTTTTTTTTTTTTTTTTACAAATGTGTGGTTTTTTATATGTATGTACATACTGTATATACTTGATTTTTCTTGGCAGGAAGAGGATTAAGTTTGAGAGTATTGCCACCTACTGGCTGTTATGTGGTATGTTTTGTTTCAAACCTGGTGGAATCTACTTACCCTGATTTGTTGTTTTTTTTTTTTTTTTGTTTTTTTTTTAGGTTAAAATGAGACAATACACACGAGGAAATTCAGAATTGTTAATGCTTATCAAACAGTATATTTACATGCATGATTAATTCAAGATTCTTACTAAAACGGGCTGTCTGATCAAATAATGCAATTTGTACCTGTATGGCTGAGTATTTATTTATTTATTTTTAGACCAGTTTATGAAGACTCGGGACCAGGAAGGCCTCTTAGCTGTTTTCTGGAGGAGCCCTTGCCATATACAGACAGTACAGGTGCTGCTGGTGGAGGAAACTGCCACTTTCTGGAATCACCTAATCAGGAGCAAAGGCTTCAAACAGATCGGCTACGAAATCAAGACGTTAGAGGTCATGTGTATACTCCTCAGCATAGACCACATGGGCATCAGTCACCAGAGCTGCCTGAGGGTTATGGTAGGTTTGCATTATAATAGTTGATTTGGAACATCTACAATATAGCAACAACTAAAAAGGTTTCAGGAACTACTAATGAATATATTCATAGATTTTTCTTTATTTTTTCATCCACTTTCATTATTGTTCTTGATGATGCAATGAGTATTCCAAATGCTGTGTGTGCATGAGAACTGACAACCGATAAGCGCTCACCCAGAAGTATCATGCATATAATGCGACAACAAGAAGTAAGCACTGTGGGTATTTTGAACCTTACAAACAGAAGAGAGACTTGCTTGTCTTTCTGATGTCTTGTGTTTTATATACCGCCACAGAATGGAAGAAAAAGGCAGAGATTGCAGCTGAACTTGCCATACCTCTGAACACTTTGTACAGGAGCCAGCACTGTCATGCAGCACATTATTGGCTGTCGGGGAAAATGGGCGAGCTTGCAATTCTTTGAAATGTGAGCCTTTGCTGGAAAGTTGTCGTGCAGTTGTGTAATTTGACATCCTCAGTGATTGGTAGTCATGTAAATTGACATATTTGGGGAGACAAGATCAGCAACTGCAGTTGTTTTGTTAGACCCTCTGACCTGAAGTTGTGTAATGTGACATCAGCTTGAGTTAACAAAAATGCAGAGCAAAACAGAGTACAGGGCATTTATCTGTCCAAAAATGAGTTGTGAAGGAGGTTTGTTAAGATGGAGAAAGCTGATGTGTTTACTGAAGGTGGTACAAGCTACCTATTAAAAATATGAATAGGAAAAAAAACCTGACGTTTTGTAGATCTTATGTTGCATGTCTGTAGTTGATGCTGAAATTGGAGCAAGGTCAGTTTTTACTTTAATTTTGATTAATACATTTGAATTATGTTTAAATCGTGACATTTGATTGGACAGCTATACCCTAGAAGTGTTCATTTGATTACATTACCTTCAAACCTTGCTGTATTAGATATAAGCTGTATGCACATAAGTATATTCACCATTAATAAAAATCAATTAAAAATAGTCAAGCTGGTTGATCTGTTTATTGAAGCCCATACTTTCTAGTCTGTGGGGTGTGAAGGTGTATTAAATGCTCAGCAGTTTTGCCACTAAACCATGTTGTTGCTCTAAACCAATAGAGTAAAGACAGTTTAATCTACAGATCATATATATTTTTATCTCCTTTATTGTCATTGTTTTTTAAAGCACATTGTAATTGGTTCTTTCTTTGTAAGGTACTATATTATTTTCAGAAATCAAATGAATTACTAAACACACATACCATGTTTATATTCCAAATGTGGTTATTCCTCTGTGTGAAGAACGATCTGCAGTTTTCTTTGAGTGACTCAGTCAGGTCTCCATGCTCAGTTGCTCCTTTTTAGGCTAATAAACAGTTTCTCCACATTTCCTTGTCAGTGAGTCCAGGCTATTGGTTGTAACTCTGCATGGTTTGCCAGTGTGCTTCTGACTGTAGCACTGCCATGAAGTCTTCACGCTTTTAGCAAAAGCTTGTGTGACATTGGTTGAGAATATTGCCGAACTGTCTTGTTATTGCAGATGTCATATCACATATAGTATTAACCCATCTTGTGCTTTCCTTTGTATGCAGTGTTACAAATTGTATAATTTAATTAATAATTTATAATTTATGTTTAATTTATTTTGATTCAATGCTTTTAACATTGTAATGTGAAAACACCTTGAAGGAAAAAAAGTATATTTAGTCTTTAAATATGAATTTTAAAAACCTAATTTAAATACATAATAATGTTTATCCTTTTTTTGCTTTACCTTTAGAGCAGAGAACAACAGTACAGGGTCAAGTTTACTTCCTGCACACACAGACCGGAGTCAGCACATGGCACGATCCAAGAATACCCAGGTAACCAAACCTTGTGTAATAGATTTCGACATGTGGAGACACTTTTGAATAAATAAATAAAAAACACAGAAATAATGTATTTTCATATGATATCTGAGTAATGTAAATGTTTTCATTTATGTTTTCTCAGAGATCTGAACAGTGTTAGCTGTGAAGATTTAGGTCCATTGCCACCTGGCTGGGAAGTCCGAAGTACGGTGTCTGGAAGGATCTATTTTGTTGACCACAATAACCGAACAACTCAATTTACTGATCCAAGATTGCATCATATAATGAGGTACTCTTATTTGAGGCAGCCTGATTTTTAAACCTCTGCATTTCTTCTGAAAATAAGCGACACCACTTCTGTGGTGCTCACAGTTAGTTTAATTTTAGCTCATGATTTTGAGTAAATATTGACTTTGGAGTCTCAAAGAAAAGAAAAAAATATGTATCAGTTGATTTAAATTAACCATTTAAAGCACCAGAAATTGAATAAAGTAAAAATTTACGTTAAGTCTCATCAGCATCTAATATTTTCAATGTTAAGGAGAGGCCATGCTATATGTTTAACTTCTACCCATTCTCCCAGTGTCGGGGGAGGTTTTTCAGTGTGGCCTGTAATGGGAAGATATTCTGCTATGGGCTCGATGTTGTCAGAATAGGCTGTGCCCCCCTGCAATACTGTTTTTTTTTGGGGGGGGGGGCATAACAAATGGGTTCAGAACTTAGTAACAACTTTAAATGTGATACTTTTAAGTGCTGCTGGTACAGGAAAATATCAACTTCTAGAATTCCATAATCGGAAGCAAAGGATTCAGGCAGATAGGCTGATAATCAGGAAGTCATGCATGTACTCCTCCAGTTGCCAAATAGATTTTCAATGCTCTTTATTCCTAATCTGGGGAGGGAGAAAAAAAATTGTGGTTATAAAGTGCAACTGCACTGTGTTGTAATGAGATTGAATAGCATTCCATCTTTTGCTTAAAGTCTGGATTCCAAATAGTAAAATTAAAGAAGTTTTGCCTGTTTGCAACTGCAATCTGTTTTGTTAGAATTAATGTTTTTTTTGGGTCCCACTGCAAGTATGGTTAAAAAATATTGCTTACCTCTGCAGAAGAGGTGGACCAGAGGATGGGCAGGTTCAAAAAATTGGTAGCTGTTTTCTAATAAGGCCATACAAATGTTTTAAAAAGTTAGAAGCTTTTAGCCTCTTTTTAAATTTTATACCAACTGAATTTTTTTTTAAAGCTTCCAAAGCAATTCATATTAATATTAGCATGATTTTCTATTTTAAATAGTCAGCATTCTCAGGTAAAGGAATCAAGCCAACAGCTACCTGTACCAACTGATGTGCCTCCAGAAGACAGTGAAGTTGAAGTGCCTGCACGCTATGAGAGAGACTTGGTTCAAAAACTGAAATTTTTGAGGCATGAACTCTCTCTTCAGCAGCCACAAGCCGGTCATTGTCGCATTGAAGTTTCTAGAGAGGAGATTTTTGAGGTAAATGTTACTCCTACAGTCAATTTAGTCAATTTCAAATTCCTATTTGCAGTTTCTGCAGATTAAGTTTGCCTTGCAATATGATGTGGATGCTGAACTTTTGAACCCAATGCTCATTGCTAAACATGAACTAGTTCAACATAAATTATTAAAAAGGTTTTCTTTAATTAATTACTAGGAGTCTTACCGACAAATAATGAAAATGAGACCTAAAGACCTGAAGAAGCGACTTATGGTAAAATTTAGGGGTGAAGAAGGCCTGGATTATGGTGGAGTTGCAAGGTAAGATGCATTTGTTGTATTTTCTGGAGATCTAAATGTATCATTTCAGTTAACCTTGACTTTAGGTGGAAGTGTTGGTGCTTACTGCGTTCCTGCCTTACAGGGCATACACGGTAGGTTAAGGTTGTGTTTCCTGAATATGTCAAAAATAAATGGATGGTTTGACTTGGTTAAAGATTTTAACAATTTTAAGGATGAAAGATTGTCACATTGTTACAGAAATGTCAGAGTAGACTTGGAGGTGTTACTTGGTTAATATCATGAGCCAGTTACGTTCATGTCAAAGTCTCACCAGCACCTCTACTTCCTTGGATGTTTTGGGGCAGCTTAGGTTTCCCCATTTGTTTTCATTAACTTTTGCACATACACAGAGTTCGTTCTTGCTGGCTCTGCTCAAAGCACTACAGAGGGTGATGAAAGGGTGCAGAATATTATGACACCCGGCTCATGATTTGTACAACATTCGCTGTCTTAGAAAACTAAACAGGATAATTAAAGACTTCGGCCATTCTGCACAGCTGCTTTTTTTTTTTTTTTTTCTCCCCCCCATTCCTACCTTCTGGCAAATGGTACTGTACCATTGGCACTCACACCAGTAGATTCGGGGACAGTTTTTACTTATAGGTTGTTAAGTTGCCTAACATCAATTATAAAAACAAATGCAATCATGCGCTGACTCGCGACTGTACTTGGGACCAGCCGTTGCAATGAATGCTCCGTTAAGTCTTGTGTGTGTCACCTGTATGCACACCTTCACTGCTGGTACATAGAAGCACAAATCTTCTAGTCTGGGTAAGGGAGGGCTGGGCAGGCCTAATGCATAAGAATTAGCCATGTGGAGCAGTGCCGATCAAAACAAACCTTAAAAGCCTCTCCAGAGTCAGAAAACATTTGAAATTCTATGAAGAAAAATAGTGAAAAATCTTTTGTTGTTGTTATTTACAAGATATTTCTATCTTCAGGATTGAAGGAAAAAGTTTGAACTATCTGCACTTATCCGGACACACACACACACACACACACACACACACACACACGCACAAAAAAAACAGCTTTGTGGCATGGCCCTTGGTGTTCTGAATACTGGAACTCTGTGAGCATGCATATGTGTAGTAATATATATAGTAAACTTATTGCTGGTATTTACCCTATTGTTTTCCTAAGGCCTTTGGTCATAAGTAAGAATGGCCTCAACTTGGTCGGTCAGCTGTATCAAAGCATGGCTGTACTGTGGAGTTTTGTGTGTGTTTGTAATGTTTTGTTGATATTGCTATATTGTCAGCCATTTGTGGAGACATGCAAGTTAGGAATTCAATACAATGAAATTCCTATGACAATAAACTTGACATATTTAGAGTGAGTGACAGAGAGAAAGATAATTTGTTTAAATGTGAAGTGGAGTGATGCCACATCCAAGGTATGTTCCTTGAACCTGTTGCTGCCAAGATAGGCTCAAGTGCTCCACTGCTAGTTCAGGGCTGTGAATTTTAAAATGGTTTGTTATTTATGAAAATCTGAACAATCATCTCTTTATCTGTAAATTACAAAGTGAGCTTATGGTAGTCTTAGGATAGCATAATTAAAGATGTGTGAAAGCATGCCAGCTTTAAGGTAAAAGTGCAAAAGGGCAGATGGGGGCTTTATTTCCAAGCAACAAAGTCCTCTACGTGTAGCGCCTCAGAGAATAATTTACATTACTTATAGACCTGCTTTTATGTTGCCGTTTGCACTTTGGGTGCTGTGTTCCAATTTTGTATTTTGACATTTCTAAAATGTAAGACTTTCCTTTCTAATAAGTAATACTTTGGGTGCAATCCAGAAACTAATCTATTTGAGACTACTTGATTGGATGTTCCTTTTTATGTCTAGTACTTTTTTCCTGCTTATCTTTTCTTCTGAATCCATTTATTATATAAAAGGCATTAATGGAGTAATACCTTCAATGCCTCGGTCGACTGGCAAATTATGCTCTCACTTATACCGGGGTAATGTCTGTTACTAGTAAGTCTCACATGCATTTGTTTTTGTAAGTGAGAGGAGTTGAAAGAACAAGCAAAGTTTAATGAGAAACAAACAAACAAACTGAACACGGTTATTAATTAGGCTTGGGTTTGAACCCAGGTGTCTGGACCACTGCACCTTTGTAATACTGGAGATCCATGTGAGTTACACATTTCAGCAAGAGCTTGCCAAGGTTTTGTTGAGTTTAAAAGTTTTAAGTGAGCACAGTGGTATTTCAGTCAGATTGAGTTCTTTATTTTGATTTTACTCAAACATATATTCTAGAATTAGCTTCAAGTTCTTAATTGTATTTATTTTTTCTCTTATTTTTTTTCCCCCTTAGGGAATGGTTATATCTCCTGTGCCATGAAATGTTAAATCCATATTATGGACTGTTTCAGTATTCAACAGATAACATCTACACGCTTCAGATCAATCCTGACTCCTCAATTAATCCAGTGAGTCTGTCTCCATGTTCTGTCTTGTTGTTTCTTTTTGCTAAATTGTGCGAGAATAAGAAAATGATTGGACTTGTGTATGAAAACACAGCCTCACAGTCGGTCTATTAGGACTTAAAGGTAATTTGGTTTGTTAAAAGAGAGTCGGCACCCCAACAAACCCAGTTTCTTGAATGCTCTATTTGAAGGCCTTGATGGTTATGTTAAAGTTATTCTCCTCCGCTATAATTTGTTTTTTTGTGTTTTTTTTCCCCTCTGTACCCTCTAGGATCATTTGTCATACTTCCACTTTGTGGGTCGTATAATGGGCCTGGCTGTTTTTCATGGACATTATATTAATGGAGGGTTTACATTACCTTTCTACAAGCAGCTACTGGGAAAACCAATACAGTTATCAGATCTGGAAACTGTTGATCCAGAGTTGCACAAGAGTTTGGTTTGGATTCTGTAAGTTCAAAGGCTTTTAGTCATTCTATGTTGATCATTTAAGCAGGTGTGTGCTCTGGTTTTCACTGCAAGTAGATTCTCAATCGATGTTTAATACATCTACCTGAAAAGAATAACTGGTAATAATACACTTAAGCAGTCAGGTCTGCTTTTGATGTCACATTGCATGTAGTTGACACATCCAAAAGACAAATAAAAATAAAGTCACATTCCGAAGCTAACATGCTTTAAGGGGAACAGTCATGATTATCTGTCTTTTAATAGTGAAAAGTACTCTTCCATATAGGAGTTTTAAAAAAAATACAACAGTGTGAAACGATATAGCCATTTTTGTAGAGAGTTCCAATGATGTCAACTGGTCTACTATTTTGTTGGGGGATGGACTCAAAAACCCCCAAGAATCAGTGTGGCAGTTGGGGGATGGGCTGGCTTAGTCCACGCCACCTTATTACTTTTTGGGGTTTGAGCTCTTCCCCTAGCTCATGGCTAGAGTAATGACATCACCAATCTGCTCTTTACTGGCTACATACGAAAATGACTACATTTCATGCCATGATTTTTTTTTTTCCTCTCAAAGTTTCTAAATCAAAGAGTGCTATTTGTTATTAAAGACAGAAAAACATGACTGTTACCCTTTAATTATGAAAACCTTTCTGGAACATAAACTGGGATTTATGCCTTTTAATTCTATTGTTTTGTGAAGTACGTAGTACTCCATTTGCACTTGAGAAAAGGTAATCCCCCCCCTGAAACTAAGCATGTTCAGACCCAGCCAGTACTTGGATGGGAAACCAACCAGGTGAAGCCTGGGTTGCTGCTATAAGAGGTGTTTGGCGTGGCCAGCAGTGAGCGCTTACTTACCCTCTGGTCTGAATGTGAATCCCAGTGCAGTGATGAGGACACTGAGCTGTAAAAATGGTGCCATCCTTTGGATGAGACTTAAAACCCAGGTCTCGGTGGTCATAAAAGATCCCTGGTAACCTTTGTAAAGAGTTGGGTGTTTTCTGATGTCCTTGCTAAATTACCCATCTCAGCCTAGCCATTCTGGTCCCCTAATCAAACTCTGTCTCTAATTGGCTATCTATATCACTGACCCCTTCACCTTCTAATAGCTAATATGTGGTGAGTGTACAGGCACAGAAAAGCTGCCATCACATCATCCAGGTGGATGCTACACATTAGTGGTGGTTGAAGTGGCTCCCCACTCAATGTGTAAAGCGCTATATAAATGTAAAGAATTTTTATTAGCATCACACTCATTCTGTACAGTTGCATTTTACAGAAAGGCTATCACAATATTTCTTTCAGAGTATTTTTACCTCGGGAGTAATTTTAAGTGGCTATCTTGTGGTCATCTGTTTATGTCTTTTCTGAACTGCACAAACAGTACAGAGCTGGATGCCATTGAGTTTGTATTTTAAATGATTGGGTTAATGAGTTGTGAAGTCTAAAATGTATTTAAGTAGACTAATCCTGATGGGCTGGAATTGGTTCATGCCTAGTACCACCTTGTGCTTTTAGCAGTCTGTGACACTCTACTAGTGCAACTGGGTTCTGAAGGTCGATGGATTATTAGATGTTTATCTTTTAGATCACTGCCATATTTTACATGATAAGGGAGTATTTACGTTACGAACATTAGCAAGATAATGAAGTAAATGTTTTACATATATTTTTAATAATTTTATTAAATTTCAGGTATGAGTTGAACAGTTGTTTCAAGTGTTTCAACTTGTTTGGTTTTTTTTTTCCCTTGACAGTGAAAATGACATCACCTCAGTGCTAGATCATACATTTTGTGTGGAACACAATGCTTTTGGTAAATTTCTACAACATGAACTTAAACCAAATGGTAGAAATATTGCAGTTACGGAGGAAAATAAAAAAGAGTATGTAAGGTGAGTCAATAAGTAATACATCACTTTAAAGCATTTATTGTTGGGCACATCTGTCAGTTATAATGTGACTGACAATCTGAAATGACCAACTGTAATTTTATTAGGTAAGCCATTAATTGGAATTCATTATCCTGTTTCAACACAATAGCCACCTTGTCATTAAGTAATGTTTGCAAACTGTGCCATTGTGTTTTTTTCAACCTGGTTGTGCAATAATATAAATGTCATGTTCCTAAAATACCTGGGTGTGTCTGTCATGTTAAGATTCAAGAACATTTTTTAAACAAAAATGTACAACTTGAAGGTGCTGGCCTTTCCAGTTGAAGCAGTACTTTTGCCAGGCCACATATGATTTTGGTGAACACTAGAAATCAGATTATTTATTGTGTAAAATAAAGTAGCTCTCTGTAAATGCACCAGCTTTTGTAGTTATTTATCAAATTTTGCATATCGCTTATATTGCTTTAGTACTTCAATTATAAAATTTTGATTATTTCATATTTTGTTAGCCTTCTACATGCTATTACGTTCATGCTATGCAGAAAACCAGATTGATTTACTTCTAATATGTATGCATGTAAAAATACGTAGTATAAAAATATTTAGTTTTAAATTTTAATACAGATTTTGAAAGCACGCACTGGTCATGTGTTAGAACAGTTAAAGTGAGTATTGTAGTTGCCGACACTCCATGCAAGTCTGGTTGTTTGTGTACTCCGATACCCTCCATTGTGAGTAAAGAGTCAGACATGTAAGCTTTTAGAGCGTTTACCAGTCTGTAATGAAGTAGTTCATATATAAATCTAAACAAACAGTTTTGACACATGATTTCCTGATACCGAAGAATATGTAAATTACAGATTTTCATTGATCATATACTGTAACAAGATATGTGTTTTAAGTTTGATTCAGAACCTATTCATAATTTATAAATGTTTAGGTAGATGTAATTCAATGATTTAATTGGGTTGTGCAGTGTTGCATTAGGAGATTAAATGTGAACTTGAGCATCCATTGCTATACAGTATATACATGTTTTTTAATGAGCTACATGATTAGCACATTAGATTTGTTTTGGTCCAAACAGTCCATTAAGTCCAACAAAGCTCTACAATCCTGTCATTTATTTTTTTTTAAAATAACATCAAGTTTTGAAAGACTCTAACATACTACTTTCTACCCTCCTACTTGGTATCACATTCCATGTGTCTACAGTTCTCTGTGTAAAGAAAAACTTTCAAATATTTGTGAGATATCTATCCCTAATTTACATCTCTGTCCCCATGTTCTTCTTAAAGTACTTAAAAGTATTAACAGGGAACCACTGTACTAATTCTTTTCGTAATTTTAAAAACTTTAATCATGTCTTCGTCCCTATTTGGTTAAACTGAACATTTATTTAATCTCTCCTCATAGCTCATACTTCTCAGTTCTGGAAGTGGCCTAGTCTTGCTTCTACACACTGTCTGTGTATAGATAGGAATCATAATTGACTCATCACCAGGTCCTTCTCAAGTTGAAGTTCCGAACCTCCCATTTAATATTTTTACTTGCAACATTTAATACTTTACACATGTACACTTAAAACACCTTTAGGTGAAGTAGTTCTATTTATATAAATAGAAAACATTTAATAAAGTAAAGCTACATGCACAACCACACAACTAAGCTGTATATGTTCTCTTGTGAAGTAATACTGTTTTTTTTACTTCAGCTTGTGGTAGGAACATCTTCTGAGTTTTGCCAACTTCATCCTGTCACTAAAGTTCACCCCCTCCAGCTGGTTTTAAGTGTATAATAGAGATGAGTGGAATGCCAATCCTGTGTGTTTACAAACTAGCAGAGTTTTGGGTAGTGGGCCACTATTAAACTATATAACACTGTGTCTTTAGGTGCCCCTTCCAGAAAGGAGAGTATACCACTAGAATAAACCAAATTATTATTTTTTTCTTTTCTAAAGTACCCACAGGTAATTTTCACCCACATCAAGCAGAAATAGTGAAGTGGTAGCTTATGCACGAAAGTGGTGCAAATTAAATATGTTGTTTTTTGTTTGTAGAGAATGGCCATATTCTGAATAAAAAATTACATTGTATTGCACTGGATAAAGCTCACTTGTAATAATAATGTCACTCTACTGAATGCAGTGTATAAACAGAATTTAAAGGCTGCTTTGGATTTTTCATAAATACACACTTAAGTTTGCAAGTCTTCAGGATATCCACAATGTAGACTTTAAATGTAACCTTAAAAAATAAAGAGATACCATTAATAAGAAACAGTGGGAAACAGTTTTGATACAAATAAAAAAAAAATAGGAGTTACAGTGCTGCCTACATTTCTGAAGCCATACATTTTGCTGAAGCACCTTTTGTTGCAAGTACAAGTAACCAGTTACTTTCATGTTTCTTCTCTGCACTTCCACTATTGAGTTGAAAAAGGCTCCTTAATTGCCAACAAACCATCAGATAAGTTCTTTGTCTGCTACTGACAGACTGACTGACTGGCTTCACCTGCATTTTATTTTGTCCAACAAAGCTGTGGCAAGCTGGCTAGCTAAATAAACAGAGGGACTCTGTGCAGTGTTAAGGAAACGAGTTGGGGGTATGGAGGGTGGAGAACTTCACAGATTAAGCTAATATGAAGGAAAGACAAATACTGTCGGAGGCTGTCACATACATTGTAGTGCTCTCTCACCTTAAATGCCACAAAAAAGTAGTCTACTTTGATTATACAAAGATGATGTGTATGAAGGTTTAATCTATTGAAGTGTCTTCTGGAATCTGTCCAAGCACATCCTTTTCTCGCCATGCAGAGCCTGGAAAAATTGAGCACAAGTGAAACGGAATGCTTCTGCACACAAGTCCCACATGCTGGAGTAAACGGCTTCCTCTACTGGTAGAAATGTAGAGACACGGCTGTGAAAAGATGCCGTTACTGTCCAGCTGTTTACATTTGAAAAAAAGTGCACTTAAACTTGTGTTTTATTGGGAGTATTCAGTTAATCCTTGCCTACCCTTTACTACCCTAATACTTAATTAGTAAAATTAAAGTCCATTTTTAAAATCTAAAGAATATATTTAATAACTAGCTCGTTTGCCACTGCGTATACAGTATGAATTTGGAGTTTTCCATTAAACATCACCGGTGTTTAGTTAAATGTTTACCCTGAAGTGTCTTGAAGAGTCTTCATTGTGTGTTTCCAACAATAGTTTAGGGAGAACTGAACACACAAACTTGCCCCGTGTCATTCCTAGACAGAGAGGTGTGTAGTACCTCCCTATTGTGGATGCACTGTACTTTTTGCAAAATGAAACTTTAAGCCAGTAAGATCTTTTTTTGGCCTGTCACTCCTCACACACTCCTTTCTTCTCGTAAGTGGTTTGTGCCAGTTGAGATCAGGACAGGCAGGTTTCATATTAATACTTCACCCACAAGTTGTAAGCTGTATGAACTGAACACCTTGATCATAAAAGTTTTAAAGAATATAATACACAAGTGTATATATGTTAAATTGGTTGTTTAGGGCTGCTGCGGAATGAATACTGTTACCCTTATGTTGTGTATTGATATTGAATACTTGAATTAGCTTCTAAATGAAATTCTGTGCAACTGTTAACCTCCTTAGCGTTAGACCCGAGTGTCACTCTGGCAATGATGTAGACGCTTCTTGTATAAGATCTGAGTTTTACCCGGGCTGCAAAAGTGCCAACAGTGTTAGTGCAGAGTGCTACTTGGGCAACGGTATAGACATGTTTTCTCCTACCCTCATGATGGCGTCTCATAAGGAATTCCTCTCATCAGCAGCAATGACAAAGTGAATCTGTCTTCAGGCAGTGAAACTCAGTGATTCTGGGAAGTGTGCTGTTCATATTATTATTATTATTATTATTATTATCATTAGTTTCTACACTTCTGTTTTGCACATTTTATAGTAGATGAGATTTAATAAAAAAATATATTTCAAGGCAAAAAATGTAACACTTTTTTTTACATTTTTTTTGGGGGGGGGGGGGGGGGAGAAAAAATATAATGCTAAGGAGGTAAATGATATGGCACATGGTATTTACTTTTCTTTACTAGCACAGGCTCCAATTATTTATTTGGAATTTAACAATTAGTCCTCAATTACAAAATTAGTTCTTATATTTCGTATAATATCCAGCACAGCCTTGTACTGTATACCATGCAATTGCTACAATATTTGGATAACTAAGTACATGCCATTTGAATATTAGCAAATTAAAATTTAGATGTACGTCTGTCAACATAAAGCCAGCAAGTAAAACTGACATATCTCAAAGAAACTATTCCAGTACACTTTCCAATATTCATCTTTATTAAATCTAACTATAAAGATAAGCCCAATTCTTTTTTTTAATTTCATCCGTGGATCTAATACTGCTACTTGCCAAAGGGCAGAGAGAGAGAGAGAAAGAGAGAAAAAAGGCACTATATAACAAAGACCAATAGAATAATTATATTTGTCCCCAGGGGAAACTTTAAATAAATACATAAATAGGTAAAGAAACACACACACCAGAATGCCTAAAAAGAAAGAAAACTTGTGACTTACTGTAATAGCGCCAGTGAGGCATTATGCAGACATATTGCTGTTGGTCTAAAGGACCCCCAGTCGTGTTTCTTTTCACACTTCTGCTAAATGATTCATTGCCTGAAAGCCCTCAGTGTTAGTGTGTCAGAGAGGGGATGTGCTGTGTTCTTCATGATGGCACTCAGTATTGTTTTAATTCTCTCTGTTTGCTACTACCTTCAGGGGGTCCAGAGTGCACCCCATAACTGAGCCTGACCCTTAAATTAGTTTGTTTATTCAGTGGGCTTTTATTGAATTGATATTACCAGCCACTATATGGGTGTTCTTAACCATTAGATGGGATTGCTGTTGCTACTCAAGTGGGTTTTAAACTAGTTGTGATGATCAGACCTAATCAGACCACTATCGACATTCATAATGGTGAACAGGGGCTGTTGAAAAACTGTGTGGCAAAAGTGGATCAATTCATATTTTAATATCCACTTTGTTATATATGCCAGTTCTATTGATTTAATGTGTGGTTAGTTTATGAGGGTTTTATTTGTACAAATGCTGTACTTTGAATGTCTCTGCTAAGGAATAATAAAGTAAGGTGTGTTTTTTTTTGGCTATTCTGTTATTAACAGACCAATGCCCTTTGTTTCAGATTGTATGTAAATTGGAGGTTCATGAGAGGAATCGAGGCACAGTTTCTAGCTTTACAAAAAGGATTTAATGAGCTGATTCACCAACATTTACTAAAAGCATTTGATCATAAGGAACTAGAGGTAATGTACTATATATTTGTGCTCAAAAGATGTTGAAATAACATGGGGGAATATACTGCTGAATGACTAAAATGTGATTTTTCTAACTAAAAGAACACCATTCCTAGAGAGACCCTTTATTATGAATTACTTTAGATTAGCACAGTGTTAAAACAGTCTGCTTGAAAATGAATGCATTTGAATAAATGTTAATGATTACTCAGATTTTTTAGATGTTCTAACAGGATAATTAATGGGACAGTCTACAAGTAGAAGAGTATGGCCTGGAGTGACTCATTTGACAGATCTGTAAAATACTGTTTATATATTTTTATAGCACAAGGTATAACCAAAAAAAACCCGACCTATTTCTAAATATCACTTTGCACCTTTTAAGAACGGACTTCTGTAATTCTGTATTGTACAGTCAATAATGATGACAGTAATGCAATATAAAACATACACACCCCTTTTCATTCATCATTATAAATAAGCCGTTGGCACAGGTCAATGGCTCTTATATACACCTTTGTTTATTATATTATATAAATGATTTGTGAAATGTGTAATCCTCAAGTTCATTCTGTTTCCAAGCATATTGTCCACAAGCTGGTTAAAACCTTCACTGACAGTACCTTCTCCTTTCTCATTTTGAATGCTCTGTTTCATAGATGGATGGATGGCTGCTTTTCTGTGGTTAAATGAAGATATGGCAGGAATATGTTTTCCTGCACCAAAGAAAATGTATTGTGTTATTTCACAGAAGTATTGTTATTTTTCAAAGATGTTGCCTGCTGCAGTCAGTGTTATTGTGAATGGTCATTAAGTGGGGTGAACACTTGCACAGTAAATTATTTTTGTGTTGTGTATTTGTAACTAATTTATTCAGATCATTCTGCAGAAATATATTTTCACTTAGACATTTAAGTCTTTTTCTGTTGCTTAGTGTCAAAAAAGCCAAATTATAATAATAAAATGTGAAAGCTTCCAGTGGTGTCAGTGACATTTTACATTTTTTTTGTCATGTTTGTAAGTATAGCTACAAAAATAAAAAGATGATAATTGTAACTGATTGATGGTTATAAATGGCATGATAGTGGACAGAGATGTTGCCTCATACTTCTACACTCTTGAGTTCAAATCATAGGCCCATCACTTTTTGCGTGAGATTTGTGTGGGTTTTAACTGATTACTCCCAACCAACATACGTTTCAAGGACATGCAGTTTGTGCTGCTGGTATACAGTAGGTGTGAGGGAGTGGATGGATGTCCTGGTTGGTTTCCTCCTTGCACATGAAACTGCCAGGATAGGCACCTCCCTCATGAACCTGGTAAGGTAAGTGGTCCTCAAAATCCGTTAAACTTTCAGAGCATCAGAACTATTTGCAAAAGAAAACTAGAAATAAGAGATTTAGGTAAAATTGGTGGTTCTCATTAATTAAAGTAATGGTTATGAAAAGATATGAAACTATGCCACAAAGTCTTTGTGATGAAATAACATTTAACAAGCTTTAAAATAAAATTCTAAATACATAAGTCGTAGATCCAGAAAAATGAGGATAGATGCTGTTCACAGCATGTAAAGGACTGAACATTTTATGGTGAGATGTATTCAGAATTGAAACTGGTAATTATCTGCAGTTGTTCACACTCGCTGATTCCAATCAGTCCACAAATGTACATGGAGAAGGTGCAAACCCTGGCACTGTGACACAGAAATGACAGCTCTGTGCTATCACTCTACCCGTGTTCAAGCATCTACACGAAGCGTTTTAATTTGATTAAAGCTAAATGTATACCTACAGTGTAATGTCTGTTCAGTTCTTGGCACTTGATTACATGTTACACTTCCGCTTAATCCCTTCTTCACTAGTTGCCACTAAATGACAGAAGCATGCGGGTGCAGCAGGTAATACTTTGTTGAATAACACAATATTGTGAAATAACGCAGTACAATTTTTTTTTTTTTTGAGTGGCAGGAATAAGCATCCATTGAATGGAGTCTGAAATGATGATGTGCCTTTAGCAATGTACTACCGTCGTAGAACCAGGGAATGGAGAGGTGCCAATCCCCACTGCAGATCACCACACTAAAAAGAAAAACGCCTTTCCAGATTTTAACTATTAAACAGCTGTGCCTGGAAAAAGATTGTATTACATTCAGCATCTAAATGCAATACAATTATTAATTATAATTTGTAGAATATATTTCAAAAGGTCAGGCTTAGAAGCACAAATTGGAGGGTTAACCGGTGGTGGAGCTATAAAAAAAATGTCTTCTCTTCATGTTACAGCTTATCATTGGAGGCCTTGGCAAGATAGATCTCAATGACTGGAAAGCCAACACTCGCCTGAAGCATTGCGTTGCTGATAGCAACATTGTCAAGTGGTTTTGGCAAGCGGTGGAAGCTTTTGATGAGGAGAGAAGAGGGCGGTTGCTTCAATTTGTCACAGGCTCCACTCGTGTTCCCCTTCAGGGATTCAAGGCACTCCAAGGTGGCTAGCAAATGAGCTGAGCTATTTTTTTTTTCCCTCACATTCTTTAAAAAAAAAAAAAAAGCTGGATTTAATACATTGCTGCCTAGATAGCAAAGTAATATTAAAAAAAATAATTTACAACATGAGTGGAAAGAGTTAAATGAAAGTTTTTAACAGAATATATCTATACAACTGCAATTTGTATCTGCCTTTGCTAAGAGTACATTTGACGCTTTACTTCTATGTTTGTGTATTTAATTAAAAAAAAAAAAATCCTGAAGTTGTAATGCCTAACACAGATAAGTCATTTCTATTCAAAGAAAGATCTCCTCTTGGTAAATGTTAACTAGAATATATGCTTGTAAGGTTCTACAGGTTCTGCAGGACCCCGGTTGTTTACTATTCATCTGATAGATGCAAACACAGACAACCTGCCGAAAGCTCATACTTGGTAAGTATAATTTGATGCCGTTTATTTTTGTATAGTACTCTTCACTTAGTCCAAGCACAGGCAGAGACAAATGCAAACTTTACAGATCACTCATTACATAAAGAGCTGTCAGGTCACATTGTAAAATGAAAAGAGTACAACAAGTTGTAAGATTATGAAATCTAATAGTTGTGAAGTGGCAAGACAAGAATGTTCAGACAGGATGTTAGCACACACACATTTTTGTCCTTAGGACATTATGTACTGAGTATAGAGAATGAAGTTTTCTGCCCTAACCAGTATCAATGCAGTTTTTGTAGGACTCTTGGATAATTTTTAGACAGAGAACTAATAATAAACATGTAGGTTTAGTAACACTGAAATTCATCCAGTGGTTACCAATTCCATTTTCAGCAGTATGCTAGCTTTGGTTTGGGTTGACTGTGCATTAGCATCTTCTGTACTAGGTTAAATTTGAGCTAACTTTGTCAATTTTTATTCTTCTTTAGTTTTAATCGTATTGATATTCCTCCATATGAAACGTATGAAAAGCTCTATGAGAAACTCCTTACTGCTGTAGAAGAAACCTGTGGGTTTGCTGTAGAGTGAACAGAGGAACCAGCCGAAGCAGTAAACTACCGGTAACCAAAAAGAGAAAAAAAAATAAAAAAGAGCAAGAGAGAAAGTACAGGAATGTCCTGTGAGCTTCCTGCTGAGCAGAGTGAAAAACCGCCAGTCAAGCCTGGAAACAAAACCAGGGTCGGACGAAAGCAAGCCGCTGTCTGAGCACAAATGATAAAATGGCGGGCTGAAGGACTTCAGGATATTCTTGTAAGGAATGAAAATGCCCTATCAGAACAAATACGTGTGCAGCAGGACTTTGCCATCGTTATGCTAGTCAGTCATTCTGATCAAGGCACTTTGGGCTGCTGAACTTCATTAGTGGCTTATTTTACAACATTCTGACAGTTTTTTTTTGAATGCAAGATTATTTTTAAACTAATAACATTTGCCCACGAGTACTATCCAAAGTATAGAGACTGATCTCGTAAGGAACTCGATTCTCGGTTCACAAACTGAATGCTCGGCTTTACGTCTTAATTGTAATCTGTGTTTGTCTTTTGTTTTTGAAATTTAGTTACAAGCCAATGACCAAATATACACATTTCTTGCAGGAATGTATCTTTTTTTTTTTTTTTTTTTTTTAAACTTTCACTATAAACTTTTGAGGGCAGTAGAGAGTGTTACAGCATTCACCCATCCAGTCGAAGTCGATGGTGAAGCAGGAGGCATCAGACATGCCTTAACTAGACAATTTCTACTTGTGCTTAGACTTTTTGGCAGCCCAAATTGTATTTTGCAAAGTTCACAATGATCTACAGTACAAAGAATTGCACACTAAATATTGTGACTTTCTTGGGGTCCGAAATGAGATGCACCTTTGCAGGAATCTCACAGTTTTAATTCAAGTAGAAAATGGCAGCTTTTATTTAATTTTTTTTTTTTTTTTATATAATCTTATGTTTTCTGTCTTGAGGTTTTTACGCTTGAATTCTTGTATAATGATTTGCACACAGGGACAGTCCTAATGCCCATTCATATTTCTTACTATGTTATTTATACTTTCTCACTAATGTATAATATATATTATATGTATAAAAAAAGTGCTAAAATCAGAATGTGTGTTGTGGCAGATGGTTGACAATTATTGTGGATGTGTAGAACCAAATTAAATTAATCTTAAAGCTGTTTATAAATATATAAATATATTTTTTAACCAAGCAAGAATTTTGAAAATATGAAAATTCTGGCATAAAGGGAAGCAAAGTGCAGCTACTGAACACTGCTACAGATAATGAATATATCTTTTTAAAGATTGTCTAGCCTTAAAATATTCTTTTAGAAATTGGCACCACACTAAACCAGTGGCACAAAAGTGTTTCAATTTCCTTTTTTAACCTTTAAATTTTAGTTGGCCACTCATTTAAAAAATGTATAATAGTAATGGCTATGTAATGGTTTTTATCTGGCTTTTTTTCCCAGATCAAATAGCAGTACCTCAGTTCTTTGTTACTATGTATAGTGTATTTTATTTTTGTATTTTATATTTGCACAAAAAGGGAAGCAGTATTTTTTAACAATTCAGACTAATCGTAAGGTCAAGAACAAATTCTTGCCAGATCTGTTTACCCATATTGTGTGGCGGGGCCTAGAGAGGTAGATCAGAATCACAAGAGCATGGGGTTTGAATGTCACCAAAGTTGTAGCAGTAATGCAACTAAAGAAGGATCCCATCACAGTTGTGACATCGGAGCAAACAAATCCAAGTTATCCTGCAAACACAATGCCAAAAGGAGTAGCTACACAATAGAGTAGGTTTAGGAAACAACCATTCACGCCCTGAACACATGTAGGCCCTATCACACTTCTGTTAGTAGAAAAGGAAAAAAACTCTGGCAGGTAGAGTTAGAGCATGAAAGAGGGTCCACGGTTTCAAAGTACAGTGCTTGACACTGCGTTCTCTTTTGTTTTATTATTATTTTATTTTTTTTAAACCATTCAAAATGAGCCAGCAAAGTGTTTCACAACCACTTGAGTTTGTTGTTTGTTTTTTTTTTTTTAAACTAATTTATTACTCTGTAATGTCCTTATATGTATTGCTGCTATCATTGTTATCCTCTTGTTCTATTTTAAGGCTTGTTTATTAAAACTGTACACTAATCTCCTTGTTTTATGTACAAATCAAAGTTAAAAACTTTCTGCTGCTATTAAACTAGGTAAGGTATAAGACGTTGCTTGGAACCAGCTGGAATTAGCAGTGAATTAAAGGCTCAATGGTATGGGTGCACTTTTATGTTTGTGATATATGCAATAAAAACTGACATCTTTATAAACCTGTTTACTAGTATATTTTTGACCGGTTTGCTACTTTATCTTCAGGACTAGATGGGAGAAAACATTCAGACTCAGACTTGGAAAGGAGGTCTCTGGCACACTTCCCCAGAGGCATGATTTGGGCTTGGCCCTGTTTAATGACTCACAGTCATTTAAAACTACATGAACATTTCTTTTAAATAAACTGAATTACTTCTTGTGAATGCGTGGTAAGAAACGCCAGCCCAGTCATATCCCTTGCCAACTAAATTACATTAAACATGACACTAGTGGCTGATTGAGACAATCATGTTTCTGCCTGCAATCACCATCTCCCTGCAGGGTAACTTCTAGTATGTTGTTCTTCAAAGCAGACTAATAAAGCTAACATGTAGGGAAATACTTTAACATCCCAGAAAACCATCACACCTTCACAAACTTGCAAGGGGAGATCTTCAGAAAAAGACTAAAACTAAAAATGAATTGCACTGTTGAAAGCTGAACTGTTACAAAACCTCTCGGCTGCTACTACTCCGGTATGTGCAATCAAAAGTTCTGTTGTTTACCTAAATACCTGATGGGTACAATGGAATATCATAAATAAGCAGACAGTTCATGTAGTGGTCATTTTTATTTACACTTCCTGCAACTGTTGAAATTATAATTATGATAAAAACTGACCTTAAAAAAAACTGACAGTTTAAGTCTTTAAATAACAAGTTTGACAGAATGAACTTTAATAGATGTTAAAGTCAAATGACTATTTGCGTACAATAAAGCAGATTAAGGCTGAAGTTATTTACAGTGCCTTTTCTTGACTCTGAATTTTAAAAGTTGATGACCCCTTTAATGGAAGCCGAAAGGTAGTTTCTGGTTGTGTTTCTATATATTTAATGGTGGTCTTTTTATAATATTTTGTTCTCCAGCATGGATGTTTTTGTTTTCTTTGGTAAGTTGCTAACTTGCACTGAAACAGTTAGAAAGTCATCTGTAAATTTAGCTAAATTGCTACTTAAAATAGCTCAACAAATGTGTCTCTTATAAATAAACTGTGCTGTGACAGCACTAACCTAATAGGCTGCACAACATTGTGAATTCAGGGGTCACAGGGAGCTGGAGCCTAGTGAAAACTCCTAAAAGGAATTTTTAAATTGAGCACAGGCTTCTTTCTAAACGGAGTATCCAGCCACATTCCCTCTTACATGGGCACCCTGAACCACAGGCAATAGCTGCCACCTCTGAAGACGCTGATTGTATAAAATGCTGTGGGGAAATAAAATGTCTAGACCTGTCATCTACCCAAAACTGCAACGTGTTTGTGGCCACTTCTTAAGGCAACGTTTTCACACACACAGGCTACTCACAGCTGATAAATTTCCTGAATTTGCCAGACATTTACTGAAACAACCACAGTTCTTTAAGGTTGCTAAAGACCTTGCCTGCTCATAAGCATTTGTGCTGCAAAACCACAGATCTGTTGCAAAGTACAATGAGGCAATGTAGCCTCTTGATGTAACCTGAAGCAGTATTTCAGTTGGTAATTTTACTGTTAAGCAGTTTTCTTTTTTCTGAAAAATTGCATTTTCCTAATGATTAATTTCAGTATGGTCCAAATAAAATAAACAAAAAATACTAGAACAATAAAACACAGTACAAAAACATCTACCAGCAGGTACTGGTAGGTGGGGAGCTCTGTGCTTGCTGCTCGGAGATGCTGAGCTCCTTTATTTCGTACCACATATTCTACCCAAAACACAGCAAGCTCTTTAGAATGAATTGGAGTGTCTCTGTGCAGGCGCGAGAGCCTTTTCATATTGTACCTGTAGGATGGATCTTCAGTAATGGTTTTGACAGCATTATAAATTTGGTCCCTTGTCAAATATTTCAAGTTCTCCAAAAGAATTGCTGCTCCTCTTACTTTAAGACGCAAAATATTTTCATATTGGTCTCCAAACAGAGGGATTCCAATGACTGGCACTCCATGGTAAATGGCTTCGTACAACCCATTTTCTCCTCCGTGTGCTATAAATGCCTTGATCTTGCCGTGTCCCAGTAGGTCATTCTGGGGAAGCCACTCGAGAAGCATTGTGTTGTTACCCAACATGGAAGGTTTCTTGCCAACGTATCGCCAGATAACCCTCTGAGGAAGCTTTGCCAATCCAGCGGCCACTTCCATAGCAACATGTGCAGGCAGAGTTTTAGTCAAGGTGCCCAAAGAAAAAATGACAACCCCTTCGTCGGCATCATCCAGGAACTTCTGCAACTCTGGAGACAGGGATTCAGAAGGCTTACACTGGAAACCACCAATGTACACCAGATTGGGCATAGTGGGTTTGGGGAATTCAAAAACAAAATCCATTTTTACCAAGTAGATGTCACTCTTCTTATAAAGATCATACATAGTTTCTCCCGTTTTCAGGTAGCGATAGCACAACCGGTCATAAGTAGAGTATATGTACACTTGGCCCAGTATGCCCCCCAGGATATACAAGAAAACATTTTGCAATCTTTCCGAAAATGTCATTCTGTCAGTAAGTCTAGAATTCAATACTGGAACAAAAGAGAGGGGAGATGGAGCAACAGCAAAGTGCACATCTTCAAAGGGCAACCATCTTCCAAACTGAATGATGGGCAAGTTGAGGTAGCGGGCAAGAATGGCACCTCCCGGGTAGAAGGGATCTGCAAGAACAAGATCAAACTGAGCATCCTGCAGCCGTCCCAGCAGTGTACTGTTTTCAAAAGTGCTCTCAATGCCCACTACATAATCTCCAGTTATCCTTCGGATTGATTCCAGAATGTTCCAGAACGCGGAGAGGAAACGTGGCTCGTCATTGAAAGCCTTCTGCAAGATCGAGGCCAGAGACACCTGCTCAATTTCATCCTTGCTCCTGGCTTTGTGCTGGGGCAATTGCACCGTTTCAATGTGGAAATCGGAAGACGCCTCGTCCGTGTAGTAGGTGTTGGAGAGCCTGAGCACCGTGACCTCATGGCCTCTATTCACCAGCTCCAAAATGAGCACTTTCATGGTGTTCCAGTGACTAGCGTCCACGGGCACGGCCAGAATACTCGCCCCCAAGCAGCCGTGGTGTAACCCGACGGCCAAGGGAAGAAGGAGCGCTGCTGCGGAGAGCTGCATGAAGGAAGGACAGAGAAAACGCACGGCGGTGTCTCAATAAATAAGAAGGCGACACTTGAGTATGGAAGGTTTCTGTTTCTGGCCTCCAATTTATGTGTGTTAAAAAAAAAAAAAAAAAAAAACGAGAGAGAGAGAGGGAGTGAATGGGCGGGCAAGCGAGGGAGGAACTGGCAGCCACCAGCCGACGGAGATTTCTTTTAATGGCCAAAAAAGAGCAGCACAGAAGTGCGGCCGCTGCAGTGGAGGCTCGTGAATGAACACATGGAGTGCGCGGGGAAAAAAACGCGAGATCGTGGGCGCCAAGTCCACTGGCTTAGACGCGCGCGTTGTGCACGCGCCTGTTGAGTCCACGGAAAGAGAGAACGTGAAAGAGACGGACGAACGGACGGAATGCAGCGTTCGAACACATGCATAAGGAAAACAGGTCCGCTTGTTATTTCGTTTCTTAGGATTTGCTTACTTGGAAACAGGCGTTGTTACTGTTTATTCCATTACGTCCGCGTTGTTAAAGCGTACAATTGTTTAGAAAAGGAGAAGTGAAGTGTCGGCTTTGAGAGATAAAATGGTGTTAAGCCTGCGCGCGATTAAGACACGCCGCTTAAAGAATGACGTGTGATATACATTCAACAACATTTACATTCAGAGCCTTTACATTCGTACCTGCGTCCTAATAAGTTCAACTGCAATCTAAAGTTAAAAGAAAATTACTTGAATTTTGGAAGCGGTAGTGAAAAGGAGTGAAGGAGGCGTCACAAAAACTGAAAAAAGTCTTGCCGAATCCAGGCGTTTGCAAAAATAAAATAACAATTGTGGCCACAGCCAGGGGTCCAACCAGCTGTTTTAAAGTGGGTTTGCAAGATGTTGTGTTTTTTTTTTTGTGATTTCTCGTTCAGTGGTGCAGGCCCTCTTCAAGATACAGCAGTTTACTCCGAGGGGGACAGCCGCGGTAATAAAGTAAGGGAAGGAGATTTTTATGGACTCCCTGTCTGCGATCCTGACCACGGTTAACACGCGTGCTACTTGAAGTCTGCACATTCTCCCCGTGACTACGTGGGTTTCCCACTCATCACCCCCAAAGATGTTCAGGTAGGTTAGTTGGCGGCTCCAAGTGTTCTCGGTGAGAGTCTGGATGTGCACGTGAGTGGGTCCTGCAAATGGCTGGAGTCGTGTCCCGATTTCAGGCTATGCGTCCAGAGCAATAACTGAAAAAACAGTCTGAATTAGCGTAAGTCGACATAGTTTAGGGTGTTCATAAGAAATGTAATTTTTACTTAATGAGGTAAAAGTATATAATAAGAATAATCATGTCAAATATTTGAAATATTAAAATGTGTGCGTCAGTTTATATGTTTAAAGTCTAAATATTCTCAAATGTAATAAAAATGTCATATTTCACAAAGGGCTATCTTAATGTATGGGCACAATTGGCAGTGGCAGGGGGGCTGCAGGAACATAGGGACCCACAGTGTTTATGATGCCAATGTATGTTTCTGTTTAGCTATCAAAATAGAGGCCCCAGCACAAAAGAGTCTTATAGAGGGCTAGATTCCTAGTAAAGGACCACACATCAAAAATAATCATTGTAATCATAGACCTTGAAACAGTCTAAAACAATACACATGCGTATTTTTCAAATTTATTTTTAACCTTCTAGGAGTGGTTCTTAGGAGGCTAAGACTACAAATAAAGAATCAGATATCAAAAATATCATATTCCTGATCAGCAAGCTCAAAATATAAAATGACACTCTACAAGCCTACATTACCAATCCTTATTTTTTCAAAGTTTTGTGAAAAGGAGTAACTTTGAGCCCTCTTTTCCCATTAAGGGTTGAAACCCTTGGGTTTGGTTGATGTGAAGTCTTTCTGATAATTATTTTCTGAAGAATCCTATTGATTTACCTGCACAAAATACACTCCTAAAATGGCCTAAAATTAGGATTTGTTTGGGGGGGGGGTCACAAAAATACTAACATGTTGCATAACTAGACATCAAGATGAGTTGAGCGGTGTATCATGTGGGGTTTTCTCATAGAGGCAGGTCCTGTTTTAAAGAGGATTTGCATGAGACATACCTCATTCAGTGGTATACTTACCATTCTCCTTGAAGACAAGAGAAGTATACTTTAGTCTGCCAGGACAATGGAACAGTCACTAAATAATAAGTGAAGATCTTGAGGGCCCCCATGCATATCATATCCTCTACTTCCTCCCTATTTGCAACCCTAACCACATCTAACATTAATGCTGCTTGGAGTTTGCACAGTCTCTCAGTGACTATGTGGGTTATGCCTCCAAACGTGTAAGTAGATTAGTTGGCGACTACAAATGTTCCCAGTGTGAGTCTGAATATGTATGTTAGTGGGCCCTGTGATGGTCTAGAGTGATATCTGGGGCTGTTTCCAACCTTGCACCCAGTGCTCTGGGTGACCAGGCATCCCTCTTTGACTGGCACAATCCCAATTTCAGATTGTGTCCTGAGAAATAACTGAAATATAACAATATGTCCTGGTTTTAACAGGCTGCCTATCTAAAAAAGTGTTATTGGGCAGCAAACAGCTCCGCCAACTCAGACATCAAATCACCAATCACACTAAAGAAAAACAACACACTTTATGCTTGATGCAGCTGTCAATCCCAGTTCTCAACCATGATTGTCCGTTTACACTCCAAGCCAGGAAAAAAAACAGAGATGAGGTTGCTAACCTGTGCTGTCAATCTTACACAACAGCAATGCCAAATAGAAAATGCATTTTTAATCAGTGGCAAGCCTTCTTTTTTCTCATACCAACACTGAATGATTCAACTAAAACTTTATGCACACGTTGCAAAAGCATTTTTTTGGTTGTTCCACATGGAAAAGACATTTATGACCATCTGTCCACTACCAGTTCACAAAAAGCTGTTGAGAAGCATCTACTCTTCAGGCAAATGTCCTAACACACCATGTCAGCAAATGAAGCTAACAAATGAGCCTGATGTCTACAGAAGGATATACTGTAACTCAATGCATATAACTGCGCATCAATATTCAGTATGAACCTTTGGAAAACAAAATGCACAGGGTTTGTTAAAAAAAGCAATAGTGATTGTTTATGCACTATTAAATGCACTGTGTTTGTCCATGAATATAATGTTTAAAGGAACATCACAGATATTTATGAAGTATAAAATTCAGTTAAAAAATGTGCAGAGATTTGATGTAGAAGCTTATGTGTTTTTTGTGAAAATGTTTTTTCCCCTGCCCTGATCCCTTTCTGTTGATGGTAAGACAAAGCAGGCATTAAAAAAGTGAAGATGGGGATTATGTGTTGGCATGAGTTTATACATATATGTACATGCCACACAAGTGTTTTGTTGTGTGACTATAAAATTCTAGTACCCCTGTGCTGCCAAGATAGGTGCTGGCCTCAGTACCCTAAATTGGATAAAGCAATTCTGAGAATGTTCTGTTAACACAAATACTGTTTTGTCCCTGGAGGACCCTGGAGAATCCAGCGGGTCGAAGGACCAGTTGACTATTTACTTTACGTGTTAAACTTATTCTTGATTTCTCGTATTGAGTTAATGACAAGCTAAAAATTTCAACCTGTGTGTGTTATCATTTCATCATACCCTAAGGAGCATTTGTGTTTATTTTAATCCTAACAAGAGCTCTTTCAGTCTATACAGGAAAAAACTGCTTTTCCTGATCTGGCTTTTTGCCCTTCCATGATTGCTGCTTAGGAATCCCCAGACATCCTTTATGCCTCTCATATTGTTTAGTGTGCAGCTGCATGGATTACCACACTAGTAGTAAGTAATGCAGCATGAACTTTGCAGCAGTAGAGTTTCTCCTTGCCAGCCCTGAGATAAATTGGAGCACAACATTTATGATAAGACACAACATTTTTTGAAGCTAAATTTAATGGTTATATATATGTATATGTAATTTTAAAATTATAAATTAACAGTATGGTTGAATTCAGGTGTATGTGTGACCTGACTTTTGGGTTGATGTGAAACATAAGTATTATTTATGAAAATGTAGAAATTTCTATTTCCCCAAAAGCCATCCCTCACCTTCCCCATAGAGTAGAGAGGCATCTAATCATAGTCCATTTAACACAAATAATTTGAACTTAAGATTGAACCACACAAGACTTCGCTGTTAGTTCATTTCCATGGAGTGATGACACTTTGATAAATGCTGTAGACACTCAGATAAACCTGTTTGTTGATGCAAATTGTGTGTGTGTGTGTGTGTTTGCATATCCTGTAATTTATGTATATGATGTGGCGGATGGCTGGGACTCTCCACGCTGGGAGGACCGGGGTAGCCTGCCTATCCAGAGCGTTACCTACCCCGGAGCACTAGGTGGCAGCCCCCCTGGATTGCAGTGGTGCCTAGTACTCCTGCAGGGCTTTATGGGAGATGGAGTTTGGTGCAGCCCTGTTGGGATCCATGGGTGCCGCCTAGGGGTGTTGTAGTTGCTGCTGAGCCCTACAGAGCAGCTCTTCCGCCACACCTGGAAGTGCTGCCAGAAATAAGTCATCAAACACCTGGAGCACTTACAGGTGCGTTACAAAAGGAGCCAGCAGCCACTACTCCAGAAGCAGAGTCGGGAGGAGGAAGATGAAGCTTGACAGAAGTAGTGGAAGAGAGAAGGAAGAGAAAAGTATTGTTTTGTGCTTGTGGGAATGAGGAAGGTGTTGCCCACAAGGTAAAAAAGAAAATAAAAAAATCAACATGTGCCTTGAATTTGTGTCCCACGCTTGTCTGTGTCAGGTTTAGCTGGCAGTGCCAGCCTGGGTGGTCCACAATATATTTATATATATAATATACAAAGGGAACCCAAGTAACCCCTGAATTATTAAAAAATGATATAAAACTTACTGCATTTCATTCTTAGTCACCTTAAAAATACTTACTTTGAGATGCAGTACACTTGTCCCCGTGTTTCTCTCATTCCTGTTAACATTTTCTGTACTCAACTGTTGTTACCATGCCTAGAGCCTACCATATTTCTTCCAGTTGGTAGTAGATCTTCTTCAGTCCTACAGACCTTCAGTCTCAGATTTAATTTTGGGAACAAAAAGAAAAAGTGAGCAAGAACAGGTAGGTGAAATGACTGACAACACTGTTTGCCGGTGCGTTGTCATGCTATGAAGTGTTTTCTTCCTGTTGCTTTCCTGTAGATGCCAGTTCAATGATTAACCGTCTGTCCATGGGGAACAAATTCGTTAAGAACAAGTCCATCAGTGCCAAAAAATGGTAGCATAATGATCATGAAAATCTGTTATGGTGGCTTGGAGAAAAAACATGCCCATGTCAAGTGCACGATTGTAGAATTGACACCAGAAATAAACAGTTGATGAACTCGGCACAGTGACACTCAGTGGACTGATGAAACAGACTGTAAGCATACAGCACCTAGCAGCCTATCCAAGACCTGTAGCCTACACCTGGGCTATCATGTGTGTGTGTGTGTGTGTGTATATATATATATATATATATATATATATATATATATATATATATATATATATATATATATATATATATATATATATATTCTAAAAGAAACACAAAACACAGGAATAAGGGTTGGGGCTCCAGGGGACTCCACAGTTAATGTCCAATTGAAAATTTGGTCAATATATAAAGCTCTTCCAAGACAAAAAAAAAATTATATATATAAAAAAAATGCTTTTTAAAAACCACGCTTATATTAAGTTAAATAGTGTACTAAAAAGTAAAAAATAAGTCTCTCATACATCACTCGTAAAATAAAAGCGTGGGCGCTTTTGCTAAGATTTTAAGAAGTGTTTATGGAATGTTGATTGATAAAAAGCGCCCACGCTTTTATTTTACGAGTGATGTATGAGAGACTTATTTTTTACTTTTTAGTACACTATTTAACTTAATATAAGCGTGGTTTTTAAAAAGCATTTTTTTTATATATAATTTTCAACTTTTTATTTTTAGTCTTGGGTTTGTTTTAGTATAATTTTGTAATCAATATTTTAACACTTCCTTTAATATTGCTATCAGTTACTAGCGCCATCTATTGGTGAAATCTTTAACTATTCTTCATATGAAAATTTAATTTCTTAATTAACATGGATTAATTGATCAATTAGTGAAACTGATTATTGATTCATGTATTGTAATCGGAAGTGAGTAAGTGTGCAAAATGTCAAGTCATTTGGACAATAGAAAGTGGGTTAAATATCGCTTACAAGATTTGTACCAGACAACAAACAGGTGAAATTAAAATAAGCGTGGTAAAATAATAATGATAAAAAAGCCATCCAAAGCAAAGGAGGAGCTTCATCCTTCTCAGAAACAGGTCTCACAGTGAACAGAGATGTCTGGGAAGGTGGCGGTTTAACGTTTGAGTGTGCTGGAAGATGTGATTGCGTGCATTCTTCATTCTGAAGGAAATGGAAACCAGGGTAATGTTTGTACTTCACCTTCAGTCTTCCACTTATGGTTCTCTGTATGGTTACCTATGAGACACTCCTCAGGCTGGCGTGTATGACAATGTATATGGAAAAGAGAGAACATACAGTTATGGAAAAGTGTTTTTAGTTGTTGTTTGACCAAACAATGTTTCTGATGAGGTGGAAAAGGAAGTTTGTAGCATAAGTGTGTGGCTGAAAAAACTGCAGGAGCTGTGTGATGCTATTGAGTCAATGCTGACCGGAACCTCCAAAGAGTATTTCTAGCACATTCTGGAGATAGTAGGGGATACTACATAGAGGAAATTTATAAAATAGCCACTACGTCTATTGCAAAATATGGCTTTTTAAATTAATGCAGGTTATAAATTGGTTTATTCTTTTGTGTTAAGCAACATTTACTATTGTATTAAAATGACACTTAAATCAAAATATTCATGCAAGGATTATCAATCAGCCTTTCTTTATTTTTGCACTATTCTTAAAGTACAAGGTGCTTTACACTGAAAACAATGATATTTTTCAAAATAAACAGTAAATGCAAGAGTTTTCAATTCCATGTTTTAATTAAAGTACAGCCTAAAGTGTACATAAGTAAAGATCAACAGAATATATTACACCTGAGAGGATGGTGTGACTGAATAAGGATTAGTACAGCTTCTGCTGAAAGAGAAAATGAATATATAGTCAGAGTCAAGTTGATATAAATGCAAAAGAGATATGAGCCTTAGAGATTTGAATGAATCCGCCAATAGACCCTCATAAACAAATTGAAACTACAGCTAGGACCTGTGACCATATACTGCAGCTCCTCTTTTTAATCTACATTTGCTTGCATTTAAGAGTTCTATTTAGAAAATGCCTTAGTTTTGACATGCAGATGAAATTGTGAATGGCTTTACCTTGTAAAACCTATTCATACTTGTACTTTGCAGTGTACACTTATGTCACAAGATGCAGATTTTCTTAAGATTCAAAAGATAAACACATTTTTGCATGAAACAATATTTAGTGACAACGTCTCAAAATTCTAGAAGGATCGTGTATTTGCCAATATAAGAAATGCCCTGTCAGCCTCAGTATCTAAATCAAGCTGATCACCAAATGATCTCATAATAGTACAATTTTGTGAAAGAGCTGGTACAGCTTTTCATACTGTTCTTTAAATGAGTATTCATTGTGATTGAATGTTAATTTTTCATTCTCCTCTTACTGCCCCGAGGATGCTGCCTTTAAAAGGATGATCAGAATGTAGAGACGCATTACAGGCAGCATCCCCTGGGGCAGATCTGGCATCAGATCTTAGTCATAATTTACCAACACCATGAATGCCTGCCAACAGATTTGCAGAACACCCAGGAATGGGCTGAGCAGCCAGTTGGCCCAGGTGAGCTAGAGTTTAACTTGACATTTACTAATGACCTCAGCTCTCATCAACTGTTTTTGGAGATTGGTGTGAACTGAAGTTTGTTTTCCTCGCTGCCATGACCAACTGATTTTACTTACTAGTGTGGGGAATCTTAAAGAGTAATTAATTTTTTTTAAGTGTATAACATGCATTTCTGTCTGTTTTATTTTTTATTATTATTATTTTACATGTGACTGACACAGTTACCCAAGGTGAAATACAAGGGTAGACATTGGTACAATTGTTTACAAATAATTTTTACAGTTGGAGCATAGGTGAGTTAAGTAAGTAGTTTGGGAGGAAGTGGCAGTGGATACCTTTTGCTGTAAAATGCAGTGCCTTAGCCAGCACACCACAGTTTATACCTGTATGTGGCATTTGTAGATATGTTAAGCATTCAGAGATTATCTATGTGAAGAGGAGCATGTATTACTATTATGTAATTTATGTTACAGCAAAGACAAAACTAAAGGGAGGGGGGTGGGAGGTAGTAGCTCATCTAAGACCCATCACAGTCTGTAAGGAAATGGCTGAAGTGTACTCTTCCTTTCTCATGACTGGTAGTAGTGGTGGGAGAAAGTTGAGCTCTTCCTCATTCTAGGGTCGGTGAGTAGTAGTCCAGTTTCTTCACTCATTTACAGTATATTATTGCCATGTTATATTTACTGCAATGAGAATAAAGAAGATGTAGTTCCAGTGCTAGATTTACCTGCACATCAACAAACTTTAATCTAGTTGTATTTATGGAACTAAGCCTAACTTAGTTAAACACCTCTACTTATATAGTTTCCTAGATTATAATTTTATTTTATTTCCAGTCCAAGGTTCATCCCCCAATACAGTAACCTAGCATAATTCATAGGGAAATGCTCAGTAGCCTTTTTCATTTTCACTTATATCCGTAATTTGGATTGGATGACTGTTATTTTATTAAGTCACCCTATGTCATTGACATTAAAGATTTACCTTTTTTATTTTTTTAAGGTGGCTCAGTGGATAGTGTGGCTGACTCAGTCTCAGAGTTAAGGAATTTAATCCCAGGGCCAGATCCTTTCCTATATGGAGTTTGCACATTCTGTTTGTGTCTTTCTTCACACATATCAAAGATGTCTTTGTTAGGTTAACTCCAGTTTGGCTTGGTGTGCGTCAGGGCACACTGCAGTGGTCTGGCTATCCATCCAGAGTTCGTCTGCGCCTTGTGCCCGATGCTGCTGGCCTGTGTTTTAGTTCCCACAGTCCTGAGGCAGATTGGGGAATTAGAAACACGATGAATGGATTGCCTATATTCACATCTTTGGGTATGTAATACATGATCATCATGAAATACTGTACAGTATATTCAATTTATATTTCCTGAAGCTTCCTGTTTGTAAACACCTGCCCAATCTGCAGTAATACTTATGTGTCGGCCTTGCCTATACATTCAGAAATTAACATTACTCAATGAACAATAGTTCTCCTCATTAGTCAGGTGTATGTTCAGTTTTTTTTATCCTGTAGAAAGTGACACCTTAAAACTTAATTGTTTCAGTCAAATAAAAAAAGATGTGAAAAGAGCCTGAGTCAAAAATACGTTTTAAATTTGGGGGGGAAATAATTTTTGAGATCAAACTTTTTCAGAATTATTGCATATAGTGTAGTGGTGCAAGATTTTTGATCAGCTACATTATGCCCATTAACCAGAAAGACATCCAGAGCCATTGCATACAGTCATGGCCGAAATTATCGGCACCCCTGGAATTTTCCCAGAAAATGCACCATTTCTCCCAGAAAATTATTGCAATTACAAATGTTTTTGTATATACATGTTTATTTCCTTTATGTGCATTGGAACAACACAAAAAAATAGAGAAAAAAAGCCAAATCTGACATCACGTCACACAGAACTCCAAAAATGGGCTGGACAAAATTATTGGCACCCTTTTAAAATTGTGGGTAAATCGTTTTATTTCAAGCATATGATGCTCGTTTGAACTCACCTGTGGCAAGAAACAAGTGCTGGCAATATAGCAATCACACCTGAAGCCAGTTAAAATGGAGAAACGTTGACTCAACCTTTCTGTTGTGTGTCTGAGTGTGCCACACTAAGCATGGAGAACAGAAAGAATTGTCTGAGGACTTGAGAACAAAAATTGTGGAAAAATATCAACAATCTCAAGGCTACAAGTCCATCTCCAGAGATCTTCATGTTCCTTTGTCCACTGTGCGCAACATAAGAAGTTCACAACACATGGCACTGTAGCTAATCTCCCTGGACGTGGACGGAAGAGAAAAATTGATAAAAGACTGCAATGAAGGATAGTCCGAATGGTGGATAAACAACCCCAATCAACTTCAAAACATATTCAAGCTGTTCTGCAGACTCAGGGTGCAACAGTGTCAGCTCGAACTATCCGTCTACATCTGAACGAAATGAAATGCTATGGCAGGAGAGCCAGGAGGACCCCACTGCTGACACAGAAACATAAAAAAGCCAGACTGGAGTTTGCCAAAATGTACTTGAGGAAGCCAAAATCCTTCTGGGCGAACGTCTTGTAGACAGATGAGACCAAGGTAGAGCTTTTTGGTAAAGCTCATCATTCTACTGTTTACAGAAAACGGAATGATGCCTACGAAGAAAAGAACACAGTATCTACAGTCAAACATGGTGGAGGTTCTAAGATGTTTTGGGGATGTTTTGCTGCCTCTGGCACTGGATGCCTTGACTGTGTGCAAGGCATCATGAAATCTGAAGACTACCAAAAGATATTGGGGGCGCAATGTAGGGCCCAGTGTCAGAAAGCTGGGTCTGCGTCAGAGGTCATGGGTGTTCCAGCAGGACAATGACCCCAAACATACCTCTAAAAGCACTCAGAAATGGTTGAAGACAAAGCGCTGGAGAGTTCTGAAGTGGCCAGCAATGAGTCCGGATCTAAATCCAATTGAACACTTATGGAGAGATCTCAAAATTGCTGTTGGGAGAAGGCACCCTTCAAATCTGAGAAACCTTGAGCAGTTTACAAAAGAAGAGTGGTTGGAAATTCCAGTTGAGAGGTGTAACAAGCTTGTTGATGGTTATAGGAAGCGCTTGATTTCAGTTATTTTTTCCAAAGGGCGTGCAACCAAATATTAAGTAGAGGGTGCCAATAATTTTGTCCAGCCCAGTTTTTGAGTTTTGTGTGAAATGATGTCAGATTTGGCTTGTTTTCCTCTGTTTTTTTGTGTTGTACCAATGCACATAAAGGAAATAAACATGTGTATACCAAAACATTTGTAATTGCAACAATTTTCTGGGAGAAATGGTGCATTTTCAAGGAAAATTCCAGGGGTGCCAATAATTTCGGCCATGACTGTATCTAAATGTAATATGGCTCAGTATACTTGCAGTCACATGTTTCCAATTTCCCTAGTGGGAACATCTGCTTGCTGTTGAGTTCCCTGTAAAATGTTACGAGTGTAATGTCTTCATTACTGGAAGGTGTCGGCTCGTGGTTATTTGCCAAAAGCTTCAGATTTGTTTTGGCTTGGCAGCAGCATATGGATTTTGAAGTAGTTATCTGCAGTTGGTCAATTTGCCACAGGTTTCTTGTGAAGCATAGATATGGACAATATTGGTGCTACTGAAATACAGTGTATGTGTGTAGCTTTCTGAATATTGTGGCAGCACCCTCTGCAGAATTGGCTTTGATTTTTTTAATTTATTTTATCATTTTTGCCATTATTGAAAACATGCTATGAAGCATGCCCTTACATAAATTTAAATTCATAACCTTCCTGTTACAAGGGACTGTTATGGCAGCCAAATGTCTTTCAAATTCAACCCACATGACTTAAATAGGCCCTTTGGATAGTCTTCCAAATACAGAGGTGTATGTCTGGGTAATTTCCACCTGCCACTCCTAACGTAAATCAGCACTGTCTTTTTTAATTACTGAAGTCTTCAGTTCATTGAGTAAAATAAGCGTAATGAAACTTTGTTCTGTTAAGTTGATATCTCAAGCTAGTCCTTGCAATTACTGATCAAGGTCTTTGAGCAATGCTTTACAGTAGATGTGACAAGCCATAAATTGGTACTTTGTCTTCCCGGGTTTTGATCAGTGTTATTTTTTATTACATCATTATATTGTACTTTACCCACTGTAGTTTCCAAATGCCATATTGTGGTTGCCTGCTTTGCAGCAGTTTATGTCACACTTGAGGCAGGCTGAAAACTTGTTTTTAAACTGGCAACAGTTTTTTTTTATGTAAGTTTTTAAATGAATGTAAATAATCCATATTGTCAGTGCATATTAAAAATAATCACAAACAATGTTTGCTCTGAGGATGTTGATGGAGAAGTTTAGAGAAGGCCAGAAGGAGTTGCATTGCATCTTTGTGGACCTGGAGAAAGCATATGACAGGGTGCCTCAAGAGAAGCTGTGGTATTGTATGAGGAAGTCGGGAGTGACAGAGAAGTACGTAAGAGTTGTACAGAATATGTATGAGGGAAGTGTGACGGTGGTGAGGTCTGCAGTAGCAGTGACGGATGCATTCAAGGTGGAGGTGGGAGTACATCAGGGATCGGCTCTGAGCCCTTTCTTATTTGCAATGGTGATGGACAGGTTGACAGACGAAATCAGACAGGAGTCCCCATGGACTATGATGTTTGCTGATGACATTGTGATCTGTAGCGATAGTAGGGAGCAGGTTGAGGAGACCCTGGAGAGGTGGAGATATGCTCTAGAGAGGACAGGAATGAAGGTCAGTAGGAACAAGACAGGATACATGTGTGTTAATGAGAGGGAGGTCAGTGGAATGGTGAGGATGCAGGGAGTAGAGTTGGCGAAGGTGGATGAGTTTAAATACTTGGGATCAACAGTACAGAGCAATGGGAATTGTGGAAGAGAGGTGAAAAAGAGAGTGCAGGCAGGGTGGAATGGGTGGAGAAGAGTGTCAGGAGTGATTTGTGACAGATGGGTATCAGCAAGAGTGAAAGAGAAGGTCTACAGGATGGTAGCAAGACACGCTATGTTATATGGGTTGGAGACGGTGGCACTGACTAGAAAGCAGGAAACAGAGCTGGAGGTGGCAGAGTTAAAGATGTTAAGATTTGCATTGGGTGTAACGAGGATGGACAGGATTAGAAATGAGGACATTAGAGGGTCAGCTCAAGTTGGAAGTTTGGGAAACAAAGTCAGAGAGGCGAGATTGCGTTGGTTTGGACATGTGCAGAGGAGAGATGCTGGGTATATTGGGAGAAGGATGCTAAGGATAGAACTACCAGGGAAGAGAAAAAGAGGAAGGCCTAAGAGAAGGTTTATGGATGTGGTGAGAGAGGACATGCAGGTGATGGGTGTAACAGATCAAGATGAAGAGGACAGAAAGATATGGAAGAAGATGATCTGCTGTGGCAACCCCTAACGGGAGCAGCCGAAAGAAGAAGAAGAAGATTAAAAATAATCACTGTCCTTCAAATGAGTACAATTTGCTATAATTGTATCGTGTTTTAGATCCATTTGTTGTTGAATACAATTTAAACAAAATTTTCTGTGCTGAAGCAATATGTTTTTAACAATCAACTAATGTTGAAGAACAAAACTTTATCACATAAGATGAGGGGAAAAAAGCAATATGTTATAAATAAAAATGAATACAGTTTCCATTGCGTAAGAATTTCCAATTTTTAAAAACAATGAGATTAATAATATATTCATGATGGTTTGACATAATATCTGGCAACTAATGTAGAATTTCCCTCAGACTCAGGCAAGTATTTAAACATTTAGAGGTCACACACATATTACGTACTTTGGAATATCAGTAAGAATCCATTTCTTAGCTATTGTTATTTCTTTATGTTTATTTTGACTGTGCAAAACTGCACACTGCAGAAATATGGTGAGAGATGATAAAGCAAAGTGCCGTAGCTATCAGCAGAGGAAAGGGAAACAGAGGAAGAGGCCAAAGTACTGAAGGTCACAGAAAATCCATGGTCAACATGTGGCTCTAGTTATCTTTTGAAGGTCCATTCATTCTTTCTGTGAATCTGTTGGTAATTGTAACCTATTCCTACAGTATTTGGCATAAGGCTGGAACAAACACTGGACTGCAAGTCGGTTAGCTCACTGTAAATCCTACTTACGGTTGCACACACAACTAGTTTCACTCAAACCGGACCACTTTAGAAATGCAAAGCAACATAAACACCTTTGTTACTCCATTGTATCTGGAGTACGCCTAGAAAGACAATGTGCAAACTCCACCCTGACAGTAACTGGACTACTCTGTCTTTTGAGAAATGCAGTTAAATGTTGTTGGCAGTAAAGAGCAATGCAATAATCTCAGAAAAGAAGTGGAGGAATGTGATCTTTACTTATACGATTATTTACTTGCTCAGAGTAATACAGCAAATCAGTACTGATGAGCGAACCAGGAGGATTGTAGTTTAGTCAGTTTCCTTAAACAATCAGTCATAAATTTACAGTTTGTTGAATTCATAAAACACCGGGTATTTCTAGATCGTTTCTGCCAGTTCCAGCACTACTCTGGGGATCATGCCTTGAGATACTCCTCTGTGTTTCTTTTAAATACAATAACATCTTGTTTGTTTTCTTATGCATGCTTTTCCTTATCCCTTATTTTTTTTCCCACACCACTGTAGCATGTTATTTCCGCGCCCCTGTTTCTCATCCTATGTGCTGACAGCAGAGATGCTTGATTAGTTATCGCTTTTTAAAGACAAGAGTGTCAGCCCTTTGAGGATGTTGCATGAAGCTTTACTAAGAGTAATTCTTTTAGGTCATGTTCTTTGTAACATTAATGAGGCATTGAGGAGACCAAATGGTGAGAGGGTGATTTGTCAGTGCTGATGGCACAGCTGCATGTAGCTCTTGATAAGATACCTTACAAGGCTGGAAAACAGATTTAAAATGGAAAGTGGCATGCATAGGAAGGGAGTGGCAAGTGCTGCAGAAATTGCCTTCTGCATGAACTTTACCTTATTACCTACAGCAGGTGCTCTTCCGGTACTACTGCCTAGAAGAAGTAAAAAACTAAGTGTTTATTAAATTAAACTATACAAGGATGTATGAATAAATGGAGAAAATAAAGTACAAACATGCTGATAGGCAGGTTGGCTTGTTCACCTACCCAGCGCTGTATGTTTGCCAAAGGCTGGCCACTTCTACACCTCTTAACTACCATCTGTTTCCTCTGGTCTCTCTTCTTTCCGCCATTCAAGTGCCTTTTCCTTCTCTCCTCTGATCTGTACACTCATCTGCCCTCTCAGGGAGACTGCTGTCAAGTTTTTTACAAGGATAGCTATAGTACTTCTTGGAATCACTTCCAGGTTGAAAGCAGCATGATGACAGCTTAAGGACACCACCCTAAAGCCACCATTTAAAGTTCCTGAGTGTCCCTGCACTCCTGAAGTGTCCAAGGACATCAAAGTGCTGGGTGTCACAGGAGAAGCCCCTGACTGCTCATTCATTATGATGGACACTATAACTGATGTATCCTTTTTCTGCACCATATACATTGCTGTGTCTAGTAACTAGGAGGTGTCCCTGACTTGTGTCTCCTGTATATGGGGTGTCTAGAGATGGAGGGACTGGTCCTCTGCTAAGGGGAGTTGGCAGTACCTGTCTTTAACACGAAGTACCAATCATTTGTGTCTCTTTCGCAGAGCTACCCTATTCACTGTTAGTTCAGGCCAGTGGTTACTTATAGGGAAATATCACCCACTGCAGGTACCAGGCTGTGCCCATCATAAGCCCAAATACAGGTCTTTGATATTTCTTAAGTGATCCTGCCTTATGCAGTTTGTTTTTTGTCTGGATAGGATTTGTGTAGAAAATTAAACAGCTTTTAGTGTTTTCCTTGCTTCTCACTGTAAGCCTCATACTTCACAATAATGTAAAACTATTCAGCATAAGAATTTCGTGCTATATTTTGGAATGCCAACATACCAGTTCAGACTAGTGAGAACATATCAAGGACAACCTTGTTCAGTATGTCAAGGCATCTCAATGTCACCTGCATAAAGGCGTTCATCAAATGTACAACTTGCTGGACTGCATTCTTGGGGTTCCTGGCAGAGTTGCCATGTCTACTCATATTACTTTTTCAAATTAAGTTGTATGTGATCTGTAGAGAAAAAGGGAGATATTGAAAATGCTGACAAAGGATGGCACATAACGATCCTGATGCTGGGCCGGGTGAGGCAACCACCCTCAGAACATGTATGTTTATACTCAGTACTTATTATGAAACAAAACATACGCTGACCAGCAATTACAGGATGCCGGTTCAAATCCTGTTACTGCCCGAAGGGATGCTACTCTGTTGGGCCCTTAACCTGAAAATTGCTCCAGGGGGCCTGTATAATGGCAGACCCCCAAAGGTCATGTGAAAAGTCAATTTCCCTCTGTAATTAACAAAGTATATTAAATAAAAAAAAAAATACCAAGGTGAATTGAACCAAGTGGCCTTTTTCTGCATTTCTATTGTTTTGTAACAGTACTCTCTGGGGTGGGTTGTATAATATTGTAAGCATTGTCTGCAGCACATAATGACTAAACCTGAGCTTGTGCTGTAGGTTCAGAAAAATGCTTCTTCTCACTAGAACAGACATTTCATTGAGAAGAGCAGACAGTTGTCTTCATTGTGAGAGGCGGGCAAAAGTAGGATACATTTAAGGAAAAAGTTCAAGTAGGTTAAGTACATGCAGTGCTGCTGGGTGGTGACAAGCCCTGCCAAGAAGTGCTGTGATTGTGTAACACAGACTCATCCTGAACTGACAGCGTGTGCAATTCCAAAGAAAAAAAGTTAGATGTTTGACTGTCCCTAACCTTTTCCTTTGGTATTGTATTTGTTATTTTTTAGGTTGGGTAATGCTGGCAGATTTTTTTTAAATAAATATTTCCTTATGAATGTTTATAATTGATTGTAATTCCCAATATAAAGAAACAAATACTTTGAACCCCTTTCCTCGAGGATCTAAAAAAATGGTTAGTACATTTACTTTCCACCCCTATGATGAAGGAATTGTTATCCTATTGTATATCTGAACCTCTAATAAATACCACATGGTAAATTGTGGCAAAACTTAGATCCAGAAAAAAGTTTATATATGAGATTCTCAGATTTATTTATTGCTCTACAAATCACAGTCCTTTTGGCTAATTGCCTACAACAGGGTCTGAAAGACATTTTGTAGTATAATGTAATAAACTTTTATTTCATTTATATGTTTTTAAGTATTTCTGCCTGCATTTATATGTCAGTGCTATTTATCTATGTATATAGAAGATAATAAAGTTTACTTAGATTAAAAAACAGCAGTGCAGTCCGCATACTACAGAACTTGTTCCTTTCTAAATTATTTGCTGGTATTGTGTGTCTTAATGAAGAAAAAAATTCCTTTTGCCATAGCACATGACTTCATTGTGTGTTCTTACAGCACTGAGTCAAAGATAAGTCGAAGTAAGAGCTTACCATCAAACTAACCACATTACCTGTGGAAGACAGGTAAAGGAATACATTTAAAAATACTTGATATTTGATAGCTTTTGTCCTAAGTGTACCTTCAGTGTTCCTTTGCTTACTACCCACTTGTGCCTGAACCTCTCTCAGTCACATTCTCATAAAGCCTGCTTCTCACACTCTGTCATTTTGAGGGACCTTGCTCACCTCCTGTCTGCTTTTGACTACCATCAATGGTAGAAGTGCCTCCATTACCTGCTGTGAAAACATCATTCATATTCTAGTCAATACATCCTGCCTTTGAAGGTGATTCCTATACAATTTCTCCTCATTGCCTGTCTCCACCTCACTTTCCTGGTACTTCCTCTGTCGATCACATCACCAAAACCAAACTGACCAATCAGCTTGCTCAAAGAAACCAGACATTCTCACACACATGCACACAGACGGTAGTGTTTTATTATAAAATAGAGACATCTAAAGCAAAAGCCATGTATATTTTGAAGCACTAACCTGCTGAGAAATTAATGTATGTTGTTTTTGTAAACCATGTATACGTTATGTTTTGAGACAATGTACATACTGTACAGTATGAATGAAATAGCAAGGCAAATCAATGAAAAATTGCACCACTCTCAGAAACCAAAAGAAGACCACTTTATACAGGTAAACATTCAGTATTTAAAAATGTTACAAGACATGCTTCAGCAATCTGCAGCACCGTTTTCCAGCACACAGTTTGAGGGAAAAATGATTTTCTCTTCTCTGTTGTGTCTCAGTCAGCCCAATAAAATGTGAACGGCAGAATCTTCCTCAAGAAAAAAGAAAATCAATCCTTTTCTGGCTGCCATTGCTGTATATTGTTGTGAAATGGGTGCTTGTCCTTTTACGTTAGTGTTGCCCTAAGACCTCAAAAGAGATTACTCTCTCTCTCTCTCTCTCTAAGATATCTATCTATCTATCTATCTATGATGGCCAATGCAGTTTTCTACACTCTGTTGTACTGATCTGGTAATATCATTTCAAGAAAGATGTCCACTGAATTAACGGGCTAATTAAAAGGGCAGGCTCAGTTATGGGAAGCACTGTGGACTTCCTGGAGGTCGTAGTGAAGGAGAGAATTAAAACAAAACTGAGTGCCATTAAGAGCAATGCTGTACATCCTCTCTGTGACACACTAACACTGAAGACTTTCAGGAAATTAATTATTCAGGAGAAGTGTGTTAAGAAACGCTACTGGGGGTCCTTTATACCAACAGTGATATGTCTACATAATAACTCCCTGTGACTGTGACAGCCAAGTTAGACGTTTTTCTTTCTTTTTTAAATGTCTTTCTTTTTAGTCATTCTGGTGCGTGTTCAGACTAAAGTGTTTGTTTATATATTTATTGACCTTCTGTTAAAATCCAAATTTCTCCCTGGGGACAAAGAAAGTTGTATCTCTCAATCAATATACTGTATAGATATAAATAGATAAATAATAATGTGTGAGAAAAAATTGTTAAATCCAGCCGTAATATTCTGATTTACATAAAACCTGGCATAGGCAATCAACAAGTATGGAAAGCAAATGATTTCAGTGTTAACACGACCATTACTAGAGTGCCAAAAACAACATTTATTTCTATAGCACATTTTGATACAGAGGGTGTAACACAAAGTGCTTTACAAAAAAAAAAGGTGAAATTGCAGTCATAAAAATTCTGAAAATTGTCTAGAATGATTGATATATGCTATAGTCTAGCTGGCAGAAATATTAATGAAAGTAAACCTCTTGGCCAACTGACTTCCCAGCCCCACCAGAGCAGGGTACATTAATTAATGTCTACATAAGATAAAATGTTCTAGATAACAACAGAGTTCTGCTGGTCTCAACATAGGAAGATCTGCATCCCTTCTAGCATCAAACATGACTACTTTAGTCATTTTTAGAGAAGTTTTAGAGCACCATAATAGGGTACCAGAAAGAGAAAGAAAAAGGAAATGTGTAGTATCTGGCAAAGTTAAACATGAATAAAAAAAAGTATTATCAGTAGTGGTGTTTAATGAAGACAGCCATACACATCTCTTAGAACAAGGATACAACTTAAAAAATGTAAATATGTCGAAATAAGTTTAATCAGTATTACAAATGATGGGAGGCAAAATTAAAAAAAAAAAGCATTTTTAATAGTTTTTAAAAACTACTGTCACACATGTGAGTATGGGGGGACAGTTTATGGGCTGAAACACGTGTGTTTCCCCGCACTGCACTCTAACTCCTTCTCCCTTTCCCCTTCAGACCAGCAGTAGATTCCACACACTAACCACCGTTCCATCATCAGGAATCAGACAATACTTTCCTCTACGGTCATGCAGAACCCGTCTCTTCTGATGACATTGTTTCCTCCTCTAGTCATCAGGATTCCGCCCTGCCACCATTGTTCCTTCCTTAATCTCGCCTCTTCCTGTCAGTTTCATATATTTAGTAGCCATTTTGTAACGATCTTCAGTTCTGTTGTGAACTCAAGTCTGTAAAGACGTATCACCCGATTTCTTTGCTTGTTTGCCAAGAATATGGGGCGGAATAACAAAACCTTCATGCTGTTTTCTTGTCTGTTTTCACAGAGAATAAATACAAAAGGCCATCTCACCAGTTATTTTATGCTACAATCTAGAAACATTGAGTATACCGGAGTTTGAAGATCCAAGGTGGCGGTTAGGGATGTAAGAGTTTAGGCAGGAGGCTGGGGCACAGCTGGGACGCCTGGACGGACAGGGAGGCAGTCTGTACGTCCCCCGGGCCACGAGGGGGCAGCTGCACTGGATAAGCAGGGACCACGGGGATGGAGCAAGGAGGCACAAACCCGTGGGGGCCTGTGGCTACAACCAGAGGGCGCCCCAAGTCTCATAAAGCCCGGGAGCTCTGCACTTCTGCCACACCTGGAAAGGTGGGGGAAGGTCCTTCCACCGACACCCGGGGTGCTTCCGGGTGCTTATGTGGCACTTCCGCCACACCAGGAAGTGCCGCCAGAAGAACGTCATCAAGCACGTGGAGCACATCCGGGTGAATATAAAAGGGGCTGCCTTCCTACAGTCAGGGAGCTAGAGTCTTTCTGAAGTACTGAGTGTTGGTTGATGTGGGGGAAAAATTTAATTAAATAACTTCAACATAAGGTTGCAACATAACAAAATGTAAAAAGTAAAGGGGTCTGAATATTTTCTGAATTTGCTATAAATCTTTACCATTTGCACATTGTAACACAACATCTTTGCAGGGGTGCATGCCATGTTTTCTTTTCCTTCTCTCTTTTTCTACTGTACATAAATGCACTTGTGTTTTGCAAGTCACTTTTGGCAAACATACCACATCAGCTAAATGAATGAATGTAAGGAATAAAAAGGCTAAGGGGTGCGTGTGAATAGTCAAACCGAGGCCCTTCCTGAAGAGATGAAGACCTCTGATTAGTGCAGGGTCAGGGTGGGCTTTTGAGACAATTAACTGAGCATTTCCTGTTGAGTGGAGATTGGGTTGAAGAAACAAACAGGGCCTTCCTAGAAATTTGATTCTGTTCATCTGGACAAAGTTTTTAAGTGGGAGAAATATTTCGAGACTTATCCAAGTCTCTTCCTCAGTCTCAATTGACTGCAGGTTTCCCCAACCTTATAAACAGTACCTTTGCTTAATCACAGAGACTAGCACCATTGACAAAGGGCCAGTTGATCAGTGATATGCAAATTGTCCACTGATTAGTAGACGTGTGAACCATTCATAGAGGGTTGAGGAATGGCTGCAATCACAGCATTGTAAGATGGCGACAGATGTACCCTTAGGCCAACCTCCTCTGTTCAGAGATGGTCGTTCCTTTTTCACGTAAATGGCCTCCTTGATTCCTCTCTCAAACCAGCGCTCCTCCCTGTCCAGGATGTGCACCTCTTCATCTTTAAAGGAGTGACCACTATCCTGTAGATGTAAATAGACTGCGGAGTCCTGGCCTGACGAGGAAGCTCTTCTGTGTTGTGACATGCGCTTAGCCAGTGGCTGCTTGGTTTCCCCGATGTACAATTCACGGCACTCCTCCTGGCACTTAACTGTGTAAACTATGTTACACTGTTTGTGCCGTGGGACCCGATCCTTGGGATGGACCAATCTTTGGCGTAGCGTGTTTTGGGGTTTGAAAGCCACTGAGACCTGGTGTTTCGAGAAAATGCGCCTCAGCTGTTCCGATACTCCTGACACATACAGGATCACTAAGGGTTTTCACTTAGGCAGTGGATGTCCTTCCTCTCTCATGAATCGCTTGGAGCGTTCTTTAGGTGTCCTCCCTGCTTTGACAAAGGACCAGCTGGGATATCCATATTTACTCAGGGCCTTTTTGACGTGGTGTTCTTCTGCTTCCCTGGCCTCTGAGTCTGTGGGAATGGTGTTAGCTCTGTGTTGTAGAGTCCTAATGACACCTAGTTTGTGCTCTAGTGGATGGTGAGAGTCAAACCTTAGATACTGGTCCGTATGTGTGGGTTTACGGTACACATCCACTTTCAAATGTCCCCCGTTGACGATGGAAATTTCACAGCCTAAGAAGGCTAGCTTGTTATTTTTCATATCCTCTCTGGTGAACTTGATGTGTTTGTCCACCCCGTTGATGTGGTCTGTGAACTGTGGTACCTCCTGAGATCTGATTTTCACCCAGGTGTCATCCACATATCTGAACCAATGGCTCGGTGGTGTTCCAGGATAGTCTCTGTGATTAAGCAAAGGTACTGTTTATAAGGTTGGGGAAACCTGCAGTCAATTGAGACTGAGGAAGAGACTTGGATAAGTCTCGAAATATTTCTCCCACTTAAAAACTTTGTCCAGATGAACAGAATCAAATTTCTAGGATTTCCTTACCTGGATTATTGAGCATGCATCGAGACAAACAGGGCCTTCTAACATGTCTGGCTCCATTTCTGATTATGCCTGCTGCGCATCTCTGCTTAACGGCTAAGCAAACCTAAGTCATCTTAAGCAATTTGGGGCAGAGATGACTACTGCATGTTAGCACCTCACATCTGCAGAGTACTCAGTTGTCAGCGACCACATTCTACATTTCCTAGTTAAGAATTTTTATAACTAATCGTATTGCTCTGTTATGTTTCTTGAATTTGTGATGCTGTTTTGACCAATCTGATTATAAGCCTTTTTCATCAACTCATGCTTGGTTGTCCACCAGCTGCTTCTAAATCAAATGTACGTGTATGTTATTGCCACTCTGGGCATTTCATTGTCATCATGTTCTCTTTATTGTGTGTTGTCAGATGCTCAGATGGGGGTGTCTGTGCCGACAATCGGAATGTTGCCAGTTCGAATCCTGTGAATGCCAGAAGTGATGCTACTCTGCTGGGCCATTGAGCTTAACCTGCAATTTCTATGTCCTGGGTATGACGTTAATCTGCAAGCAGGTCCTCCAACTTGCAAGGAAAAACTTTGGGGGTTGGGGGCAGGATTGACACTCCAGCCACTGTAAAAAGCCTCACACTGTCCCATTCAAACTAGTGTGGTGCTGAAGTGTCACCAGCTGTACTCAGGTCCTAATTTAGGATCTTGTGATGGGGGCGACAACACACTGTATCAGTGCATGCTCCCAGCGGGGACCATTCAAGGACATTCACAGAGTTGTCCCTCTAAGCCACTCTTGTGTTGTCTTTGTCTTGTGCTTGGGGACATTGCCCAACAGTACAGTGTTTACTTTGTGGCCAGAAGACTGAATCTTTAAACCCAACAGCTGCCAGCTCAGTCTCCACCACTGACTAATTGCCATATAAAGAATATATTTATGAGAAAATACAGCATATCTGTACAATTGCACTGTTTTTCTCTGATTTAAAAGAGGATTCTAAGGTTGCTCAGTATAACAGCATAATATATTCATTCCTGAAGTATTCAGTTCTGGGTTGCTGGACCCCATGCTGGCAGCATCAAGTGCAAGACAGTGGCAAGACCTTGATGAGGGCCAGTTGACTTCAGGTGTTCACTATAGAAAGTAACTGTATACTGTAAAATAAAGGTTAGCTCCTCGTATAAATATTATATAGCTGAATGTTACTGCATACATCAAAGATGAGCACAGACTGGGAAGGGGAAACACACACACAGACACACACACACAATAAGCTATAAAACTAAATATATTTAATTCAATTCTACTTGCTGAGAGTTGTGCTCACTGATTCCAGCTTTTACAGCATCCTTAGCAAATGTTTATAATTTGTAAGCTGCATTGATGTTGTTGTTACCGTTGCCCCCTGGTAGCCCAGGTCCAGTGTTTTTTGAGATCTGCTCCTCCTCAGTCTAGGAGCCAATCCTGGCATCTCACAAAACTGCACTTTAACTGGGACTTACACACAGAGCATGTGGCATGAAGTACTCTTTGGAGGGTCCTGATCTTACATTCACAGAGTTTGTGTTCAGAAAGCAGATTGGAATCGGCTTCTAAAAAATTGCTAAATGTCTTTGGACTTTCATTGTGTGTGCATGAAGTTACAAAAGATTATGGAAAAAGATATTGAGCCCAGCTTCATGAACCATTCTTGTTTATCTGGATGTAATTGCAGTCCTGTTAAAAGTCCACTAGGTGGCCACTAAACTTTTTGCTTTTGTGTAAAGACACACACACACACACACAAAGTATAACAGAGAAAGAAAAGGCAAAGGACTGCACTGTAGAATGAACAAATTAAGTGAATCTTCATTGACCTTTCAGTGACCAAAAATGTATGACTCATTCTCGAAGCATAACTCGTGGCCATATGTATAAACTAATCAAAGCCTGCTGAGCCACCCTTCAAATGAGTGCCAAAGGTGGCAGCAAACCAGCAGAAGGCACATAAGGGACTTGTCAGAGATTAGTCATGTATACCATAGTGTCAACTGTAAATCTGAGATATAGCGCCTTCACAAAGTCCTTCAGTTTTTTTAACATTTTGCTATGTTGCTGCCTTATGCTAAAACCTTTTAAATGAACTTTTTCTCCATGTCAAGCAAACACTTAATCTCTCAGAATGATAAAACGAAAACAGGTTTTTAGAAATGCTAGTTCATTGAAAATAAAATCTGAAATATCACCCTTATACCAGTATTCTGACATACCAGTATTCTGACTGGAGTCTGTACTTAGCTGAAGCACATTCAGCGGCAGTTCCAGCCTGGTCTGATGTGACAAGCTTTACACACCTAGATTAGTAGATTTTGTGCCATTGTTCTCTGCAGATCCTTTCAAGCTCTGTCAGATTGGATGGAGACCATCAGTGGACGGCTATTTTCTGGTCTACCCAGAAATGTTCAATTGGGTTCACATCCAGGGTAAAGTTGAGCCACCCAAAGACATTCCCACAGTGGTCCCTGAGCCAATCCTGTGTTATTTTGACTTTATTCTGTTGGAAGGTGACCCTTCAGTCCAGTCTGAGGTCCTGAGTGCTTTAAACCAGGTTTTCATGAACGATATTTTTGTACTTCCATCCATCCATTTTCCAACCCGCTGAATCCAAACACAGGGTCACGGGGGTCTGCTGGAGCCAATCCCAGCCAACACAGGGCACAAGGCAGGGAACCAATCCCGGGCAGGGTGCCAACCCACCGCAGATTTTTGTACTTTGCTCCGTTCAATCTTTGTCAGGTTGGATAGACACCATCGGTGGACAACTAATTTAGGTCTCACCAGAGATGTTTGATTGGGTTCAAGTCAGCTCTGGCTGAGCCACTCAAGGACATTCCATAAGTTTTCTCTAAGCCACCTCTGCGTTTTCTTTGCTTTGTGCTTAGGGTCATTGTCCAGTTGAAACAGGAACTTTCAGCCCAGTCTGAGGTCCTGGGCGCTCTAGAGCAATACTTTGCTACAATCAGCTTTCCCTCAAGCCATACTAGTGCCCCAGTCTGAAATACAACCCCAAAGCATGGCTCTTCCACCATGCCTCACCACTGTAATAGTATTGTTTGAGTGATAAGTGGTGCTTTGTTCCCTCCAGACATGATGTTTAGAAATGAGGCTGAATAATTCAAAATATTGGTTTTGTCAGACCAGAGAATCTTGTTTGACTCAGTCTGAGAGTCCTTTAGGTGCTTTTTTGTAAACTCCAAGTGGGCTTTCATGTGTCATCTGGCCACTCTGCCATAAAACCCAGGTTAGTGGAGTCTTGCAGTTGTGTCTGACTTTCTGCACGTTTCTTCCATATCTACAAAGGTTCTCTGGAGCTCAGCCAGATTGACCATTGGGTTCTTGGTCACCTCCCTAACCAGGGCCATTTTCCCACGATTGCTCAGTTCGGATGCGTGGCCACCACTTAAAAAAGTTGTGGTTTTTCCAAACTTCTTCCACTTCACAATTATGGAGGTCATTGTGTTCTTGGGAACCTTCAATGCTGCAGAAATTTGTGTAGCCTTCACCAGATCTGTGCCTTAACACAATCCTGTCTCTATGTTCTGCAGGCATTTCTTTCAAACCTCATGGTTTGCTTTTTGCTAAACTGTCGGACCTTCTATAGACAGGTGATTCTAATCATGTCCAGTCAATTGAACTGACCACAGGTGGACTCCAAACCAAGTGTAGAAACATCTCAGTGATGATTGATAGAATGGGATGCACCTGAGCCAAATTTCAAATGTCATAGCAAAGGATCTGAATACTTGTATCAGTTGGGATATTTCACTTTTTTTATTTTTAATTAATTTGCAAAATTTCTCTCTCTCTCTGTCTGTCATTCTGATGTATTGAGTGTCATTTGATGCGGGAAGAAAATTAAATGATTTTAGCTGAAGGCTGCAACATAACCAAATGTGAATAAAGCACCACCAATACAGAGGCATTAACTAATAGATAGATAGTGTAAGTGCCATACAGGATAGATGGGCATCCCTACCAAGAGAGGGGAAGGTTCCTTGCCGGGATGGGAAGCCCCAGGCAGATGGACAGGCATCCCAACCCATTGTATTTACAATACCTTTCCTGGCTGGGAAAAAAGGGAAGGACTATCTGTTTAGTCAGGGAAGAGGCAGTCTATGGCAGCAGCCCTGGATATCAATACCCATTCTGACCCCAGCAAGGAATGCTGGGAATTGTTGTCTGGTAGCTCAGCCCTGCTGGGGTGCATTGGTGCTGCGGGAAGTTACACTCCCTACTATTTGGGACTTCTGTATGACCTGGAAGTGCTTCCAACAGGCGAAGCCCTGGCACTAGAAGTACTCCTTGGTCCTCAGTAAAAGAGACTGCACTGCCTTGTCCAGGTGAGTCAGAGCTGGGAGGAAGGAAGGTAACACTCAACTGGAGGATTGGCAGCGCAGAGAGAAAGAGATGGAGACACTGTAGGCATTCTTTGTAAAAAGGTATTTTGTGTAATAAACGTCACTTTATTTTGGACCTGGGGCTGTTTGCGTGTTTGTGATTTGGGGTTCTCTGGTGCCCCCTAGCCATCACAATAGATATCAAAGGCACCGTATGATATATAGATATGAAACACACAATATTAGATATACAGTGCTTTGTTAATTCCCAAAGTTTCAAAACAACTTTTAACAGTGGTAAAGCCCCCCAAGAGAGTGACTGCTCTTTCTTTTTTTGCTCATACATATTGAAGAGCTGGAGTCTCCTTGTGTTTCAGCGAGTTTTGTGTGCCACGGGTCAGTAGATTTCCCCTTTCAGTATCTCCACTGGGTTCCAGCAGTTATTTCCTTAATGGTTCCCTTTCACTAGCGATTAACACAACTGTAGCTGGCACAGCCCCAAGAAGTACTTCATGGAAATGAACATGATGCAGTTTGTGCTGACAGTGAAGGTTTTTGCATTCATGGCCACCTCTCATTCAGGTAGGTGACTTTTGTGTGCTCAGCCTGCATTAGAGACCATTTTGGAGGTCTGCAGCAGCTGCTGCTTTATACTTTCTCTGTGTATACTGTAGGTACAGTATATACAATGTAATAAGAATGCAGAAACTCACAAAGTTTTGGGGATTCCGGCCCCGTATACTGTACAGATTTTGAAAAAAAAAAAAAAAAACACGGTCAGTGATATGACTTTCTACCATTACAGCCAACATCTTTCCATGTGATGGAGGGAGCATTTATGAGGTGGGACCAGAAACTGATGAAAGGAATGCTGGGAAGGAACCGAGGTGCTGTATGGGAGCCATGACATCATCAAGATGGGACCAGAGGAAGGGATGGGGTACGGAAGTGGTAGTGCGTGGTTTAGGGAGTTCAGGCGTTGTTTCTGTCTTTCTGTGGGAATAAAAGAAAGAAAGGTTAGTACCCCGCCTTGATCCCCTGACGTTGCTCGTCAGGTCTTTACGCGGCTCCCTATGTGCGCGTGTGTGACAACAAATACTGTATAGAGAAGGCAAAAATTCTGATTTTTGAACACATTTACAAATGTAAGTCATGCCTGAACATTACTTGAACATTTTCAGATTGATGTCTGTCTGAGTCAATTTGACATAATGATTTTTAGAAGTCTAGAAGCTTATTGATTTACAAACTTGTTTCAGTAGAATTTGCTCTACAGAAGTAATAATTTTGTATTTTTGCACATTTTGGCCTTCAGTATTTTACCATTAAAATGGCCCTCCATGTACTGAAAGTGGTGCTGGACAAATCCGATTTTTGTTACTTTTCATCAAAGACTGATTTAGATTTTTAAATTCTTAATTAGAATTCTTTTAACTTTGCTTCTGAAGTTGGTATGTGTATTAAAATAACAATTTCCAGCTCATCTCCTTAGAGGTTTGTTTGTCTACAGCCACAGCGTCAAACTCGGATCTTGAACAGCCGCAATGATTGCAGGTTTTCATTTCATCCACTTTCTTCATTAGTAACCATTTACGGCTGCTAATCAAACAGACGTCTTTTGCCTTAATTTCAATTAACTTGCCTAAGATCCATAACCCTTAGTTGTTTCTTGTTTTCCTTAATCAGCAGGCACACAATAATGAGATATAAACCGAGTCAACAGATGATTTTGTTTGTCCATCATGCAGCATCTTTTTAAACAAAATAAAAAGTGAAGATCTGAGAAATATTCATCTTTTTTGGTCCACAAAACATTCCAGCAGTGCTCTGAGAAAACAAGAATGTCTGGTGTGGTGAAGTAAGAGCACTGAGAATCCAAAGAATTATATGACAGCTTTTATGAACAGCAACAATTGGCTTCTTAATAAGAAACTGGCTGGAGGAAAAATGGTGGCTCTGCAGGAACTGAGTTTGAGACCCCCAAGTTAGCTGATTATCTGTTGGCTCACTTTGTATCTGTTTACTGTTTGGCAGTTGGTTAAGGAAGGATGAATCCGTTAAAGGTGTGAAACTACTAAAGCAAATCAGTTAAAAATGAAGACTGGAACAAAACCTGTAGCCTGTGTGGCTCGCCGGGATTGGAGTCAGACACTCCTAGGGCATCGTGTATAACGGTGTGTATAGAATTCACAGTAAAACATACCATACGGACAAAACTGGAAATGTGTGCATGCACAAAAAAATACAGATGCATAAAACTGTGTATGCCAAGTTCCATGCACTTCCCCTTTATAAATCCCAATAAATGTGAAAGCCTACAGCCCCACCCAACTCCTCCCACAATTTTGCATATTTAAATATGTAAAACAATATGAATAACCCTTTTCATTCAGTGTTTTGTTTAAAGACAATGACAAAAGCATGTGGAAAAAAGAACTTCAGTGAATGTGAAGTGGAGGCAAGGAAAAACTTACTATTTGTTGGCTTAAGCAGTGGTATAAGCAACAAAAGGAAATTGACAGAGTATTACAGAGTGGTGGAGGCAAGTTCAGAAAGTCGCACAGTGCCCAAAATAAAAAAGTGGTCAGATATCAAACTCAACGTGAAAAGGTGAGTCATAGACCACCATCTGTTTATTCTGTTCCAGACAATATTACAAAAGCTGACCCCCATGCTGAGGACACGACTCCAGGTGCTGATGGTGCTGCTGCTGTGCCCAGCACATTATCAGGCGCTGGCAGCTCACACCTTTGGTTCAGAAACAGCTGGGCGACCATCTGGCTGTGTGCTGACAGACTGTTCTGGAGTCACAAAATGCAACAGTGGATGCTCTAAGAGATGTGGCCAATGCACTAAGGAATATAAAGGCTGTACTAAGTGATATTGACCACAAATGAAATGAACTGGTTAAAAAATAAATGCATCTGATTACCTGTTTTTACATTCTGTTAATTACATTCAAACAAAGTTGTAACGCTGTCAATGCTTTGGCTACTCATTTGGTGAGTCAGGGTCAGGTTCATCATACCGCATCTCTTCAGGTACCGGCAAGCCACGATTGTGTGCCACATTATGCAGCAGGCTACATGCCTGCACAATACGACACATTTCCTGTGGCCTATAGAGCAGCACATTATTAGAGCTGAAATGCTTTCTATTTACATAAGCAGATTCATTTTCTGAAGGTACCTTTATAATTTAGCGTCTGCACTGAGTGCCACAAAGGATCAATTCTCTGCTCTTTACATGGCTCTTTCAGATGACCTACTATCCTTATAAGACTGCTTGCATTTTGCCACACTAGTTAGAAAAAGTACCTGCGACTGTGTGGAGTTGCCATTTTTATAGGCTCTCCTGCTACAGATGATGTAATGCCAGCTCATTTTTTTTGGTGATTTTTGGTGCAGAACGTTTACAAAGCTGAGCAGGAACTTGCGTATGCACAGTGTGAGACTGCCGTGAAAATGTGCGTGGCTTTACACCAAGTTTAGTTTTTATACATCTCAAAGTGAGCATGGAAACATGCGTACACAACATTTTTGTGCATATGCGTCATTTATACACGAGGGCCCTGCGCTGTAGGATTTCATTGCAGTGACTGTCTTTACCCTTGCACTCTTAGATCTTGAGTTTCAGATTAACTATTTTTGTTTTTAATTAGACGTGTCACCTCCCTGTCCACAAGCTTGTTAATAAGGATTATTCCCATTACAGGACACTATATTCATTTTTCTGAGACTTCTTAATTACAAATGAGCTTCTTAATTAGGAGTGGTGCACCTGTTAGTGATAATAAGGACATTATCTTATGTTCTGTTAACACTTCTTCACAGTGGCCCACTCACACAGGTAAAATTAATTTATCTTTTTCAAACAAAGTTTACAATTGCTCATCAGCCATTACTACACACAGTCTCCAGAACTTCTTTAAGAAAACTTCCACAAAACGTCACTTCTGGTCCCCTGATGATGACCTCACCTCCAGTCCCCCTTTGATGACGTCACTTCAATCACTGGCATAACAATGGCACTTCCGGTCTCCAGATGATGATGAAACTTCCGTCCATCCGTTATGATGTCATCTCCTGCCACATCATTTCCTTCAGCCATTTTGTTCTGTATAAAAACAACATTTTTCTGTTGCCATTTATCAATTACTTTCCTGAAGTATTTTGATTGTTTTTGCTTTGTCCACTGGACAGTATACGGGGTCATTCCCCAACTCTTTTTTTAATGGTGAAGAGTCAATTAATTTATCACTATATAATTTATACACATACATTATATTCTGAAACACACATGGGGGTGACGAAAAAGAAAATAAAAACAAACATAAACTTTTGACTTGGCAGTTCCAGTGAGACATTATGCACACATAGAAGATGTGAAGGATGTCACTTCCCACATTATAAAAACGTGGTCTCCTGAGGAAAAATAGCCTGCTGTACCCTTATTTATATAGTTTCTCTGTGTTACAAGACCAGTCTAACTTGTCATTGATGTGGACCCCCAGGTACTTGTAGGAGCTCAACACCTCCACATTCACCCCCTGAATAAGTTATTGCTAATAGAGCAGTGTTTCTCAACCACTGAGTTATGGGCTGCTATCAGTGGGTTGTAAGTTCCAGTTCCTTATAATGGTAGTGGGTTGCGAAGTCGGTCACAGTGGGTTACGTAAGCAGTCAGTATTGTTGTGTAATATGTTTCCACTCCCGGTTCTGACACGCTCAGCTCATCAAGAGAGACCACCAATAGTCTCTGATTCACCAAGGGGGACTCTGATCTTCATCTTCATATTTCAACCTGTCCTCCAGTGTGTTGTGGTTTTTTCTGAATTTCCCAAGTTGTAATTCCGAGTTCATTTAATGTTCACATGGTATTTCAGACTTGACAACTGAGATATACCACATAAATGCAGCAAGAAACATTGGCATAGAGGTCCTTTGGTGTGGTGAAAGTCAATAACCAGTTCCTTGGTTTTGCTGAAGTTCAGTTGCAGACAATTCTCAAAGTTCTTCACCTGACGCCTCTCCTGTGTTTCATACCCTTCATTGATAGACCCAATAAGTGCAGAATCATCTGACAATCTGTGTTGTATTTCTAGTTAGAGGTGTACAGAGTGAAGACAAAAGGAGTCTCGCCACCTGCGGTCTGCCAGACAGATAGTTCATTATCCAGGACATCATAGGCTCACCCACATGCATATCGAAAAGTATCGTACAACACCAGTTTAAGATATTTATTGTTGTAATTACTATTACTTATAATTGCTTTGTGAGCATTTTGCATGTGTTAAGTTTTCCATTACTTTGATTTGTTGTTTTTACATCCTGTTGTTTCTTCATTTATTTTGACACAGTGTTTTGTTTTTTTTTTGTCTAGGCCTCCACATGGGCTTCGAGTGCTGACCTTATCCACAAAAGGGCTACACTGCAGAATGTGGGGTAGCCACCGCCTTTAGTGGAATTAGGAATTGAAGTGAGTTTTCATTTCTGTCACCCTCTTCCCCTTGACTCACTTCCTTCCCCACTACCACTGTGTCAAATTTAAACCAAGCTGTCTTAAACAAAGTACATCATTTTGTATTATTTTATTATTTGGCCTCGGTCTGTGATATTATGGGAATGCCGCCCTTTAGCTCTGTTGCTGAGAATATCGATCATTTTTTGGGGTGAGGTGACACAAAAGGCCATTGTTCTTCTCAGATTTTAAAGCACTGATTTACTGTCCAGCTTGTTTACAATGGTCCCATTCCTGTAAAATGATAAAATAGACTCCGTGAGCTTTACACAAAAGAGGGAGGACAGCGTCTGAAAGGATTACAGACCTCTCTCCCTCTTCTTGTCTGTGTTGCCAGAGCAACTCTTCTCCTTGAAAAAGAAAAGTGGTATTTAATGACAGTCGAGCCACATCTGAGCAGCCCAGATTCCCGTTTCTAATGAAATGACAAAATAAGAATGGCAAGGGCAGTATGCACCATGGTTTTCCACTTCTGATGTGGGGGTTTTGATTGCATGGAAACATACCGGACTGAAAGGAGCTCATTCTACGGTGACTAGCAGAATCAAACTAGCACTACTGATGTAAAATTGTTCTTTTTCTGCTTTCTGAATCCAGTCTCGGAGCAAGAGCCTGTCATTGGCATGAAAGAATTCTAGACAGGGCATCAGTCCATCAGAGGACATGATCACCCATATCATGCCCATTTGGAGTTTGGAATTTGGAGTGTGGTTAATACCATAGTGCCCACTCAGACCCAGAAACTTGCAAACTCCACACAAACAGGAGCCAGGCTGCGATTTATACACTAGTCCTGGACCTATAAGAATTGCCCCCCTTATATCATTTCATCATTTCTGGGCATTTTGTACTCCTGTGTCTTTGTCTCCAGAGCCGCCAGTAAATATTTGCTGGTATCAGAGTGGAGTTGTTAAAAAAGGAGTGCATAGTGAAGCTCTGCTTATGAAATAAAGTACTAATGAAGAGAAAAGAAGAGATGGTCACAACATCTTGAGGGCTGCCTTGTAAGCCTGGGCATCGCTTTTAAAGCCTTTCGTGCCACACTAGGACTCCCTGTACATGCAGTTTTACAATACGTTGTGAAACACATATGTGTATATGTTTCATTTTACAGTGTGATACAGCTTTTCAGCATCTCAAAGCCCAGATTTTTTTTGATGGGTCATATTCTCATAAGTTATACAGTGGAATTAGAAAGCATTCAGTCCCCTTCACTTTATTTTCTGAACACTTTCATTTTAAAAGGATAAATTTGCCATTTTTGTCCAACAAACTGCAGTCAGTAACCCACAATGACAAAACTGTTTTCAAAAACATGTTTTAAACTTCTTAAAAAAATATAAACTGAAATGTCTTATTAATCAAAGCACTCAGACCCTTTCCTGTGGCCCTCTAATTTGTGGTCAGGCGCATCCTGTTTGCTTTAATTCTCCTTGAGATGTGTCGAGAACTTGATTGGAGTCCATCTCTGGCCAATTGAATTGACTGGACATCGTTCAGAAAGGCACGCATCTGTGTGTAGAAGGTCCCACAATTCACATTGCCTGTCAGAAAAACTTTCAGACTCCTTCACTTTCTATACTTTATTGTGTTGTAGATTTAATTTTAAGTGGATGAATTTGTCAATTTTCAATCTGCACTCAATAACTCATAAGGTCAAAGTGAATACAAGGTTTTCAAATTTCTTAAAGGTCAAGAGCTGCAGTCTCCTTATTCATAGAAGTATTCAGACCTTTGCTGTGGCACACCATATTGAGGTCAGCTGCATCAGTTTGCTTTAATTCTCCTTGAGGTGTGTCTAGAACTTAATCGGAGTCCACCTGTAGCAATCTGAACTGATTGGACATCATTTAGAAAGGCACACACCTGTGTACGTAATATCCCACAATTCACACTGCATGTCAGGGCAAAAGCAGTGGAAGAGACGGAGAGACTGGTCAGAAGTGAGAGGAGGATCAATGCAGCCCAATACTGAGAGGTCCTTGAAGAAAACCTGCTCCAGAGTATACACAACCGCAGACTGAGGGGACAGGTCACCTTTCGGCACGACAGTGACCCAAAGCGTACAGCCAAGACAACACTGCAGTGGCTCTGTGGTAAGTCTCTGACTGTCCTGGAGTGGCCACAAAGCTGAAACTTAAACCCCATAGACCTTCAGTGGAGGGACCTGAAGATGGCAGTTGACAGAATCTTCCATTAAAATCGAACAGAGCTTGAGAGGATCTGCCAGGAAGAGTGAGATAAACTGCTCAAATCCAGTGGGGGGCAAAGCTGGTAGAGACTTAGCAAGAAGACCTGAAGCTGTAATTTCTGCCAAATGGGCTTCCACAAAATACTGAATTAAGGGCCATATATGAATGAGAGAGTTCAGCTTTGGATTTTTAATAAATTTGAAAACCTTTCTGATAACATATTTTCATTTTGTTATTAGGTGTTATTGAGTGTATATTAGGGTTAGGGCACAAATCACAAATGTATCAATTTAAAATGAAACCTACAACAAAATAAAGCGTGAAGAAAATGAAGGGGTGTGAACACTTTCTGGATCCACTGTGCATTGTCTACCCAGATTGAGAGGCATTATCGGGCTCAGACTGACCAAAAACCTGCAGCCCTCCATGAATGAATCTGATTACCTTTGGCATAAGCTGTTCTTTATTATGGGCGGCACAGTGGCGCAGTGGGTAGCGCTGCTGCCTCGCAGTTGGGTGATCTGGGGACCTGGGTTCGCTTCCCGGGTCCTCCCTGCGTGGAGTTTGCATGTTCTCCTCGTGTCTGCGTGGGTTTCCTCCGGGCGCTCCGGTTTCCTCCCACAGTCCAAAGACATGCAGGTTAGGTGGATTGGCGATTCTAAATTGGCCCTAGTGTGTGCTTGGTGTGTGGGTGTGTTTGTGTTTGTCCTGCGGTGGGTTGGCACCCTGCCCGGGATTGGTTCCTGCCTTGTGCCCTGTGTTGGCAGGGATTGGCTCCAGTAGACCCCCATGACCCTGTGTTCGGATTCAGCGGGTTGGAAGATGGATGGATGGATGTTCTTTATTATGGTGCCATAGCCATTGTGTGTCATCCTTCTATCCTTGAAAAAATTGCTATTCTGAATTTCCAAATTTTACTTGTTGACTTGCATAACGAAATCCATACTTTTTTTTAGCACCGTCTTACCATCAAAATGTCTGCCATACACTCTTAAAAATAATGATTCCGTTATGGCACTGTTATGGTGTTGTATGGTTCCTTGTGGAACCATTGCCTGAAACTGAACCATTTCGTTCTGAAGAAGGGTCTTGTCATGTGAAGTTGATTCTTTGCAAAGATTCTTAATAGGAGAGCAAAATGCAAGTGTTTAATGTGTAGTGGACAACTGACAGGAAATATAGAAGATCAAGCAGGCCCAAACTCAGCCTGTGTTATTTTGTGCATCCCGAGTCCTTTTAAAATGAGGAACCCTAGGGGATTTCACAAGTCTGTTTTCATCAATTTTTGATTCATTTTGGAATTTTTTGGAGATCTAAACAAACAATGGTTCTCTCTGAAAACTCCCTGGGGAAGGTTCTTTTACAAAGTAAAGGCTCCCCTATGGCATTACTCTGAAAAACCTCTTTGGCAGGTGGACTGCTGGTACCTAAAGCAGAATGTCCATCCATCCATCCATTATCCAACACACTATATCCTAACACAGGGTCACGGGGGTCTGCTAGAGCCAATCCCAGCCAACACAGGGCGCAAGGCAGGAACAAACCCCGGGCAGGGCGCCAGCCCACCGCAGTAAAGCAGAATATGTTCAATTATAAATGTCCTGGTAAATGTTTAAGAGCCTCTTTTTGAGTCATGATGACGGTTCTTCCCGGGTCATGTTATTATTTATCCACAAACTGTTGCACATTTCTGAGTATTTTAGGTCTAAGTGTAGTTTTCTCCTGAATGCACAATAGAAGGGGGTAATAAAAGGATTTTGATCTTAAACCTGATAAGACTTTTTCTAACGGTGACAGTTTTGTAAGTACCCAAAGATTAGGTCATGTGTACTAAAATATATGAATTACAAGTTTCTAACATTTGGCATTTATAGTACATGTTTCTTGTTCCAGAGTCAAGTCAACATCCATCCATCCATTTTCCAACCCACTGAATCTGAACACAGGGTCATGGGGGTCTGCTGGAGCCAATCCCAGCCAACACAGGGCACAAGGCAGGAACCAATCCCAGGCAGGGTGCCAACCCACCGCAGGACACACACAAACACACCAAGCACACATTAGGGCCAATTTAGAATCACCAATCCACCTAACCTGCATGTCTTTGGACTGTGGGAGGAAATCGGAGCACCCGGAGGAAACCCACACAGACACGGGGAGAACATGCAAACTCCACTTAGGGAGGACCCGGGAAGCGAACCCAGGTCTCCCAACTGCGAGGCAGCAGCACTACCACTGCGCCACCGTGCCGCCAGCAAGTCAACATGAATTCCATAAATCAGAAATCAAATATTATGCTATCACTTAATTTCTAACACTAGAGATCAATACACCATCACAGATCCTTTCTAGCCATCTCAACATGTACCAAGAGCAGTCCCCTACCTATGCCACAGTCAAAAGATGCCTGCAGAATTCAGCCATTTTTATAGTCTTTAATTTTTGTTTCAGGTCCAGGTCAACCTGGATGCCAAAAAGGTTCAAAGTCAAGCATTGTCTACCATTGACTTCTATAATTAGAGGACAATATGCCTTTAGAGATGCATAATCCCGCATGTCAGGACTCCTCTCAAAGACAACTCAAGGTCTGGGCAGCCTTTGACAACTGACAACAACACAAAACGTTGCCACTCTGTGGCAAATTGCAGTGTGGGCTTGAAACGTGGCAGAGTGTGAGATAAGAGACTCCAGAGGGACTAGTACTGGATCCCTTGAGTCCATTCTTTCTAAACAACTGAACATGAGCAAAGTGTGTGCACTTTGGGTTCTTGGCATGTTATGAAATGAGATGCTGTTGCATTTGATATTCCAAGAGGAATCTGGAGCCAATTAACTTTGTACTGCGAGAAGTTTATGAAGTATTTCATAACTGGGAGGAAACCTGGTTATATCACTCTGATTGAATGTAGAAGCAGACATCAGAAGAATACAAATCTGGTTATTCTCCAGCACCAAAGAAGTCCAAGCTACTCCTGGCAAGATCACGTGAACACTTTTTTTAAGATTTTAAAGACGTAGTCCATATTGATGGCATGTCTCAAAGTGTTCACATAAAAGCAGTATAGAAGTCCCTCAAGCTTTATGAGAATTAATCAATCAATTAATGAATGAATTAAATGCATTTATAGAATGCTTTTACAGCAGAGTGCACTGGGATGTTGGGATCCACGCACAGACCACAAGGTGTACTCACCAAGATGGCCTCACCAACACCTTTTTCAGTGGCAGCCCAAACTTTCTCCCATCCAAGTACTGACTGGGCCCAAACCTGCTTAGCTTCAGGTGGATCACCTATTCTGAAGTGCAGATGCTAAGGCTGCTGTCAATAATGAATTCACAACAATGCCGTTAATCATAGAGCACGGGTAGCAAGAAAAGGCAGTTAAATGAAAGAGTTCAGACAAATACCACGTCCATCCAATTCTCCTAATCTGGCCCTGTGCGGTTACCTCCTGCTCCCAATCTGAATGGTTTACCTCCATGGGATGCACAATGCCAATCCACACAAGAGTGACTGCGGAAGTAAGACAAGAAGGTTTTATTTGAGAGGCACAGAAAAAGCTTTGTGAACATGGTAGCAAGTATGTTAGTGTTCACAGGGATTATGCTGAAAAAATCAAACATGTTTGGTTTGAGTGGTCTTTCTCTTTACACGCCTCATGGTCCTCCATTAGAAGGCCATAAAGTAGTCTGAACTGCCCAACATGACTTGGGAACTTGATTGCTTTGGTGATGTCCTTTGACTGATATCTCTTTCATTCTTTAGTTTCAAGGAGTTGAAAATAATCAGCAGGCATCCTTCTTGATTAAATTGTCTTTAGCACCGTAATTTGTAGCAAACAACCTTACAACTTTGAATTTCCATATCCACCAAGGATAATGTATATATATATGGTTAGTTAAAAGGTTAAAATAATATATAAGGTGCTAATGTCATGTAGCAGGGCAGGGTACACAGTGGCCAGTATTGCCACCTTATCATCCAACATCATGAGCTTTAACCCTTTGCCTGGTTATTCTCTTTGTGGAGTTTTCACTTCCTCCAGAGTGTACATGTTTGGGTTGTTTTTTTTTTTGTTTGTTTAATCGTCAGCATCCCCTAAGATGTGTGTGTGTTAGGACAATTGGCCCTGAGTGACTGTCGATGTATGTATGTGCGACTGGTCCCCCTGTTGTCTAATGTTATTACCTGATACTGCTGGGAGAGGTTCCAGCTCTCGGTAACCCTGAATTGGACTAAGCAGATTTCAAAATTCAATACAATGTTATGAATGTTAAATGTGATATGCCATGTTATGAATGCCACATAATGCCCTGCACACTGCCACCGAAATGATTATTCACATACAATGCCCTTGGGAGAAAAGAAGAGAGCAGTAAGCAGATCCAATATGCAAAATGATCATGAAAAGAGTGGTCTGTGGAGTTTTGCTGTTCTATGCTACTGTCTTTCCATTTTGGCAATTTTATCATTTTCAGAATTATGTTGTTTGTTATGTTTTAAATTGTTGGATCTGCTTGTTGCCCTTTTCTTTTCCCTCAGGAATCCCATAGAGTGCAGAAAAGAACTAACATCGGTTAGATTTACTTTAAGGCAATTGTGGTATCGTAACTTTAAATCATCGTCCATCACTTACTCCGGGTGTGAGTGGTGTGCCTGTTCCTACCTTGCTCCTTGATACTGCTGGGGGTCTGTCCTGTCCCCCCAAAGCCCAAACACTGAACTGAATGAGCTCAGTAATGAGGAATGTTTTTTCTAACCTGTACCTGTAAACAGCACTATGCAAAAGGTGTTTTTAAAAAAAGAAAGATCATTGGTTGAATGCGCTATTGCCATGCTATTCTTTGGGTCTTCTTTCGCTGGGTTGTCTTAAGTTGGACTGAAAAAAAATTGAAATAATTTCTTCCTTCTGATTTTCCACCAATGGTTGCATTTAGTTTCACCAATGGATTAGAACCATGGTTCACATGCTCATTATTCATCTCACGTCGTCACAAATCACAGCACCCCACGTTCCTTGAGGTTGGTGGGCCTACATGGCAACTCCAAATGTGTCCTACCAGAATGAAGACTGGACCAAAACTGCTGTCATGTTTCTCTTCTGAACTAACGTTTTCTACGCAAATTAGGAGAGGGAGCTTCAAGGTTGGAGTCATTTCAGGACTCATTCATGACTGAGGGGAAAAAGTGAAGTGATCATAAGACTCGGCCACATATTAATGAGGAGAAAATAGTTTTACAAAGTGCTGCATTTTACAGTGGTGGTAAAGATGAAGCTAAATGTTCAGATGAAGGTAAAGAAAAGCCAAGCAAAATGACACCTTTTATTGGCTAACTAAAAAGATTACAATATGCAAGCTTTCGAGGCAACTCAGGCCCCTTCTTCAGGCAAGATGTAATCAAGAAGGGGCCTGAGTTGCCTCGAAAGCTTGCATATTGTAATCTTTTTAGTTAGCCAATAAAAGGTGTCATTTTGCTTGGCTTTTCTCTACATTCATAATGGCTAACACGGTACAACACCCTAGTACTACAGATGAAGGTAAGAATTTGTTAGTCAGTCTACATCTCCATTGTGAATTACAGTCATGAACTCTGGGTAGTGACCCAAAGAATGAGATTGTCAGTACAAGCAGGTGAAGGATAGCTCTGCTAATATTTTGTGACCTAAGCAATTCCTGGCAGGGGGGCTTCATCATAGAAGCCCCCATTTTCAGGACAGAGGGGAGGCAGTTCTAGTGGTCTAAGCTAAGCATGTATTGAAAGTATCCTTTTTGTAGGAAGTGTTCCAGCCATGACACGCTGACAGAAATCACAGGGCCTGATCATGGCTAGCCTGGGCATTCCCCCAAAGTACCTGCTGGGAACAGAGCAGACTTGTCTTTTATAACTCAGCAAGTTGTTTTGCTTCTGCATACTCAGTAAGATGAGCAAAGGGGTGTGAAGTCAAAGAAGCAGTGAATGTTGATAGTCAATGTGCAAAGCTAAGCTTCTAAACAGTTAACAGCAGGAAAGATACACTTGTCAGATTTGTAATGCCATCATGTGGCCAAGTGTAGTACATGCAAAAGTCAGCTATTCATAAAAACTTGGGCTTTTTATACATTTATAGGATCATTATTGTGACATTTTACTTTGCTTTCTGACTGGGTGATTTTACAATTTCTGCTGGAAGGGAGACAAAGTCATGGAAATTCTCAAGAAAGACCCAAACAAAAGTTCAAATAACAAGTTCTTTCCTTGCCACACATATAACTTCCTTGAGAAATGTGAACAGAATACAATTTCATTATGCTAATCCATAGTTGTGTTATCAATTAATTCACTTGCTTTCGTAAGACAGCGGTCCGTTTCTATAGTGACATTTAAATGTCATCGACATGATCTTCGACAACTTTCATCATTAGTGAGTCTGTTGGTGGAGATTTTTGTCTCCCTGCAAAAGCATCGTGCCAATCTATTCTTTTCATTTCATATACAGAACCAATTAGCAAAAGATTGTGCTTGTATAAAAATGAACAGATAAGCAGCAAAGCATCTGCAGTCTTATAGACTTGTGAACTGAATAGATAATATGCAGACAGAAAGCTAATTAAATCAATGCTGGTAATGATAATCTAATGACTGAACAGTTGCAAATCACTTTGACCTAGGCCATGTGCCGCGTGAAAGCTGAAATAATTTATTTGATCTTCAAATTAACCACAATACGTGGAGTGATGTAGTCTTTGAATGCTACTCTGTTAGATACACAGATACTTACCAACTTGCTGACTATGAAATATATTTTTGCACATTGCACCTTGAAAAGAAATTGTGTGACTTTCCATCTTTAATGTTCAATTCAGTTCAATTTAATTTGTTAAATGCTTTATGGAGGCTGATTTAAGGGTACACAAAGGGAGAGAGTGTGACCCTGCGGTAACGGATTCAAATTCTGTTCTAGGCTTGTCCTGTCAGAAGAACCATTACTTCATTTCAGCTCTGCCACCTCGCCAGTAAGAGACTACAAAAGACAAGACCGTCTAACCAACCCGAGTTCCAGCGTTCACGTGTGCTTCTATTATCGCAGGTAAGGCTATTTGAAATGGTATTTTCATTCAACCCTTTGTCTCACTTACTAAACAGGATGTTTCCAGCTGGGCCCCCAATTCTTCTTTACATCTCTCTTTATTTATCTGCACATGCTCTTCACTGAGTACAGACTCTAAACACTGGTACAAGTTTCAAGCTACTAAGCAGTGACAGACATATTTAAACTTTACATCACTAACATACATGAACACAAGGAAAATGGGGAAAATTTCAATCAGATTAACAGAAAATAATAATAATGTAAGCGCATTAATGTTATAACTAAGATAGGGCTAGTTTACAAACCAATGTAAGGATTTAAGTACAGGAGGTCGTACATCCTAGTTACACTAATGCTTCTTGTAACAGCATTTACAGTGGGTTCAAAAAGTATTCAGACCCCTTCACTTTCTGCACACTGCATTTTAAATGAATAATTGTCATTTTTGCTATCTACACTAAATGACCCTTAATGACAAAGCAAAAGCACATTTTCAAAAAGGTATGCAAACTAATTAAAATTTTAACACTGAAATCTCTCATTCATATAAGTATTTAGACCCCTAATTCAGTATTTTATAGAAGCCCCTTTGGCAGCAATGCCTAGCTTCAAGTCATCTTGGGTAAGTCTCTACCAGTTTTACACACCTGGATTTGGGCAGTTCATCCCATTGTTAATGGCAGATCCCCTCAAGCTCTGTTAGCAGTTTACAGACACTTCCCATCCAACCTATCTTCAAGTCTCTCCACACATGTTCTGTGGGGTTGAAGTCTGGTGACGTGTCTCATAGCCGCTCAGCATTGTCTTGGTTATATGCTTCAGATCATTGTTGTGCTGAAAGGTGAACCATTGCCCCAGTCTGAGGTTGCATGTAGTCTGGAGCAGATTTTCTTCAAGATTGTTTATCTGTATTCATTCTTTCCTCGGTGCCAACCAGCCCCCCGTCCCTATCTCTGAGAAGCACCTCCATAGTATTATGCTGTGCAACAAAGGCGCAATATTGCGCCCGACCCGACACAGATTGGACACGGGAGGCACTTATAAAAATAAATAAACTTTTATTTTCTTCAGCTGGAGGGCACGTCTTCCCCGTAATGCCCCCAGCCACAACACAGTCCCAAGCACAAACATAAACCACACAAGTTATAGCACCACACTCCTCTCTTCTACCACCACTCCTCCTCAAGCTTTGTCCTCCTGCTCCCAACTCTGGCCGCTGAGTGGTGGTTGCTGGCTCCATTTATAGTCCACCCGGAAGTGCTCCAGGTGCTTGATTGCCGACATCCGGCTGCACTTCCAGGTGTGGCGAATAGGCTGCCCAAACGGGCTCAGGAGTCCCAGCTGCAGCACCCACTGGTGGTGCCTGGGGAACCAACAGGGCTGCACAAAACTCCAACCCCAATGAAGCCCTGGGGGAGTCCAAGGCACCGCTGCAACCCAGGGAGGCTGCCATCTAGCGTCCGGGGGAAATACTAGGTATACCATCCTTGCTCCCCAGGAAGATATGCTGCAGGGACGTCCTGGCCGGGCATGGGCCCTGGCCACCTGCCACAGCTGCAACCACCATGCTTCACCATAGGGATGGTATTACATAGGTGATGAGCAGTCCCTAGTCTTTGCCAGACATAGTGCTAGGATTTCTATCCAAATAAATTCAATTTTTATCTCAACAGACTAGAGAATCTTTTTTTATGCTCTTAAGAGTCCTTTAAATGCCATTTGACAAACTCCACTCCACCATTAACTTCTGATTGTTGGAGTGCTGCCAAGATGGCTGTCCTTCCAACAGGTTATCCTATCCCAGCAGAGAACTTCAGAAGCTCTGTTAGAGTGATCATTGGGTTCTTAATCACCTCCCTGGCCAGGCCCCTTCTTGCCTGGTTACACTGTTTGGCCAGATAGCCAACTCTAGGTTGAGTCTTGCTGGTTCCAAAGTTCTTCCATTTCAAAATTATTGTGGCCACCATGCTCCTGGGAACATGCTCAGCCTTGGAAATAGTTCTATCTCCTTGCCCTGATCACTGCCTCACCACAATTTGATTGTGGAGGTCTCCAGAATGTTCCTGGGACTTCATGCCTTGGTTTTATCCTCACATGCAGTGTGAATTGTGGGATGTTACAGACACGGGTGTGTGTTTTTATAAACGATGTCCAATCAGATCAGTTTGCCACAGGTGGACTCCAATCAAGCTCTAGACACACCTCAAGGAGAATTAAAGCAAACGGATGCACCTGACCTCAATGTGGCGTGCCACAGCAAAAGTCTGAATACTTCCATGAATAGGGAGATGTTGGTTCTTGATTTTTAAGAAATTAGCAAACCTCATATTCACTTTAACATTATGAGTAATTGAACGCAGATTGAAAGTTGGCAGATTCACCCACCTAAGATTAAAATCTACAACACAATAAAGTGCAGAAAGCGAAGGAGTCTGAAACGTTTTGAATCCAGTGACTGTGTGGATTTAGTGAAACTAATGTCTTATCTGTTGATTTCAAAGTGACAGGAACTTGTTGCTGTCTTTTTCATTCCTACTTATCTATAACATCTATGTTTTTCCATTAATTCATTAATGCAATTAAGAATAGAATATGATAAATATTGCTTTGTTTTAAGGAGAGACTAGGGGGCTTTTCCCCCTGCTTGCATCACACGCCAACACCCAGACCCCCTAATTCACACCAAAGAGTTCAATCTTTGTCTCATCAGACCAGAGAATTTTCTTTCTCATGGTCTGAGAGTCCTTCAGGTGCCTTTTGGCAAACTCCAGGCGGGCTGCCATGTACCTTTTACTAAGGAGTGGCTTCTGTCTGGCCACTCTACCATACAGGCCTGATTGGTGGATTGCTGCAGAGATGGTTGTCCTTCTGGAAGGTTCTCCACAGGTTCTCTCCACAGAGGACCTCTGGAGCTCTGACAGAGTGACCATTGGGTTCTTGGTCACCTCCCTGACTAAGGCCCTTCTCCCCCGATTGCTCAGTTTAGATGGCCGGCCAGCTCTAGGAAGAGTCCTGGTGGTTTCGAACTTCTTCCACTTACGGATGATGGAGGCCACTGTGCTCATTGGGACCTTCAAAGCAGCAGAAATTTTTCTATAGCCTTCCCCAGATTTGTGCCTCAAGACAAACCTGTCTCGAAGGTCTACAGACAATTCCTTTGACTTCATGCTTGGTTTGTGCTCTGACATGAACTGTCAACTGTGGGACCTTCTATAGACAGGTGTGTGCCTTTCCAAATCATGTCCAATCAACTGAATTTACCACAGGTGGACTCCAGTTAAGCTGCAGAAACATCTCAAGGATGATCAGGGGAAACAGGATGCACCTGAGCTCAATTTTGAGCTTCAATGCAAAGGCTGTGAATACTTATGTACATGTGCGTTCTCAATTTTTTAATTTTTAATAAATTTGCAAAAACCTCAAGTAAACTTTTTTCACGTTATCATTATGGGGTGTTATGTGTAGAATTCTGAGGAAAAAAATGAATTTAATCCATTTTGGAATAAGGCTGTAACATAATAAAATGTAGAAAAAGTGATGCGCTGTGAATACTTTCCGGATGCACTGTAAGTGAATGCAGATATTATGTTTTCTAGGAATATTTTCCCAGGGTCAGGATGTAAAGTGAAAACAGTCTGAGTCCTGAGTCCTAAAGTACACCATTTCAAACTTCAGAACTGAATGATGTCACATTTCAGAACATACTGGTCAGTTTATAAGTATGAACTAATCCATGCAAGAACAAGGCCAGAGAGCCCAAGACCATTTTCAACAGAATAGAAATGTCAAAGGTCTCAAACATCAAGCTTAGAAATAACAGCATAAAAACTGTAGTGTCCCCTTTGGATATTAAAATGTCATTGACAACAAGAGGTAATGCTGTGTTTGTACTATGACTGGTGCAAAAGCCTAACTGAATCATCTCACGTACATTGTAATGAGTGGAGTAAGACTGAAGCTGCAAGACAACAATTAGAAGCACTATTAGAAAAAAAGAGTACGTTTGATTCTAGATCTGTAATTGCATTTTACCTGTAAACTAGTTACAGCACACTGAGCTTATAGTCACTGATGAGCGCTATACAAAAACAAATTGAGTTGAGCTGACAGCATGATGAATTGGCTGACCATATGTGGCACACTTTTTTTATCCATCTATCTTCCTAACCCACTTCTCCAGAGTAAGGCTGTGGGGCAGCTGGAGCTTCTCCCACTAGTCACTGGGCACATACACACACACACACACACAAACAGACCAGTTTAGCAATCAATGCCAATCCACCTCACCTGCCTGTCTTTGGACTGTGGAAGGAAACTCAAGCAGACACTGCGAGAACATGCAGACTCCATGCAGAGAGCAGCTGGGGCACAAACTCTGGGCCACTTACCACTGTGCCGCCCCTTTTATTTATTTAAACACTGGTGAGACTGGCACTGTTTCAACTGTGAAGTCTGAGTGTTTTAAGCCTCCACTTTGTAAACATTGGAAAGAGAGAGAGTGACTCAGGTTTTCCAGATATAGTTCAAAAAGCAAATTAATGAAGTAGCACTCAAAGCGAGTTCAATTAATTGGCAAACACTAAATGAGGATCCAATTAGTTTTAGAAGAACTGGCCAGTTATAAAAAATCAAAGCAATATATTTGAAACAAGGAATGGAGAGAGACGGAGGGAGCCCACCTTCAAGCATTCATATCTGCTTGACATTTGGAGCCCGGCAGTGCCCATAAGTGACTGCATCCCCTATTTGGACATTCCTGCTGAGATTCACATTGAAACAATTTGACTTTCCTCTTTTTTATTCTTACTTGTGTGTCATGTTGTTAGCCCAAAAGAAACACTCTAAAAGGACTGCATTTCTCATACCCCAGGTGACTATGACTAACATAGTCTTTGTAAATCCAACAAAGTAATGAAATATTAAGCTTTGTGATGCTGTTTTTAATGTGCCTTGAATCACCGGGGGACACTCAGCAGTTCCCTTTTAAGGGAATTAAAACCTAATAGAAGAAGTGTTTCTGCCTGTAAAGCCACTTTTCCCTTTCTCTTCACACTAGGGTCTGTGCTGCAGTGGTATGCGTCATGTCTCTCCCTCTGTGCTTGCCTCTACCACATTCCCAAAGTATTGAGCTGGGTTCAATAATGAAGTACAATACTGGTCTTGCTCTCTAAAATGGCTTTATTTGGCCTCTAGGGGCTTTACCATCCAACAGAAATCAGGACAGGGGCAAAAGCCACACTGTTGCAGTGGAAGTGATGTCTTTGAAGACTGCTTTCTGTTTAATCCAAACATCAGTGGTCACCTCTACTTTTTGAAGCATAAATTATACAATAGGATTGAAACATACTGTATACATAATGCACAGAAAATATGCAGAGACACTTTGAATATTATATATTGTTGTCAATGGGGTAGTTTGTTTTTTTTAATTTTCAACAAATTTGCCAAAAATGTTTTTAAATCTATTTTTGCATTGTCATTTTGGGGTACTGAGTGCTACTTGATGAGGGAAAATATGCATTTAAACAATTTTATTACAAGGCCACGGCATAATAGAATGTGAAAACGTGAAGGGGTCTGAATACTTTCTAAAGGCGCAGTATATGAGGAGCTGCACTCACCAACTGACGCACGTACTGAATGGGCATAGGAATGGTATAGGCAGGCTTCTTTTAATTTACTGATTAACTTTTTTTCAATTTGTCATTTTAAAGGGGTGGATATTCATGGAATAATTTTTGTTTCTGTTTATAAATAATTTGAAACATCTACTAAATTTTGTATTCACTTCGGCGACTTGGGTTTTTTCATGTTGATTACATGGGTTGGTCCAGGTGAATAAATACCTATATATATATATATATATATAGATATAGATATAGATATATATCAAAAGTGTTCTTTCCTGTAAAGCTCAGACTTTATGAGCAATAAATCTTCTTAACATCATTTAATAAAACGTGTCGATTAAGCAGGTAATGTTCAGTGCTCAACTAATATTGTGTGACTGCTGTTGCCATGGAGTTCAAACACACAAGTGACTGCAGGTACATAAAATGTCTGCAATGATAAAAATAAACCGGGCTGATTGCAAGGGGCTCTGTTATCATATTGACTTGACTGGAGCTAATGACACCATTACACTTTATTTGATCTTCAGCACCAGGAGTGTTTTTCTTTCAGATAAATCCCTGATCTCTAAACAGATTGCCAGCCAATTTGGATTATTGGGTATTTACAGGTTTTCGTTGTATTTCACACTATTGTGCGTCCCTGTGGTCTGACTCCCCCTCCTGTCACACTTAACACTTCAGAAGATTACAAGGACAATTATTCAGAGGAAAAGAAGACATTTATTTTGTTGCTGCGCATCAGTTTATTCGCAGTGCCATTTGAGTTGACACATTCCAGCCAGACTTTCTCATTTTTAGAGCAATCTATTGTATCACATTGTACATTTGAATTAATGTTATTTGGTGTTATCTCTAATAATAATAATCATGAATCTGAAAAATGCTCTTATCAGACTGCACCTAAAAAATCCATCCATCCATCCATCCATTATCCAACCTGCTATACCCTAACTACAGGGTCACAGGGTCTGCTGGAGCCAATCCCAGACAGCACAGGGCACAAGGCAGGAAACAAACCCCGAGCAGGGCGCCAGCCCACCGCAGATCACACGCACGCACACACCAAGCACACACTAGGGACAATTTAGAATCGCCAATGCACCTAACCTGTATGTCTGTGGACTATGGGAGGAAACCCACGCAGACATGGGGAGAACATGCACACTTCACGCAGGGAGGACCCGGGAAGCGAACCCGGGTCACCTAACTACGAGGCAGCAGCGCTACCACTGCGCCACTGTGCCGCCCACCTAAAAAATCAAATGTAATAAACTTAGAAGCGTTTATTATCTACTATGTAGTCAGTAGACAGAATGGCCTTGTTCCAGGTGCTGTTTCCTGCTGGTCCCTATCCTTACTTCACTTTCAAAAAGATTAGCAAGGACCCTGCACATTCATTTCATCAGGGTACGCATTCTCTGGCCACAATGAAAGTGAGTCAAAACCTGCACCTGAAAATGACATCTGACCAATCTACTCCAACTTTTATTGTTCTGTTCATAAGAATTATTTGTCAATGTTTCCATTTTTTTTGTCTGGCGCCACCTGACTCACTGATATGAGAAAACCCCAGCCAGTGACGTACTGTTTGACTCATCCTAAACTCTTGTTATGTACGAAATTGAGCTTTTTGGGGTACTCCCTATTTTTAGCCCTCTAGGAGACACGTGACCTACCACTATTGACTGGAAGGTCTGGCGGTCCATGCTAGACAGGAAACATTTGACCTCCATGCCCAAATTTGTGATACTCCATTATGCGCCTGCTTGGACTTTGGTCGAGATTAGGGTTGAGGCGGGTTTTGCTGACACAAATGATGTGTGTGGTTACACTAGATTAGGGTTGGTGGAGGGTTATCTGACTCAAAGTGTCAGAAACGAGCTTGTGTGGGGGTCATGTGTTTCCTGTCTATTTTAGAGCTCCACGGCTTACAGTGTCTCTCTTCTCTTCTTTTATGTTGGACCAAGGAGGACTTCCAGCGCCACAGCATTGCACTCAGGAAGCACTTCTGGTTCAGGCCAGATCTCCATGAAACAGGGGCGTCCCCTACCAGCAGTGCTTACTGGTGGTACTCAGGGACCCCAACACAACCCTGCACAAGTCCATACAGGGGCAGAGCCAGAGGTGCACAGTCAACTATTGTAGTGGGAGATAAACTGTTCTTGGTAGGCATTCTCTCTCAGTACACCCATTATATCTTCTTCATAACTGGGAAAGGGAAAAGGAAATGGAACCATTCTGGCTGGGATGTTCCTCCATCTGTACCTTCCTTCCATGATACCTCCCGACTAGATAAGAAACCATTCTTCATTACAGTTAGGATGGCTGTCTATTTATTACATTGAGTACATTCCATAAAGTTGAAAAATATGAACACATGATGAAACGTCTTATAAAAATTAAAAATGGTTACTGATGCTGAGACTTTCATGTACTTGTACTATCTGCCCATCAATTTATCCATTTCATTTTTGAATATGCTGGTGCAAGGCAGGTGATGAGCTAAGCCGGACTGGTTATATATTTTCATATGAGTTTTTTTTCCACTCAAACTGTATTTAAGCCTCATTGTCTACCTGTATTAGAATAAACGGTTCAGAAAATGAATGTATGACTGAATTATTCATATTTTTTTTCAAGCTGCCTGGTCCTTTGGTCAGATTTTCTGACAGCGATCATTTTTACTACGAAAATGATTTTGGTTTTGCAAAAGGTCTAGAATGCCAAATGAGGTGTCACACTAGGTTCAGTCTCTCTCTCGGTCGTTGGTACTTTATTGGCAGCTGAACATTCCAGTCTTTTAGAATGACCAGTGGTATGCTGGTCCCATTTATTTATGTTGAAAAGGAGGAAATGCGATTTTCCCGTTCCCAGCCGTCAGTGGCTATCCACTGCCTGCTGGTGTAGACTTGCTGTTCCCAGTGGAGTGGTGAGATGGAGTTTATTGACAGGCGAGATGTTCAGTGATGGAAGCCTTCTAGCAGTGTTCAGCAGCGCTCGCCACAGGAGTAGCTAAATACTGTTTGTGTGCTGGAATACCTGGGTGTCAGTCTAGCGTGGCCTAAATAAAGAATCCCCTCACCTCCCATATTTACACTTTTAAATTATTAATACGGTGCAACATTGACTGCGCTGCTCAAGGGCACTGCTGCGAGATGACAAATGAACACGGGGCATTCTTTGACTGTCGATCCTTTTTTTAAAATGTGAAATGGAAAAAAAAGAAAGCAGGCCATAATGCAAGGTTATCAGAAGTCACTAACATCGATTGTAACTTGAAGAATGCGCTGCCAAGGTCGCAGTTTGCTGATGACAGCTTTGAAAAGTCCTCGGTGTTCACCTTTCTCAGCACATGCAAACATAACCACACAAACGTATCACTTCTGCAGATACACAAAGCGCTTGGAAGAAGCCTCTAGTCTTGAGAGCAATGGTTGTGCCACCACATACCAGCTGGACTTTACTTTTATTGGTAACTGGGTTCTTTTTAGTGACTTTTTATTCCACCCACAGTCCAAAGCCTAGCTGTCAAGGTGATGTGGCCCAGTGTGAGTAGGCCCTGATATGGCAGGCTCAGCTGCAGGTCCATGAGAAACTCTTTCATAAGCACAAATACATGTAAGAGTTGAGCTTTGCGCCTGATTATTGCTGGACTCTATGTGGCTGCTGCAGCTCTAAGATCAGAAAACTTGCTACAAATTTGCTCATGTTTACCTTAACAATTTATTATATAAACACTTTGTGGAATTTTGTGACCCATGAGGGGGCATCTTAAAACCCCAAACACTTGACACAACTTGTTTTTTATATTTGCCAAAGTACAGTACCTTCACTGAGTCTTCTTCTTCCCCAGTCCACAATCCACAATCATTTTTGACTCCTTCTCTTTCTCTTCCTTCTCCACTCTTCTACAGGCGAGCTTCTTCATCACAGACATCAAGCAGGCACCGCATGCAAAGGGATATGCGAGAAAATACTAAATATGACAACTCATTTAATAGACCTGCCATTGCTGTGTCCAAAACGTTTTGGTCTGCAATGTCTGCAAATCCCTTTAAATGAATGTCTGCAATGTGCACTTTAATCACGATGTCTGAATTGCTTCATCTGTAATTTTATGCTGTGGAGCAGAGGGGTAAACAAAAATCAAGAAAAAAATGTTCCTTTGTCCCAAACATTATGGAGGGCACTGTATGTATGCCTCTGCATGGCAAGAGCCGGGGGTGAGAGAATGGGAACAGAACATGAAGACGAGAGTGTGTTGTGTTGCCTGATGTTCAACGCTAACTCCATCCATCCATCCATTATCCAACCCGCTATATCCTAACTACAGGGTCACGGGGGCATGCTGAAGCCAATCCCAGCCAACACAAGGTGCAAGGCAGGAAACAAACCCGGGGCAGGGTGCCAGCCCACCGCAGGGCGCACGCTAACTCCTATTTTGGTAATATTTCAAAAATAAATTCAGCCAACATTACTTACTCTACTCTGTTGCCATTTGGAATTGTGGATCAAATTGTCATGAATGACCCCATATAAAAATAAATTGAATGGAACAGAATGAATGAGCGGTGTGATTTCAGGCATAAAGAACAAAAGAGGGGAGAAGCAGCAGGCAGCATCGGGAGGTTTTCATCAACAAGAGGGATGGAAACACATAAACATCATTCAAATTCAAGATACTTCTCCATGTCCTGCTAGCAAACACACCAGCAGCACCGTCGCCACAGGAGGAACCAAAATGAATCCAGCAAGATGTCAATCAGGCTTTGTTTTACCGAGTACTTTTCTCAGGCAGCGCCTTTACATACATTGAACTGCCAGCGTTACAAAACAAGCAAATTCTAAAAGCGGGGAGGAAAGCATTTACTATTTATTATTTGGAGCTCATACCAAAGAGGACACTTTCAAACGCTGCTTGATATTTTTATTTGGATCGGCTGATAATTATGGCCCCTGTCACTATTCCAAGCAGCTCTTGCAGATGACTACAATTAGCATCTTGGCTGCTATGAGAATCGTGAATAGGCTGGTGTGTAACAGGTCAGCAGCAGCCCACCAGGGACGAGGCAGTTGTTCTGCACGCAATTCACCTTCAACTGATTGGACTTATTAGGAAAGAAATGAACTGTTCAAATTGGGCCGCATGGGAACTGCTCATTGAAGTCCTTATTTATTAGAGCTTCTCTCCATGATGGGTCCTCTGTCTCGATGTGAACTAACTGGAAAAGTACAGCCGGCCAGGTGTCATTAAGCTGTTGTGCTTGCACTCTGCTACTTCTAGGAAAATGGAGTGGTCGGGCTGGTGCATGGCACTGAAGGGCGATGTGGGGCACACTAAAGATGTAATAATTATTTTTAACTTTAATGGACTGGCTCCCCACTCAGGGTTCGTTCTCACTTTGTACCAAACTCTCATCTATCAGCCTGTGTTTGTTCCCTGTCATGGACTAGGAGTCCCAAAACACATAAATCCCGATAAGTTCCAAAAGCACTTCCAAAAATGACCACTAGAGGGGGATATCACTGTTTAGCCCCAACTAGTAATAAAGGTAAGCACTGAATCTTTATGAAATAAAACATTTATTCTCCACAAAAAGTACTCCAGTCACTATGAAGCTCCATGGAGCAGAAAGACAAAATGGAATTGCCTGAAATGCAAGGCAATCCGAGCGAACAAAGTCTCAATGCAGAATCCAAAGACGTAATCAAAAGGAACAGAGCAGAAGATCGCAGGATCTGTAAATCAACTGAAGTACTCTCACCAGCTCCCTGGCACATTGAAAATGAACCACCAGGAACTGTGGAAGACCCTCCGAATGTGTGGGGCGGAGGGAAAGTTTCTGGCAGTGATTGGCAGGTGGCCCCAAATTCTCATGTTATCTTTTTTTTTAAGTTATTTACTCTTTGGGCTTGTGTTGTGTTATATTTTGGCTTTCTGTGTACCTATTTGTCAAATAATTTTTTTGTAAAGTGGCATTAGATTGGAGATGAAGTGCTATCTAAATAAAACATTTTAATTATTAACTGGGAATTTAAATTAAATTAGCCAAAACTGTGGACTGATGCCCACAGGAAAAAGACTCCTGCCAAAAAAGTCCAGCTTCTAACTGTTTCAAGGCGGATGTCGACATACAATGACATGTAGGAGTGCCTGCACGCAGCCGCTGGCTGCTACACAAACGCAATCAGCACGACAATCAGCTGGGCACCAGTCAGCCGATGCTGGTACATCACTTTCGTTTCTGATCTCCAGATCACTTGCATCAAAATCAGACTCCAATAAGTCAGAGTCCCATCCATCCATCCATCCTCTTCTGCTTATCCAAGGTCGGGTCGCGGGGGCAGCAGCTTGAGCAGAGATGCCCAGACTTCCCTCTCCCCGACCACTTCTTCTAGCTCTTCCAGAAGAATCCCGAGGCGTTCCCAGGCCAGCCGGGAGACATAGTCCCTCTAGTGTGTCCTGGGTCTTCCCCGGGGCCTCCTCCCGGTTGGATGTGCCCAGAACACTTCACCAGGGAGGCGTCCAGGAGGCATCCTGATCAGAAGCCTGAGCCACCTCATCTGACTCCTCTCGATGCGGAGGAGCAGCGGCTCTACTCTGAGTCCCTCCCGGATGACTGAGCTTCTCACCCTATCTTTAAGGGAGAGCCCAGAAACCCTGCTGAGAAAACTCATTTCAGCCACTTGTATTCACGATCTCGTTCTTTCGGTCACTACCCATAGCTCATGACCATAGGTGAGGGTAGGAACATAGATCGACTGGTAAACTGAGAGCTTTGCCTTGCGGCTCAGCTCCTTTTTCACCACGACAGACCGATGCAGAGCCCGCATCACTGCGGACGCCGCACCGATCCGCCTGTCGATCTCACACTCCATTCTTCCCTCACTCGTGAACAAGACCCCAAGATACTTCACCTCCTCCACTTGGGGCAGGATCTCGCTCCCAACCTTGAGAGGGCACTCCACCCTTTTCCAGCTGAGGACCATGGTCTCGGATTTGGAGGTGCTGTTTCCCATCCCAGCCACTTCACACTCAGCTGCGAATCGATCCAGAGAGAGCTGAAGATCACGGCCTGATGAAGCAAACAGGACAACATCATCTGCAAAAAGCAGTGACCCAATCCTGAGTCCACCAAACTGGACCCCCTCAATGCCCTGGTTGCGCCTAGAAATTCTGTCCATAAAAGTTATGAACAGAATCGGTGACAAAGGGCAGCCCTGGCGGAGTCCAACTTTCACTGGAAACGGGTTCGACTTACTGCCGGCAATGCAGACCAAGCTCTGACACCGATCATACAGGGACCAAACAGCTCTTATCAGGGGGTCAGGTACTCCATACTCTCGGAGCACCCCCCACAGGATTCCCCGAGGGACACGGTCGAGTGCCTTTTCCAAGTCCACAAAACACATGTGGACTGGTTGGGCGAACTCCCATGCACCCTCCAGGACCCTGCTAAGGGTGTAGAGCTGGTCCACTGTTCCGCGACCAGGACGAAAACTACACTGTTCCTCCTGAATCCGACGGACCCTCCTCTCCAGAACCCCTGAATAGACTTTTCCAGGGAGGCTGAGGAGTGTGATCCCTCTGTAGTTGGAACACACCCTCCGGGGGGACCACCACCCCGGTCTGCCAATCCAGAGGCACTGTCCCTGATGTCCATGCGATGTTGCAGAGACGTGTCAACCAAGACAGTCCTACAACATCCAGAGCCTTTAGGAACTCTGGGCGTATCTCATCCACCCCCGGGGCCCTGCCACCAAGGAGTTTTTTGACCACCTCAGTGACCTCAGTCCCAGAGATGGGGGAGTCCCATTCAGTCAGAGTCCCATTCAGCAATAATATGCAAAATGTTGTCCACGGAGCTTTTTACTTTGCACATTTGCTTCTCTGTCTCACCAGAGCTGGACGGCACCTGCGTGAAGACAGCTCGGTTGGGAAGAAAAGGCTGCTCTGCTGTGCATTCCTACCAGCTGCCGAATAAATATTCAGCCCTCAAAGAGTGAATCTGCTTTTGGACAGAATAAACCTTCAAAGGAAGAAGAAGCAGCTCATCAAGTCCATTTCTAAAATGAGGTGAGGACTTCACCCCCTGCATTGCACACAGCTGGATCACAAAGAGCCCATAGGAGGCGCCAATCCCATTTTAACGGTGTGCTAGCATTACCAGCGCCCTCTACGAACTCCTAAGATGTCCTCCACTGATACCACTGCTGAGAGCAAAGCTTAGTACACTCCTGAGAATGAATAGCAAAGAAAGCACGAAGGGAAAAAAAGGGCAAGGGGAAGGCTGTGCGGGTTTTTGGAACAATCAGTGAGAGTGAAAAAGCCTCGCGAATGTGAAGCCTGGCATGGCACGTGTGTCTTCATCACTCTGCCAGTATTTATTATTTATTCTTTTTTTATTCTGTGTTGTGGCCTACATTTTATCATTTTTCTTTTACAGCAGTAATCCATACAAGATGTGCCAGGTCAGATAAAGTTCTCGGCATTGACAATAATGCAGTAATCACAGACACACACACTGTATGAATTTATACACTCATAAAGATACTTATACATGCATCCATTTTGTCACGGTCAAGGCAAACTGTAGTTTGCCACTGTAGCAAATTCATCAAATCACATATGTTAATAAGTAAATAGCTGAAAACCGGAATATTTTAACAAATGTGAATGCCAGGTAATTTCACACTTATATAACATTTGCATAGAACTTCTCACAAATTAGTTAGTCCATTATGGGGTGGTGGAGGCTGCTGACTTCCAGCTCCAGGGGCCTGGACATTGCATGTTCTCCCTAATGTCCACATGCGTGTTCCTCCCTCATTCCAAAGGTTGGTTATCAGCTGTAAATTGACTCAGTGTGGGTGTTTGTGTGACCTGCTTTGGCCCTTCCAGGGATTGTTTCTGCTTTGTGCCTGATGCTGCTGGAAAGAGCTTCTGTGATCCTAAACTTGGATTATGTGGATTTACAAAATGGATGGATACTCAGCTATGTAGGCATGAGCGACGCTTTAACAATAAAGGGTGTGGAATATGACCCGGACACAGACAGGCAGACACATTGTAATTACCCCACACACGTTTATTGTGGTCTTCCATTATACAATTCAACTCTCACTAACCCCAATACCCCAAAGTTCTGGCCAACACACAATGGCTTTTCTTCAGGCCGCCTCCTTCTCTCCTCCTGAGACCTCATCCTTTTTTCTTTCCCGACTCAAGTCATCCTCTGAAGGGAGGCGGCCCCTTTATATAAGCACCCGGTTAGAAGTGCCGGCTGTATCCCCGGAAGCACTCTGGATGTCCCTGCTTGTCTTCCCCCCAGCACTTCCGGGTGTGGCGGAAGTGCTGAGGTCCAGGGTCCTACAGGTATTGGGGTGCCCCCTGGCGGTGACCATGGGCCCCTACAGGGTCGAGCTTCCCAGCTCTGTTGCCCCCTCGTGGTCTGGAGGAGGCACAGGCCCTCCTCCGGTCTTCTTGGGCGTCCCGGCTGGGTACCACCCTCATCCAGGTACCACAAGGGTTAGAGTGCTAAAAATTCAACTGATTTTCATTGTCTTTATTCTACATTCAAGGCTTTGCTTCTTTTTCAAACTGCCGATATTGAATTTATAGCTGACGTAATGAGCGTAACTGTGGGAGCAGGGCCAGCTCTACCATTTAGGTGAACTAAGAGGTCACTTATGACAGCAAAAATGTGTGTATGTAGGGGGGGGTGGCAGTGGCATTTCTTTAAAAAGTGCAAACTTAAGAATTGTCAGACTCCATACAACGGTCTGATTCCCATTAACCTATTTATGTTGTTAAATATAATTTTTGTGTACTGTACTACAAACGTTCGGTTTTAACATCTGACAACCTGCACATGCCTATAACAAGTGGTCATCCAAATCCATCCCAGGGTGCACCACACTTAGCTTCTGAGAGGCTTTCTTTACATTCTCGTTTGTTTGTTTTCTAAAGGATAGATAGATAGATATAATAAAATGGAAAAAGGAAAAACTCACCAACCACCTAAAAATGTACCTAAAATGTACCACGGGGGACTGCAAGTGCCATCAGCCTTTTTTGGGCTGGGGACAGTCCCTCATTTGAGATTGCTAGGTGGACCTGCCCCTTGAAGAACCACCTCCAAAATACAAAGGAAATGGCAGAACAAGCAGTCACCCATAGAAACCAAACAGTAAAAAGTGATAGAAATACAAAATTATGCAAATAATAAACATAATCAGTAGAAATAACATAAATGATAATAACCAAAGGGCAACAAATTACATAAAAAGGAATTTAAATGTAAATGAGTCTAGAGAACCTGACTTAAATGTACTGTAGCAAAAGTAAAGATGACACCCTGATCATTTTTAATGTCAATAATTTTGCCTACTCTCAGCATTGGCTACTAACTTCACAAAGGTGCCAAAAAACATTTTTATAGCTGTGTGCTTTTCAAACCATTATTGCTGATACAAGCACTATGGCCAAGATGACACTACTTACCTGGGCAGTCAAAAGTGCAAAGTTTTTATTAGTAGATGACTTTTGTGACTTGTTGTAAAACAGGTTTGCATGCTGAATGATTACTGAGGCACCAAATAGATTTACTTAGCAAAACCATTACCTGACTTTCTGCTGCATTAAATAATCATTAGACTTAATAAAAGGCAAAATTAACACAGAGTGGATTATTGAAAATAAAGGCTTGTAGGAGTAAAGCACAGCACACAAGAAACTGGATCTTGGTATAAGATTCAATTAAATGTAACTTCGTATGGGCATGGAAATTAGTCCCCTTAACCTGCTCCCCCCACCACAGTGTCTCTTCACATACATTCATTATCTCTCTCTTTACGATTTTTCTTGGAAATTACAGAAAATTAGTTAGAGCTGAGGATTATATAAAACAACACTTAAAGGCCTTAGACAGACTAAATAACCAAGCAAAAAAGCACTATATCAGTGATGATAGATAGATAGATAGATAGATAGATAGATAGATAGATAGATAGATAGATAGATAGATAGATAGATAGATAGATAGATAGATAGATAGATAGATAGATAGATAGATAGATAGATAGTGATTTGGTATTCCTCACAATCACTTTATAGCTATTGGGTTAATTATGTTTTGCTACATTGTGTACAAAGTATTCAGAGAAATGTAATAATTAGCATTATCATTCATACTAGTATTATTATGAATAATATTATTATTCACGGTAATTGCATTTCCGACTAGAGGGATGTGAAGTGAAATCAGCAGTTGTTTATTCACTCGTCTCTCACATTATGCTTTCCAGCTCTTGCTGATAATGCCCATACTTCCCTTTGCCCCCCACATTTTATTATTGGTGATTGTGGTGCAAATAACCAGGAAGGGTATGACGAGCTTCCTGCTGAGTAATTAATATTTAACTGCTTTCAAAAAGTCAGAAATGATAGCTTTCTGCTAATCACTTGATCAGTTTATGTGTTCAAATTGATGCATCAATCATTTTTTTCTTATTTATATATTTCCTGGAGTGTTAACTTCTTTTTTAATTCCAAATTTCTTCATTAAAAAAAGAGCATGAATATTTAAAATATGCCACAGCAAAACAAAAAGGACAAATAACAGTGCCAGAGCAGTTAAATAATGAGTGTGGGGTGCTGACTGGCATGAATGCTTATGAGTGTATTCTTTTTCTATAATTCCACCGCTTTCCTAGGCCCGCTTTTTCCTCAGTGCTTTACAATATCTAATCATGAAAAGTGCAGATTGTTCTTCTCCAAACCAGCATAAGGTCTAAAGTTAGCACTTTATCAATGCTGGTCACCCATTTCAAAAGGAAACCCTTTCTTCAGTTTACGTTTTCCATGTTGCCCAGCAGTTATAATGAATTTTAATAGCCATTGCTAGAAAACAATTAAAAAGTAAGCATATTAACCAGAAAAGAAGCACATACAGTTAGTATTTTCCTTCAGGCATGTTAGCAATATTATAAAATATTACAGTGGTACTTCCTCTACACAAATAATGGTCAAGATTTGTATATAAAATTGTAAGTTGAGGCCCATTTCTTGCTAATTATAATTAATATTCTCATTATGCCTCTAAATCATCTTATCTACTTCAATTAGTTATTAGTTTTGTCTTGCATGACTCATTTTACTAAAGCAGATTTCCCTTTAATAGGGTTGGAGTTTTTATTGTTTCTCTTACTTCCCCCTTCCTAGAACCAAGATAATGGATATTCACACACAATTCCACGAGGAGTCATTTTAGTGAAAATTTAAGATCAGACTTAGTAGAGTTTAATTACTTTTTTCTCTCCAGAATAAAGACAAATAGTTTTCCCTGTATGGACCATTGCTTCTTTAATATTAATTTGTCTGATTAATTCTAGTTTCCAAAACAGTCAACAACTACGGAGCTGTGCTGAGCAGATCATCTCAGTCCATGACAAGCATAACGTAGATACTCTCCAAGTCTGCGTCACAGGCAGCATAAGCACCTTGAGCATAGGAAAGGAATTCTATAAATAAAATGTATCATCATCATCATCATTATTATTATTCCATAAAGAATTACAGTAAATTGCAAGGAGCAGAACATTCAGTTTATTGCAGAATTTCTTCCTCAATGTCAGCTCTGGAAGGTTTACTTGTTGTTTTGTCTGGGAGCAGCTTAAGGACTCGACGTGCAACGTGACAACTTGTGCCAGGGGACAAAGGCGGTGTACTAACCTCTCTCTCTCTTTGTTTCCTCAGAAAAGACGAAGCACCACCACCATAATCTCTCCCGGACGACTCAAAGAAATGCAAAACTTCCAGGTCCCTTTCTTTCCTCTGGTCCCCATTATTGACGTCAACTACCCATCCATCACCACGTTTTCCCTGCATCCCACTGTTTTGATTTCCGGTCCGGCTCCATAAATTGTCCATCTACCCGCCCTTCTGTGTCTCATGATTTGTTGGAATTGTTTTGACCTTATTTACAGTATACAGGGCCTACAAACCCTAAACCTTTATGACCTTGTTGTCTGTATTTATTACACTATGAAGAGTAATATATTATTACATTATTAATGTGTAGCTTTCGTCAGAATGCCTCAAATCTCACAGACTTGCCACTGTTTGTAACGTATTGTAGCATATAAAGTCTTCCCATCTTCCCTTCTACATTTATAACCTCAGGCAATTAGGTGTAGTAAAAGACAAGCAGGAGTTAAGTTACATTTTAATAATGTATTATTGATAATATTCATAAATAATAACAATAAGCAAAGTACATTTGAATATTGGCAACCATACAACCTAATAAATGTTGATGTGTAGTTTCAGGCGGCACACAGACTTGTTAGTTATTTAAAATGTCTCTAATTAACGTATCATTTGTGGTCAGCTTTCTTCAGAACAGGCCGCATGCCTGTCTCAATATGGCTGCCGAGCTGTGCTCTTCATTGTGTTGTCCTTTTCAGTTCATGATGTGCGAGATGATCCTTCATCAGTTGGTTTGAGAGAGAGGGAGAGGTAAAGCAAACAAATTTATAGATTCTCTGTCCAAATAGGGCGTCAAGGTACTTAATGGCTTCAGGCAACTTTAGACCAATGGGGCACACAATATCTTCACACCTGCCCCCAAAACCATTTGTTGGGCTGATGTTTGCCAGCTAGGTAGTCTGGCTTTCCTGTGGGGGTTGACTGAGAGGGTCCTGCAGAGAATCACTTGCCAAACTGGTCTGAGGCACTTCCACCAACCCTGTCGTAAAATTACAAAGGACTGGTTCTTAACCATCAAACCATTGCCGTTCTTATCAATGATAGACATTAGTGTTATAAGTTACAAATAAAAACATACAAAATATTTATCAACTTATATGCAAAATTTCACACCACAACACTTGTTTTCTTCAGGGCCATATGATAGTGGGACTGTGTTGGAGACTGACCTTACTTAGCAGATTTTATTTTTCTTAGGAAGTCTAAAAGTATTCATATGCACTATATTATCCATCCATTCATTTTCCAACCCGCTGAATCTGAACACAGGGTCACGGGGGTCTGCTGGAGCCAATTCCAGCCAACACAGGGCAGGAACCAATCCCAGGCAGGGTGCCAACCCACCGCAGGACACACACAAACACACTCACACATCAAGCATACACTAGGGCCAATTTAGAATCGCCAATCCACCTAACCAGCATGTCTTTGGACTGTGGGAGGAAACCGGAGTGCCCGCAGGGAGGACCTGGGAAGCGAACCCGGGTCCTCAGGTCTCCCAACTGTGAGGCAGCAGCGCTACCCACTGTGCCACCGTGCCGCCCGCACTATATTATGATTATTCTTATTATTAAATTCTCATACTCACCTAATCAATTTCAGAGTCAATGAGTGACAGAACCTGTCATGGGCACAAGGCAGGAGCCATCACCTGAAGGGGTGCCAGTCCATCACAAAGCTCCCCACATTTACTTTTCATTTTTCTGCAAGTGCTTACAAGCAGGTACTCTGGCTTCCCTCCTGCATTTCAAAGTTGTGTGCATTAGATTAGCTTGCTATTATTTTTATTACACATTTGTCTGATGCTTTCATACAAGGTAAACTATAGGATAAACAGGATAAGGCACACTTATTATTAACAGTTGGAGTAACAGCAGGTTGAGTGGTTTGCTCAGGGTCACAACAATGCTTTGCTGTTTCTGGTCTACTAGCCCTTGCTCTCTGCATTGGGACACAGGCTTTGTGAGGACAAGTGACCCTCTCAGAGACACACATTGCAGACATGGACAAAACCAGCATGTTTCTGTCTTACAGATAAATGATTTCTGTTCCCTTTCTATAGTCAAAACTGTTCTAGAGAGGTAAATATACCACCATTGTCCAGTCATTCACATATTTACTGTATATGTCCTGGGTTCGAATCTCATGGCCACTTGTTGTCTTCATTAGCTTTCATCCATGTCTCCTGGTTCTGCTCCTACAGCCCAAAGTCATATACAGTATGTTTGGTTAATTAGGCCCTGTGTGCAAATTATGAACACAGGCAGACCTTTGTCCTTCAAGGCATTGCGGCCTGTCGTACTTCCACCAGTGCCATATGACCAGCTGCATGGTCATCTACTGGAAGTTATCATTCTCAGAGGTTTCATCCCTTTAAACCGGTAGCACCCCTGGGTGGAGGAGCAGTGGTCAGACATGTCTCCCTGCCACCCTCTGCAACCCTAGACATAGAATCTTCTGTTGATTCACCACCACCCTACGTGACCACCTTAGTACCACAGCCTTGGTCCTCCCTTCTTATCCAAAGCCAGAAACTGCTTTTCTCTTCCTCTTCTACCATTTCTTTTAGTGCCTCTATTAGGAAACTTTGGGTGGGAAGGCCTCTGAAACCCACTGGGTAGGTTGAGTCTTTCCAGACACTCTCCCTGCCTATGTCTGTGTGCCTGGCACCCTGTCCAGCCTTGAATCAGGTGTTACTGAGATGGGCTGCTGCCCCTTGGGACCCTGAATTAGATGAAGTCGATTTGAGAGTCAATGTGTGTGTGTATCTATGCACAGCTCACGCAGAGTTAATTAATGATATAGACTGAATTTTTATTGCACTTTTGTGAAGCTAACACATCTCGAAGCTGCTTTAAAATTATTACTTTTATTCTCTATTGTTATTATTCTGTATTTTGTAAGTACCTTTATCCAGAGTTGTTTCATACGTTTACAGCTGGAGGACTAAATTTGCAGTTACTCAGTGAGGTGCTGATATTGACCGACTATAAGACCTTAAGGTTTTATTAAGTGCCTTTAACATAACTGACACAATGCTGAGGTGCTTTAAAGGTATTCTTATTCTTAAATCCTATTCTTTACTCACTAGTTGCCCTCATTCAATGGTGCCTTACAGTCCGCTTCCCCAGCCACTGAGCTACACCTCCATCTGTAACAGATACCCACCTTCTACTTTCCTGTGTACTTTAATGCAAAACTTTTTAGAACATGCAAATTGTATTTCAAAATAAAGCTTGGATCATGTAAAGAAATAATTGCTTAGTAGTCGCATCAGGAAGCTACTGTCTTCCATCTGTCACCTTCTTCAAGTGGAGGTGCACTTCAGTGCTGATGTGACATTTTGATTGGCAGGTTCATAATAAAGTGACATGTTGTCTGCATTTGCGTCCCTCCTTTAAAACAGAAAATAATTACCACTTAACAGTGTCTTGAGGAATAGCCACACACAAAATTCAGCCTTTGGGCTCGCCAGTAGAACAGAGGTACGTTTTGTTTTTTTTCACTTTAGTTATTGTTTTGTTTTTAAAGAAGGATGTGAGGAGTACAAGACTGAGACTATAAGAAGACTGAATCTTTAGAATGATATCGAAGGAGAAGGATCTCCAAAAAATGTTCCTTTGTTGTATCACTGTGGCAGGACTCATTTTTTAATTGTCTTAAATGTATTATTGAAATGGAACAATTAAGTATTCATATTTAAAAAGGAGTTCTAAATTAATTGCATGCAAAAGCACACAACTGTTATTAAGTGCCGTTAATGGCAGTCTTGCTTCTAGCTTGAGTAAGTCAGACTGTTCCTCTCTGACCTCCGTCATCACCAAGGCGTCTTTGACTACAGAACTGATGCCCTTTTTATTTAACACCGCTGTCAATGTCCTGCTCCACTGACAGACTGAGGAGATCGTTCCTCCCCCACACTATGCGACTCTTCGATTCCACCCGGGTTGGTAAACGTTAAAATTATACAAAGTTATTGTCTGCCTGTATACCTGCATTGTTATCACTCTTTAATAATTTAATATTGTTCTTTATCAGTATGCTGCTGCTGAAGTATGTGAATTTCCCCTTGGGATTAATAAAGTATCTGTCTATCTATCTATCTATCTATCTATCTATCTATCTATCTATCTATCTATCTATCTATCTATCTATCTATAATATAGTGCCTTTCATATCTGTCTATCTATCTATCATATAGTACCTTTCACATATCTATCTATCTATCTATCTATCTATCTATCTATCTATCTATCTATAATATAGTGCCTTTCATATCTATCTATCTATCTATCTATCTATCTATCTATCTATCTATCTATCTATCTATCTATCTATCTATCTATCTATCTATCTAAATCTTTGTGAATGTCACGTCTTACTCATTCTGTAACTAAACCCTTTGGCCATGTGTGCATTCTGTGCGTTGCAGCTCACTGGAGGAGTGGCGCATATGCATTAGTGGGCTGCGTGTGCCTAATTTTAATAAAAGCGCTGCCACTTTGAACCCTACCCCTTACTTTGTGTGAATGTCCTCATCTGCCAGGCTCATCCCTTGGTCACGTTACAGACGGTGGCAGGTTCAAGAGGCCCCCACAGGGACCTGGTAGTGTGGAGCCAACCTGCACTGTCACTCAGGGCTTTCATTCTTCCAAGACAAACCTTTATCACATTGTAGATTTTTCATTTTTTTTAATCGATTATCCATATGTTTTGTAGTCTGGAACAGATTTGTTCCTCTTGGTCCTTCTTTTCGCTGTCATTTATTTTAAAACATTGTATTAAGATAGATACTTCATAATGCATGTAGAAAGGTTTAAATGGAAGTATGTTGGCTGGAGAGTTGCCGGCTCCTTTGTCATTTGCACCTCATTATTAACTGATGGCTGGTTAAGAAAACAGGTGGCAATGAAAAGCCAAATGCCATTCTTTAAAACTCAAATAGGCAATTAAGGGGTTCTGAATCATAATAAAACAAGTTAATTAAAACTAAGCCCCAAAAATATATTGCTGTAGTAGTAAATAAATGGGTTCTAATTAAAATGTTGTTTAAAGTGAAAACCCGTGGCCACTGCTGATGTCATCATGGAGCCCTGTTTTAGACCAAAACGATTAAGTTAAGAAATGGAGGTGCTGGAAACAGGTCAGTACTCTCACATAAGCTGAGAAGAATTGTTTGACAAATTATAATTATTGCCGGAATGAATCCCTGCGCTAGTATTCATGTGTAATATTTCAGTAATCAAGTTTGCCCACCATGACCGTTAAGGGGCTCAGTTGCAGTGACTTTTCTTAGAAAACTAATTTCAGCTTTGTTCTCTTTTTGAAGCGGCACTTTTCTTATCCTGTTGTTCCCCTTTATTCTCTCTTTAAAAATAAAAAAAAAATGCTAACAAAAAAATTCAAATTTTTTCAACTGTATGTGCTGAAAGATCTTTTGTTTCCCCTACTGCAGATTTATAATTTGTTCAATTTTGGTTTTCCAGCCATATATTGTGACAGATAGGGGGCGCTGTCGACCCCTTGAACCCTCAGATCAGACGCGAGACACCAGATAAAAGTCCAAGAATGAATTTATTATAATAATAAATGTGCACAAAGCCCCCTCCTCTCCACAATACTCATATAAATCACCAATACTAAACAATACACAATCCTCCACTCTCCCAGATGCTTTGCCACCCTTCCACCCAGCTCAGCTCGTCCGTCTGGGATTTCCCACAGTCCTTTATAGTCCTTGACCCGGAAGTGCTTCTGAGCCCTGAGTCCATGTGACTTCTTAGCACTTCCGGGTCAGATCAAAACTCTTCTTTTTCATCCCGGAAGTGCATCATTTCCTCTGTCCATGTGCCTGGGATGTACTTCTGGGGTGTAGTGAAAATAACAATCCCTGGGCCTCCCTGCAGTGACTCCTGGCGGACCCCATGGTATCCAGCAGGGCTGTGTATTAAAACTGCATTGTCCTTGATTCCCTGCTGGCATTCAGGGCACCTCCATTCTGCAGGGAGGGCTCCATCTGGCGGCCTGGGGGTGTTGGCCGGGATGAATGGCCGGCCATATCTCACAATACACATTTAACATGATGCACATACAACTGGCCCAGGTGATGTTATGCTGTACATAATCAACGTTTCTGATGGCTTTTACTCTTTTCTTTTCCTTGAGATGCCATATTATGAACTGTCCTACTAGTGAGAAAATTTGACTGGGATTGAGAAGATGTGGAAATGAATGAAAAGATGTTTGTGTGTAAGTTATAACTAACTGTTCATCCATGAATTGATTTTTAACACAATTTATTCCACTTTGGGGTTTTGGGAAGTCAATAGCAGGACTTGGTGCAAGACATAAATCAATGCACACACACACACACACATACATAATTATTTAGAAGCCAAAAGGCTACCTGAAATCTTTCGAAAACGTGGAGATAAATTTATATTTAACAACCTTAAAACTGGCATTGGTAAAGAGCTACTGTGGTGTCCATGGTGGAAACACAAGGAATAGCATTCACTTCCTGCCAAGTGCTAATGTATCCCATCAATTGAGAAAGTGGTGGAGCTTCATGCTCTTATTTCTATCCATTAAATCTAATTTGACTCCTCTCTTCTTTATCACACTTCCAGAGTTGATGAGTCAGGATGGTGTAGAGAGAGGCCAGAGCATATGGCAGTGTTCATTAAACCCCTGCCAAACTGAAATTTCCTTCCCTATGTCTGATGTATTAGTAGAAATGAGCTCAGTTGTTCGAGTGTCGCTGCTCATCTTCAGCAATTTCCGGTGTGTATCATTTTCGGGGACATGTGACAGCATTCTGCTCTCTGACACCAATCTCTTTCTTTTGCCTTATAATGAACTGCAGCCCATTCCAAGCTGTCTTCTTTCGGTGGGCTAACATTATCAACTAAGGAGCAGGACTGAGGACCACAGAGCCACGGGTTCAGACGCCTACTACTAATACTACTGCTATGAACCTGTGTCTGATATTGAGAAACACACACAAAGTACTCCTGGAACATTTTCATCATGAGAGGTATGATACAAATTTGAAACTCGCTAAAGTGGCTTCAACTGCACATGTAAGTACAGTATGTTGGGATTATGTTTATTATCATGGACACTATATACAAATATGTTGGTGATTGTCTTTATCAATTACATTTGAGCCATAGTTTTTTATTTGAATTTTAAAAATCATAATGTTTAAGTGTAATCCTTGTACGCCAGTTCTTCTGGGCACATTTACGACTTACCTGATCAGATAAGACTTCCGCAAAAAAAAATGCGGGCCTTTAGCTCCTTGCTTCAAATACCCAGTCAGTGTGGTGCTAAACTACTCTTGACTGGGGCGTTGAAGGGCTCTGCGATCTGCTTGTAACCGATTACACAAGAGTGCTTTGCTATAACCTGCACCCCCACTGAGTGTAAAGCTGCTGCTATGATACTCCTTCTGTGACATCAGAAGCGTGGATTTAGTTGGACATGTAGAATTTATGAGCCCCCTGGCGAATGACAAGTTTTAGAAGTATGAGCACCCCTTCCCCTTCCAAGAAGGCAGCCTGGGGGATTCAGGCAGCAGAGATGAATGGCCAGTGGTAGAATGGAGGCTCTTGGCTGAAATCCCAAGTAGTCCAAGTGGCCTGTCAAGGACAACAGAACTGGACTTAAGTTAAGAGAGAAGAGAGAGACAAAATGCCTCTCTTCTGCTCCATTCATGCAGAAGAAGGCCTTACTGCTGTCTCTGCTGCTCTATGGAGACAGCCATGCTGTTTCTACAGTTCCATCCAAGGGCCATACCGGCTGATATTGTACCAGAGACCAATCAACATACTAAGACAGAGAGACCACGCAACATGAAATGCAGTGTCGCAGTTGAGGCCCCTATCGACCTCTTGAACCCTCAGGTACCACTCCAAACACTGGGTAAAAATCCTTTTATTATTTATTTTATAATAATGTGCACAAAGCACCCTCCACTCCACACTACTCATACAATCAATAATCAATACACTATAATAACCAATCCTCCTCTCCCAGACGCGTTGCCACCCTTCCACCCAGCTCAGCTCGACGTCTGGGATTTCCCATAGTCCTTTTATAGACCTTGACCTGGAAGTGTTTCGCCCTCTCTGTCCACGTGACTAGGAACACTTCCAGGTCATATAAAACTCCACTTCTTCACCCTGGAAGCACGTCATTCCTCCCGGTCATGTGTTAATGATGCACTTCCGGGTTATAGGGCAAGTAGCACTCTGTGAGCCTCCCTGCAGCGACTCCTGGCGGCCCCGACGTTATCCAGCAGGGCTGTGTATTAAAACTCCATAGTCCATGATGCCCTGCTGGAACTCGGGGCATCCCTATGTTGCGGGTAGGGCTCCATCCGGCGGCTTGGAGGTGTTTGCTGGAATAAATGGCCGGCAATCCCTCACAGCAGATTGTACTGTGTTAATAAGAATTACTTGTGAATGCTTTCAAATCATGTCAGTGCCTCCTGACTCAACTGTATGAGAAAACCCCAATATGATATACCACGGGTGGGCAACAACAATCCTGGAGGGTCCTGTAGGTTTTCCTTCCAATGCAATTGCTTAATTAGAAACCAATCCTTCTCAATCTCAGATCTTATTTAATTTTATAGCTTGTTAGTCTGCAAAGTTAGGTTTAGGCAATCTAACTTGACACACATCTGTTTGTGATTTGGATTATAAAACAGAGCACCTGGAAAATATAATATGGGGAAAATGTGTAGACCACACACATAGACAATGACCAGGCTAGGATCTGAACCCAGTTTTCTTCAGATGTGAAGGAGCGGTTCTAACCACCGTGCCATTTTCTATGCAAAGTACATTCATTCATTCATTCATCTTTCTAACCAGTTTGTTTGAGCAATTGGGTCTTATCCCAGCAACCATAGGGCATAAGGTAGGTAAGTAAGACCTCCTGGCAGGGTGAACACACACACACAACACACTAGGGCCAATTCAGTGGCACCGGTTCATATAGGACTGTGGGAGGAAACTGGAGCACTCAGAGAAAACCCACACAGACATGGGGAGAACATACACACTGCACACAGGGGGCACCCAGGATGTGATTGCTGGTCACCTTGCTGCAGGACAGCAGCAGTGCCACTGCCTGTATACAACATAAATATAAATGCCTATATTCTGTGGCCTATTTACTCCAGTCAAGGGTGGCATGGAGCTGGTGCCAATCCTGCTAGTTATGCACAAGGCATGAAAACCAGTCTTGGACAAAGCTCAAGTCCAATTCAGGGCTTATTCCTGTACAAATCCACACCTATACATGGCTAATTTAAAATTTCCAAAAAAGCCTAACACATGCACACACGTCTTTAGGATGAAGGAAGTCACAAGCACAGGGCCAATTAACACTCGCTGGTAACCCTGGCACGTCTCTGAGATATGGGAGGACGAGTGGAGGGTTGTGAGAAATACTCAAAACACAAAGACTGGTGGCAGTTAGTGAATTAATCTTTGGCACACTTTGCTTACTTGTTCTTTTAATAGCAATAAAAGTTTTAAAATTTAGGGAATTATGAGCGTTGTGGAATTTCCTTGATATAGACTTCAAGAGTCTTATGTGTTTTTTGTTCAGTCCTTCAGTTCTTATTTTATAAAGCACCCTTCGGAGAGCAAGCATCATAAGAAATTTTACAAAACTAACAAGAATACAACTGAAAGTGATGCAAATAAGTGTAAGATCATTAAATCCAGGGGAAAATTACAAGGAAACAAACTGTGAAGAATCTAGGAGTGTAACAAAATAAGACATTTGTTATATTGATTTAAGGAATACAAGTAGGCACTGTTCTCCCTACAGTCACAAGCTGCTCTCACATCCAAAATTTTAGTTACAAAGGGACAGCCAAGAATTCTTCCAAGCAGATGCCCAAGGGTGTTGATGAAAAGAGACCTCATTTTACAAGACTCTTTCCTTTGCCTGCTTGTAAGTTCAACATTAATTATGAGCGGTGAGCAATTCCTCTTTCATCTGAAGACAATTAGTTCACACCTTGTATCCAACTCCCAAGCAATTTAGGAAAAGCCGTTAGGTTCTGACCATTAGACACATTACAGATTTCCCTAGTCATTATCTCCCACAAATTTGACATAATATTAGGATTTGTGTTAAATATGCATTAATGGTGACTGAACTGTCAAAGTCAGTGCAATATTGAAAAATTATATTTTCACTTTTAAAGGATGACATGTTGAAAGCAGCAGATGGCTAATCTTAATTCCAGTCTCCAGTCTAAATGATTGAACTCATTTAGAATCATGGGATATTTGTTCTGAATGCCAATTCTAAGATAAATCTCCTGATGCACCTTGGACACATCCTCAGTGGTGGACCTAGTGTCATTGGGTGTTTCAGGTCTTCATACCCCCTCACCTATGGGACCTGGCCAGGAGTGATCAATCCCTGACCTGCGTCAACAAAGCTTTGTGGACCATCTAATTGCTCCTTCTGATCCAAAGCCATCTGGAAGCCTTTTCTGTAGCCTCTATGATGCTCTGGATGGCCAACTTTATGCCAAAGTGCTATAAGGTCCAGTATGAGGATGCAACAGTAAAGTTCTCTGCCACCCACCTCGACTGGCCTACTGCATTCACAGCCCAGATCCTCATACTTTGCCTTCTTCTTTTCTTATGCCTTTTCTATTCTGTCCTTTCAGGGGACAGTCATTTCCAGCATGGTCACATACCTTGTTGCAGACATCTGGACAATGTTTGGCCTGAAGGGGAGTTACTGTGATGGCAGCTGGGAAGCTGATGTGCCTCCTCCATGTCATTGAGCAGTTGCCAGTCTTGAGTTGTGGTGGGTGTCCTGCCTTGTTTTCTTCACTGCAGTTGTATCTGCTCACTTCCTTTCATAAACATGTTAACTTGCTTTGTTGGAAGGATCTGTTTAAAGGCCATCTGGTCATGGCACGAGCAGTAATGCCATTCTCCCAGCGCCTTTTGGCAACAGCTTGGTTTGTAGTTGGAAGGGTGTCATAGAGCTTCTGGACCAGGAATCTTATTCGCTGTGGTTTGCTTCTCCACAAGTCCATTAACAAGATCTTCTAATCCAGTGCCTATTCTCATCTAGTCCACACGCCCAGCTATCACTTCCCCATAATTCTGCTGGTACATACTTCTGCTGTGGCTCATACCTCTCCCTGGACAAGGTGGTGACACTCCTTACTCCATATGGTCTTTATCATGTTATGATACCAAGCCCTGTCCACCCTTCATCAACCGGTACCACAAATGTGGAAACCTCGCATCAGCCTGGTGGACACCATCCTGGGCCTTTGACTTTGCTGTCAGTAGAGTCCCCTTAGGGCAGGCAGCACCTCCCTTGCCCTTCTCACTATGAACTCCTCTGTTAGGCTGCTGTATGGAAGCTGCAATTTATTCATGCGCCCACATAGGGTCAAAACTGGTTTAAAAATGCTCAACTGACAAGTACTACATTCCTCCCTATGTCCATCCATCCATCCATCTACCCATTTCATAACTTTCTTAATCCAATTTGTAGCTTGAGAGAAGCCAGTCTATTGCAGGGCACCATCACACAAAGGGTCAAGTTAGTGTCATGAACTGACATGGTCATCTTTGGGATGTGGAGAATGAAAGAAACTTCACACACCCATGACGTAAGCAGGGCTGAAACTAACAGGAAAGTTTCGCCCAGTGAAGTAAGGCTGTTCTTTTTGCCCTTAAGAAAGATGGATATTGAGGGAGATGAATCCCTTTGTGTGGTGTGTCATTTTTAAAGTATCACCTCAATAAATTTGCCTTGATTTAAGGGTGCTAAACTGCACGTGGGATGCGTTCACCTGTATATCTGCCACTTATTGCAAAAGCTGAGCTCACGTCTGTGTAAAAATAATAAGCACTGGCCCAGCAACTCTACTTTTATTATTTTGTGTCCTCTCTTATGCATCAGCTAACATTTTGACAAAGAACTTTTATATCACCCGAAATCAGACCTAAGCATCACCTGACGCTCACATTACACACTGTTTTGGGTCACGTCACACATCCCTGTGACTTGCTGAAAGAAAATGGTGCAACTATGACACTGACCAGAAGAAAAAGTGAATTCCATGGCCTTGGTGATCCCAGTGATGACATTATGTCACTGGCAGCCCAAATTAGTAAATGGCACATAACAAGCATTATAGCACCTATGGCAAAGTTTGGCCTGCGGTCGTGCCCTGTGTGTGTTCTTGCCTGTAATTGTCACCCAATTTTGGCAAACCACATCTCCTGTTGCTAGGCAATGATTAACAGAACATCCTAACATGCTTCACAGTGGATAATTATTTGCAGTTATGAATGGTACTTAAGTAATCTGTTAACCCTTCAGTGCTCAACTTTGGAAATTGTTTTTTTTGCAACATCCATTTCCAGCATAGTCTCATGTCTCCCACATTTCGCTTGCTTTTGCCAAAGTACCTGCTTACTGTCAGCTACGATTTCCCTGTCGCCCCGTGAGTTTTTTCAGGAAGCTGTCTCTGCATAGAATGTACAGAAGCTAAGAAGATGCCAGTCGGTGATGCTGTAGACACAAGAGGGACTAATTTGCAGTTGAGTTACCAGGTCAAGTGCACTTACTTTACTGTTGCTATGTTGATTCCATCCTCTTCAACAGAGGATATGGAGGAATAGCCTGACTAATCTTCATGACTCATGCTCAAAAATTTTTTAACAAGTCAATCTGAAAGTAACGGCATCACTCCAGGTACTGTACTGTGTACCTTCAATGTGGGGCACAGATAGCCTGTTTAAATGTCCACAGATCCAACACCTTCATAACTCAAATCACTGCATGTCACTTTGTGTTAAGGGAGGCAGAGTATAAGACAAAATATATCCCCTGCAGAAAATTATGGGGTGAGTCAGAGAAACAAACAAAGGTCAGGGAATTTTGGGGTTAGAAAGAGAAACAAGGAAAGCACAGAGGATTATGGGTTGAGACAGGCAGAAAAGAAGCGGTAAAAAGTAAAACAATCTGTGAGATCTTTATTCACAGTATTCAAGAAATTACTTACAAAAAGAGAAAAAAGAGCATATTTTTCTTAAAACAAAAAAAAATACAAGAAAAAAAATTAAGAAAAAATTACAAAAATCCAACAAGCTCACTGCACACCAGGAGTGTTGCCAGCTTCAGCACTTATAAAGGGCTTAGTGTCCCTGCACCCTGATAATGCAGATGGAAAAGCAGGGTGGGTGTCTGTCCCCCTTGGAGCTTCCACATTTTTGACGAGCAAGGGGTCCCCCTTGGAGTTTTCGCAGTGTTGATAGGCTTTGGGAGGATGAAGTGCTGGGCTTGTGGACATCAGAGGCTAGATGCCCCTCTTTATTGCTGTAGGGTTCTGGCTTTCTCCAAGTGGCTCTCTCAGCTGCTTTCTCTCTCTGGTTGGCAGAAGACAACTCACTATAGCATTCTGAGTCTTTTAAACCATCGCAGTATTTGTTCCACTAATCCCCCACCTTCCGATCCACCAACTGGGGAAACACAGCGACACTGGCCCACACTGGAATTCAGCACTAGACTGCAATTAAAAAATGCCTCACACTCAGGCGCATGTCTTTGGTTTTATTTCCTTTTTATTGGTCAAATCTACAACTACATTAATATTGGATTACCTTTATGAAGAACATTTTGAATTATCTTTATGTTTATTTAAAAACAATATGAATCAATTTAAAGGCAATCTTCAGAAATGGAATTGATTTTTTTTAAGAATGTCAACCTTACCGGGACTCCCTGCATGTTCCTGGTGGGCTGCAACCCATAGTTTGAAAATCATAAAGAAATAAAGACAGTAACCTTATTATGCTTGAGATGTGGGTGTAAAATGGTGAGGCTGGGTTAAACGTGCACAGAGATTAGTGCTCTACAAAAGATTTAAGCCCAGGACTCTGGAGATGTAAGGCAGCAGCACAAGCCCCGGCACCAACACACCTCCTCATTGGTGGGTTTATTTTAGCCAGAGTGAGGATGTTCCATAGACAGTGTGCACCACCTGAAAAAGGGAGATTCCATCAATTGGGAATCAACTGGATCTTGAAGGTTAAAAAAAAAAAATGGCTCACCTTCTCCATTCCTTGAACAATGAACTGCACAAGTGCATCAGCCTAAGAGGCCAGTTACACACTTTCATCATGCAGAAGCCCGACTGTCTGCGATAGGAACATATCAAACACTGGCACACCCTGGAACGACTCATATACGCCCTAAATCCATTTTATTGTAGAAAAAAATGCTCATTCAGCTTTAGACCTTGTAAAGAAAGATCACACCCACTTTCTGAAATATTGAGACATCAAAAAATGATATGTAAGCAGAGGGAGAACAGAGCCGTTTCCCAGAAACCGTATTAGGCAATGCCTACCCTTAAACTGGCAGAGCCCATTTACATTATTTGTATCACAGCTTAGAAAAGGCCGCTCCCTTGCAAATCGGAGGTAAGCCCAGGACACGGCCCTCATATCAATGAGGTATGTTCCTGGAAGCTCTTCTTATCTTGACTTCTAAATAACCTGGACCAGCATACATCATACCTCAGTTAGCACAACACCCTGCACCATTCAAAGACTGATGAAAACTTATTTCGGGCATCTGACATTAATATACTGGACTCTTGAGTGCTAAAATGATGGACTGCTTTCTGTAGTAAATGAATATTAAAATGGACACAACAAAGCTGTTAGATGTAAGTGTGCACTTGACCTGCTGCTACACTCAAGTGCCTTCAAACAGCTGTCGCTCGACAGGAGGGCTCTTATCTCTGCTAATGGCCACTAACAAGTCATAAACCTACGCTTGTGTGACCTTGAATGAAGGGCCTGGGAGATCTTTTTAAATTTAGCAAACAGGGCAAACAATTCAGTCAAGCAAAAACAAATTGGTTACATTTATAGATGGCCCTAAATTACGGAGATCAGACAATCTAGGAGCTGCATGATTTCAACAGTTGGACACAGATAAAATTCACGTCAGATGATATTTGATGTAGAGAAGGGCAAAGTATTACAAGTGAGAAATCTTATAAGGAGGAGGCCTGAGGAAACTCTGGGCAGCACTTGGCATAGCATGGGAACAAATCCTGAATGAGAGACAGTTTGGATAGGTGGGCATTCTGTTGCAAATGATTAATGTTCTATTACCTGGCCAAAATGGCAATATAAAGGAGGGGGAATGAGAGATTGTCTTCCAGGGTCATATGATCTCCCCCATACACTAGATCAGGGGTGTCGAACTCCAGTCCTGGAGGGCCGCAGTGGGTGCAGGTTTTCATTGTAACCATCTTCTTAATTAGTGACCAGTTTTTGCTGCTCATTACTTCTTTTAATTAGCTTGACTCAGGCCCCCTAGTTGGTTTCTTTTTCCTTAATTAGTGGCCAAACAATAATGAGACACGAAACAAGCGGCCACATGACCAGCTCACCTGTGCCCATCACAACAGAATCTGAAAATAGAGAAAGGTGGAGGCCTCAGTAAGGCTGATCTCTCAGGTCATCAAAACATCTTGATGGTGTTCTTAGAAAAAAACATAAAATCATCAGTTTTGGAAATGTCTGCTGTGGCAGAATGAATAATTAAATAACGGGTTTAATTAACAGCAAGCATTGGCTTCTCATTAAGAAACTGGTTGGAGTTTGAAGCCCCAGTTTAGCTGGTCATCTGTTGGCTCGTTTCACATCTCATTTCTGTTTGGCTGTCATTTAATGAGGAAACTAATCAATTCAGAGAGCTGAATCCTTAAAAACAAGGCTATTAAAATGAAGGGAAAAGAAGTTAATCAGCAGTGAAAACTGGTCACTGATTAGGAAAAGGGTCAGAATGAAAACCTGTAGCCATTGCAGCCCTCCAGGCCTGGAGTTCAACACCCGTGTGCTAGATGATGTGATTCAAGTCTTTCAAACTACATGCTTAAATAAATTGATTATTTTGATTCATTTGATTCATTTATAGCAGTGGTTCTTAAACTTTTTTCCCCTCACGATCCAATATTGCTCTTTTTCTGTCTATGCAACCCACAATTGCTGCGGACCTTCATTCCGACTTTTCCATTCGAAAATCATTGTTGATCTTCATCCCTTCCCCCTTGGAGAATCACCAGCGATCATCAGCCCGGGATGCATGGGGTCTCCCTCTTGGAGAATCATAGACGTGGGTGGTAGCAGAGTTAAGTACATTTGCTTTAGCTGTCCGTGTCGACTGATGACAGCACATTCTGAAAACAATTCATGATCCCTTCCTTTCAGTACTATTGTGATTCATGACTTTGCGTGACCCAAATTTAGACATGGGTTGTGACCCATAGTTTAAGTCCCATGGGGGTGTCAGGTTTTCAGGTCCCCTCTGGTGGTGTCTCAGATATATAATTTAATAATTTGTACATAATATATACATATATATATATCATTCATTATAAATTGAACATGATGATAATCCGATCACAATATGACACTGTCCTGTTTCAGTACACAACATATGATAACATATTTAAGATGTATAATTAAAGTAAGACATTACATTACCAAACGAGAATTGTATGACTTGTTCTCGGGTAATGATTTATTCACAAATGAAATGAGCAAGAATAATGAGTTTTGTTCACAAGTCAAATTAACGAGGATATTGATTCTTATTCTTGGGTAATAATTCAGCTACAGCTTGAATGAATCAGTGAATGATATATGCTCTGTGTATTCAATGAGCTTTAAAAAGTGTGCACTAAGTTGAAAGCAGATAATTGTTAGAAATTAGAATAATTTTCTAAGTTTCAGTTTTGTGTAACTAATTTGATGAATAAACAAAAGGACATTAACATTAAGATTATATGTACAGTATATATTCTGTTTAAAACAATTCCACTAAGGAATAGTACAAAGCAAACAAATAATAATTTTCTAATATAAATGCGTTGCTACTCTGTTGTACTGGTATGATGAATGTGAGAGTATTCAGTGATGGAGCTCTCATTCACCGATGATGCTTTAGTTCTAACTAGAAAAAACTACGAATCAATCAGACGAGAGAAGATATTATAGACATGTTCAAAATGATGAAGGGAGTGAGCAGGGTAGTTAGCAACCATTATTTTAAAATGTAGTATACACAACAACACATACAACATAATAAACAGTTAAGGGTGCACGTAACACTGAACTTTGGAAAACAAGGACAAGCAGCACCTTGGAGAGTTGCAAATACATTGACACATTGTTATTTGTGAAAACACAAAGAGAGCAGGAATTGTTGAGCTATTTTGAGCAGAATGGCCAGTCTTACATTTTACGTTTATTTATTTAGCAGACTTTTTTTTTTCCCCCAAAGTAATTTTTAAAAAGAAGTCAACATAGTATTGTAAACATCAGTCTCGGGGACTGTTTAGGGACAAGCGCTACAGGACAAGGTTATAACATTGATCTGCTTTAAACCAAAGAGATCAACACAAGACATATTAATATTTCCTTAGTTACCACAATAAGAGAACAGAATAAGAATGTCATGCTTCTTAAAAACTTTGAGGGAGTCAGCGCCTCACGTGAAGGTGGGTGCCTCCTTCCATCGGCTTGGATCACATGAAGAGAGTATGGATTTAGATTTAATGCCCTGCAGAGGTGGCACAACCAGACACCATTAACTAGAAGGCCAGAGTGAAGAAGAAGGAGTTTATTTTCAACAAACAGTGGTTTGCTGCCTCTGAGGCTAGAGATCTGCACTGGCAATCGGAAGGTTGCCGGTTTAAATCCCATAAATGCCAAAAGGGACTCTGTTCTATTGGGCCCTTGAGCAAGGCCCTTAACCTGCAATTGCTGAGCGCTTTGAGTAGTGAGAAAAACGCTATAGAAATGCAAAGAATTATTATTATTATTATTATATGTGGTGTGTTAGAAAGTGACAAAGGTACACTTCATGGGTCACCTGTAATCAGCCTTAATGATGCAGTAGGCCCATATAACACGGCCACTGCAGGTCTTATAGTAAGGCCCACTAGCTTCACAACACACCAACAACACATCTCATGGCATACCTACCTGTTCTTGTATTATTGTCACCAAAGTACATCTATCTATCCATCCATCCATCCATCCATCCTTTGGCACTGCCTGCTCCTTTCTCTCTTCTTGTGCAGTAACATAGACACCTCTCTCATCTCACAGGCTGCCATTTTCTACGTTGTGAGGCAGCAGTGTCTTACCTCATAGTTATCTAGACCAGCAGTTTTCAACCTTTTTGACTTATGAACCGGCAGAAGACCAAGTAAATCTTCATGGACCAGAGAGTTGGAAAATGTAATAAATTTGCTTACTTGGCAACCCCTGAAGCAGGGGTTTTCATACTCGGTCCTGGGAGCCCACTGTGGCTGCAGGTTTTTGTTCCAACCAGCTTCTGTTTTTAACTGGACTCCTGGGCTAATGTTTTAGGAACAATACAGAAATTAGAAAACTAAGATTGGTAAAAAAAAAAAAAATTATGAACATGTACTAAGCAGTTATATGGGAATTATGTATTTTTTTTCTTTTTAACAATATTTTCATCTTCATTTTCATTCTACTTTTCCAGGTGATCTAATTGTTTAATTAATCCATTATATACTAATTAGTGGGTCTGACGCCAAAGTAGTTATATCTTTTCACGATTCAGTGTTGTTTGCCTGGGTGTCTGCTCTGCTAGTTTTTAATTGTCATTATTAAGATACAATGAAGGGAGCAGACTGCACAGAGAAAGAGCAAAATATAATGAAATCAACAAAAAAAGAGTTTAAATCTATAGCAGAAATAAGTATTTCGAAATGTCTTATAAATATAAATCATGCTGCTGTGCTTTTCCGAATGCAAAACAAGAGAAAGAAATAGCAGCTAATTAAATGAGCTCAGTGTTATCGGCTGTTGTCACCGATTAGGAATCTGGCTGGAACAAAAACCTGCAGCCACAGTGGGCCCCCCAAGACTGAGTTTGAGAACCCCCTGGTCTAATGTGAAGTGAAGTAGAAACACATAAGTGCCAGTATTCTCTTTTTAAGTCTGATTTCTTAATAAAGCAGAGATTCTACAGTCCACATTTACTAACATTAAATCAGAGAGTGGGGTCCCTTTGGAATTTTGAGCATCCAGATTTAGGGGTCTGGATTCTATAGACTGGCTTTTACAACCATTTGAGTTATAGAATCCAAGTCACCTTGTTAAATTTCATGTTCAACTAACATATAGGACAGAACATGTTGTAGTTGTGTTGGAAATGTTATCTAAAAAGTGTTCAGATTGGCTAAAAAACACATCCCAAGTATTCAGTGACTTTCAAGGACCGGTAGGTTGGGAAACAACTGGACAGCAGTGACATCTGCCATCTTCTCTTATAGTTGCCTCTCATAAAGTAAAGGCACTTCTCGCCTCGTAGCATGCCCATTTTACATTACTGTATTACTATTATTATTATCCAAGGTGATTTAGCACGTCAGGATTTGTTACAAGAAGTTTCATGTATTTTTTCAGTTAAAGCATTGGCAGGTTAAGTGATTTGCTCAGCGTCACAGAGGGAGGCAGAGGTAAGAACTGAATTGCTTGTGCTTTAAAATCTAATGCTGTGTCATTAAAACCACAGTGCCTGCTTGGCCCATTTTCACTTGCAGTTTTGTGTAACTAATTTGATGAATAAACAAAAGGACATAAACATTAAGACGTATATATTCTGTTTAAAAATTCCACTAAGGAATAGTACAGAACAAACAAATAATATTTTCTAATATAAATGCGTTGTTACTCTGTTGTACTAGTACGATGAATGAGAGAGTATTCAGTGATGGAGCTCTCATTCACCGATGATGCTTTAGTTCTAACTAGAAAAAAAACTACGTATCAATCAGACGGGTGGTACTTCTCATGTGCTTTAAACATCTAAACAAATGAGGCCGACGGCATCACACCTGCACTTTAGCACTCCCATTGAGCTCTACTGAATTGATTCATTACGCTTGCAAATCAATGTCCGTGATTCACTGAAAAAAGTCATTTAAACAGAATGAATCGTTTGTGAATTGTCCATCACCAACTGGAAGATGGCATGTTACATTGAAGTTGTAGTCCTGGTGGCCAGCTTTGGTGGTCCTTGGGATCAGGTGTAGAGAGCTGCCAGGAGAGGCCCCCCTTTCATGTGAAGGTTCCTTGTGGCCTGGACATGCTTCTCAGGTCCAATAATGTCATTTTAGAAGTAGCTCCACTGCTGTCCCTCACCACAACTTGAGGAGCAGCCTCTTGCCCTCAGCAATAAAAGTCAGGAGTAGAGGAGGAGGAGGACAAAGGAGGGAAGGTGTGAGTTATGACACCTTGCTGTGTCATTGAAACCACAGTGCCTGCTTGGCCCATTTTCACTTGCAGGTCTCCCATCTTAGAGATCCGTCTGTCATCTTGCTGCACAGATATAGTCCACGTCAATATGCCTCATCTCATAAATAAAGACTCCTCTTATTTTACAGGATAGCCACTCTCTGCCTCATAGTATAACTATCTTCCATCAAACAAAATGCTCACCTCCATCCTGTTGCCCAGATTCATGCCATCTTGTAGCATGGTGAACTCCCATCTTGTATTATAGCCATTTACCGTCTTGCACTGAGTCGAGCTGTCTTCTATCCCCCATACAGTATTTATATATGTTTGTTCTTTTAGAGCTTCTGAACCTGTGCAAGCATCCTTACACATTTTAATATTGTAATTGTTTACTTATTTTTCATGCCAACCTGAGATTGATGGGGGTGCCAAACCAGGAATGGCATGAAATCTGCTAATGATTAGGTTTTTTGGCCTCATTAGGTGATATTAGCTGCGCACAAGATGATCTGCCATATATGGTCATTGTTAGAATGGCAGTCGTTCCACTGGAATTCAGGCGGGCTGGCCGACTGCCATCTCCTTGGGTGTACCCACAAGCTAAAATTTAAGTTGCAAGATTTTTCTCAGGCACTCGCTTTTCCCTGTTGTTGTCCTCGGAATAATGTCATTTGTCTACTTCTCCTACTCTATATGCTAGTTGATGAAGGTCAAATCTATTCTAAACTTCACTCAGTCTGGTCGAGATATTCTGTTTTGGTAGCACTCAGTGTAAAGCAGAAGAAATGCCTGGACAGGGTGCCAGTGCACTGCTAGGCCAGCTCACAGTGTCAATATAGTGTTAACAATGAATTGAGAGTGCACATCAGCGAGATGTGAGAGGAAACCCCTCATGAAGATAGGGAGGCACTCTAGGGTTGGCTTTTAACCCAGAACTCTTGAACTGACACGTGGTTATTGACACTGGCTCATAGTTTCAGAACTGAGGTTCACATGCAGGCCCGGGTGCTTTCAGTCTGGTTTTCTCAACGTTCTCTGGTTTCCTCCCACGTTTCAAAGATGTGTGGGTTAGGCTGACACAGCTCTAAATCAGCCTGGAATAAGTGAGGGTGTGTGACTGCCTGTGCCAAGCAGTGACCTGTCAGCCCATGCAGGGCTGCTTTTTGCCTTGAACCCAATGATGCCAAAAACAAGACTCTGGCCTCCAGTGATCCTGCATTGGAATAAGCAAGTTCAGAAAATGAACAGAGAGATGAAACTCCTTTAAAGATAACAACATAAATTCATGTTGGTATTACATAATTACGGTCTGGTTTCCAAGAACAGGTTCTTATCATACGTTAATTTCTCCACTACCTCAGACCCTTACAAATAAGAGGTTAGTGTGAATGGACAAGTAACATTATGTTTTACTACTTTTGTTCATGAAATAAAGGCAGGCATTCTAAAGCACTACATCACTGGCTAAGCTTCACACTTTTATGATTATACTAAATTGGAAGGACATATATCCATTCTATGCCCAGCAGAATGTCCAAAAATAAACAAGGCAATAAAAATGAAGCACAGGAGCCAAGGAACATCGAAGGCTGCAGAAAGAAGAAATGCCAATCACATGGCTGCAAGGAGGGCAAATGGAAAAACAAAAAAAAACACCTGCTTCAGCGAACTGCGAAAGGGTTTGTGTTCACTAGTCTGACTGAAATGAGAAAAGTTAAAAAGTCCTTAACCTATCATTACTGAATCACCAGAGGTTGTGCCACAGTGACCAGGGAGAAGAGTGTATCTGGAACCAATGATGGGAAGGTGACTTAAAGAAAACTGCAGACAGTTTGGACTTTCTTCTCCAGGATAAATCATTAGGGTGCCACAGTACAAGCTCCTAATAGGCCGGACAGCACGTAAAGCATATAGAGAGCACGGCCTCAGTAAGTGTGTGACTCTCAGGCCGCGCTTCCAAAATGAAATGTTATACAGTATTGGCTTTGAGGCCAGTCAGCACTTTTGGCAACTGATAAGACAATTGCGGTTATCTTGCTTTTCTTATCACTAAATTCATTAATGTACTGTATAAAAAAGAAACCTTCACTTTGAGAGTCATAACATAACATTTGAAACGTACCTAATCTAAGTCAGGGTGGTGGAGGCTGGAGAACGGATCAAGGCAGAAAAGAAACTTGGACAAGGCGCCAGTTCAATGCAGGGCAGGCAGGTCTTTTGAGATCTGGTAGGAACATCACTGAGAGAACAGTCTACAAAGACAGCTAGGCAGCCATTCTCTGTTTGGAATTTGCAAATAAAGTAGCTGAAGATGGAACCTTTCCTAGTGTGCATCAGGTGCAAGGCAGGAACAACACACACACACACACACGTCAGGGGCCAATTTAGAATCACCTGTCCACCTAACCAGTATGTCTTTGGACTGTTAGAGGAAACCAGAGCGCCCGGAGGAAGTGATCACCTGGACGTGGACCCTCAGTCTCCTTGTTGTGAGGCAGCAGCACTACCACTGTGCTACCATGCACCCCTTATCACATTTATCATCCATCCATTCATCTTCTAAACATGCTTATTGAGGGTTGTAGGAAAGCTGAAGCCTATCCCAAAAAGCATCAGGCACAAAGTGGGAACAATCACTGCACAGGGCGCCAGTCCACTGCAGGTCAAACACACGCACACAATGGTAAGTTTCTTTCAAAACAGGATTAGCAATATTTCTGAAATTCATAGCTTGTTCTCTGCTTTTACCTGTCTCCTCAACCTTCCACCTTCTCCACCCTCAAACTCCTTGACCGTTGATGACTTTGCAATCTTTTTTCTTGAAAAGGTGGTTCTCATCAGTAGTCCGTTCTCATTAACCCTATTGGTCAGTCCAGAACACACCACAACTTTCTCTCCTCTCTCCACCACTGATATTTCCAACCTCCTCTGTAACTGTCCCACTACCTGTCCACTTGACCTCATCCCCTCATATCTCATCCGGGCTATCACTTCCTCATTCATTTCTGTAATTACACACACATTTCAACACCACACCACGCTCGCCACTGCTTCTTTTCCTACATTATTCAAACAGGCCTTAATGACTCCTCTTCTCTGAAGCCCACTCTTGACCCTTTTTAAATTGGTAATTACGGACCAGTCTGTCTCTTTTCTGCCCAGAACACAGGAACATGTTCTAACCAAGTTTCTTCCTTCCTTCTACAGAAAAGACAGCATAATTCTAATCAGTCAGGCTTTAAGAAGGGACATTCCACTGAGACGGCTCCACTTGCTGTTGTCAATGTATTACAACTGGCTAGATCTACCAGCATGCCATCTGTCTTCTTCCTGCTAGAGACCCTATTTGCCACTCTCTCTGACATGTGCATCACTGGATTCCTACCTTTTTGCTTTGAACCCAATGATGCCAAAAACAAGACTCTGGCCTCCAGTAATCCTGTGTTGAATAAGCGAGTTCCTACCTTTTGGCCAGATCCTACCATGTGGCCTGACATGAAGAGATGTCAAGGGTGTCACAAAGAGTGGTGTGGGGCCCTCTTCATTTCTCGTTTAACACTTCCTCACTTGGCCATATCATCCATTCCCTTGGTTTTTCATATCAGTGCTATTCTGGAGATATGCTTCTTTACCGGTGCTTTTTTCCAGAGGACATGCGATCAGGTAGAATCTCTTCAAGTGTCACTGATATTGCAACCTGGGTTAAGGGGCATCATTCTTCAGCTCCACCTGGAAAAGATGGACCTTCTTGTTCACCCAGCTCATTTGTCTATTCGGCGCCCCAACTCTGTTTAGCTTGGCCAGTTATTGTTAACACCTGCTGGTGGTGATCGATGACTAGCTGTCCTTCAGGGCCCATGTTGCTATAATCTCTCAATCTCACTCTAAGCAACATCTGCAAGATCAGGCTGTCTATGCAGCACAACTCCTGGTTCAGGCTTTGGTCTTGTCACGTCCGGACTACTGCAGCACTTTGCTGGAGGAACAGATGCCCACCTTCATTCAAACTTCTGAGTCTCTGTGTCTAAGAAGCATTTGAAGACTTTCTTGTTAAGTGAATTCCTGTTAGATATTAGCCGTTAGGTTTTGTATTTTGCTCTGATCTCTCAACTTGTGATGATCAATCGTGTAACTTTGTTGTGCAACACTTGCTCCCAAGAATGATATTCACTTGATTATGTTGATCTCTTCTGTAAGTCGCTTTGGATAAAAGTGTCTGCTAAGCAGATAAATGACAATGTATCTCACACAGGCACACACGTGGCCCAATTTAGCCTGTAAATATAAATATCTTTTAGAAAAGTTTGAAGGCAAATGTTATGCAGTGTCCCTGCCAACAAACAATACATTTAATGAAGCCATCTGCAACTATGGCTCAGTGCTTTGTTTGGAAAAATAGATAGTCTGAGCTCATGAGGGGATTGACAACAGCTTTCAGAATCTACATCTGAAAGCCCAGAATTGTAAACTGGTAGTTTGAGAAAACATGAAAGTGTGCATCTGTCCATTTTATGAACTTACTTCTTTATATCCTGTGCTGCAAGCAGCCAGGGTCTCCTCGGTGCAATGGTGTAAGACAGGAAGCAGCTCTGGGTGGGACACCAACCTGTTTTCTCACACATTTCAGAGTGTGTAACAGACGCAACCTGCACATCATTTGGATTTGTAAGGGAAGTGAAGTTCCTACAGGGAAAAAACACACACTAATACGGGAAAAATGTGCAAACTTAAACAAAAAGAAAATGAGGCAGGGTTTCAACCCCTATGCTTGTGGGACAATGTCCCCAACTTTGTGCCACCTGGATGTTCCAAAGTGTATTTCTAAAGTTAGCCTAAAGCCCAGGCACCTTCCAGATGGACCAGCGTTACTTTCGTATTTCTGTAGCCTGGTTTGGTGACTTGGTCTGGCAGTCAATGCTGAGATTCGAATCATGAAGTAGCCATGTATGGTTTGTGAGTGTCCTGTTGAAAAGTTGCCCTAAGTACACCTGTGATATAAAGTGCATCCAATAAGTGGTAGAATCTTCAAAAGTGGAAACCAACTACCACGGCGCTCACTGTTAATGCCTCTTGGATTAAGCCTTCCTCCATGTTGTCTTTGTGTGTGAATCTGCTGGTCATTTAGCTCAAAGAGCGATGCTGGACTCGTTGCTGAAGATGACACAGTACCCATACCAGGCAGTACACATGGTGTCACCAACTGAAGGCACACGAGGGCAGTTATTATAACTAATGCCCTCAGTGGAGAACCACTTCTGTAAACCATCAGCCCAGTGTTACCTGGCAGTTTAGCATCATAATGATAATTCTTTACATTTCTGTAGTGCTTTTCTTACGACTCAAAGTGCTTCAATCAAAGTGGGGCCACTTCAACCACCACTGACGTGCAGCACCCACCTGGATGATGCGATGGCAGCCATTTTCATACCAGTATGCTCACCACACATTAGCGGTTAGTTAGTGAAGTGGTGAGACAGGAGAGGATTAGGGAGTCAGAATGACTAGGCTGTGGTGGGCAATTTAGCCTTGACATCGGGTACACCCCGCTCTTTACAAAGGATGCCACAGAGAGTCAGGACCTCGGTTTTACATCTCATCCAAAGGATGGCACAGTTTTTACGGCACAGTGTCCCCACCGCTACAGTGGGGCATTGGGATACACATTCAGAACACAGGGTAAGCGCCCCCTGCTGGCCTTGCCAACACCTCTTCAAGCAGCAACCCAAGCTCTTTCTTGGTTGGTCTGGCCGGGCCTGAACAGGCTTAGCTTCAGATGACCTCTTCTGAAGTGCTGGTGGTATGGCTGATGATTAGAGTCTTAGTAGACTCTTTCAGGCTACTTCACAGCTGTTGTACTGTTGTATCTATGGTTGGCTGACATTTTTATTTTTAATCTTGTGTTTATTTTTCCCTTAAAAAAAGTTTTAAAAGGAAATCCTCGGTAGATGAGCGCTGGCCTATATTTGTATCTCGATGCCTCGGTTTCTAGAATTGCACTTCATACTCCTCAACTGGGTTACATTTCCATTAATTTGTTCATCCACATCAAGCAGATTGAGCTGGCAAACTGTCAGCTTTCCAGTCCAAACTTAACTTTACAGTAAGTAGCACATCTCTCCATTAAAGATTGTTGCACACGTATTATTAGAAATCACACACATTGAAAAAGCTGCTTACTATTGCAATTTTCAGCCTTACATTCTTTTTCCTGTGTTGTCTTTTAAGTCCTAAATCTGTCAGAACTGAAGGATGCCGAGGTGTGAAATTTGTCAGAAAAATAAAGCCCAAGTCAGGCTGTTGATTGTTTCAGAGTTTTTTCTCTTTTCTGTATCAGATACCCCTTTTTGTTGAGGGCTCATGCAATTCCTTCTTAGGCAGTTTGAATCTCTGCTGCTTGATGATACATCGTGTGGTGTTTATGTCATGAAATCTGTGATTTATTTTGTGACCTTAGTGAACACCATCCAGAAGTCTTCCCTGGTGCACTTGACTTTTCTCTGTTTCTCCAGTTAATGGAGTTGCAGGTTAGATGGTTCACCTCATCAGTCCATTGGGAGGAGTGAACCTGCACCACAAGACTCATCCGCAGCCGACAATCTGCTCAAGGCGCTTTACAGTAAATTGGTTTTCTTATTTCTATTGTTGACGCACTGGTGGGCTAAAGGAATCTCAAAAGGTGGCCATAGAGAGTCCTCACCTTGTCACCTTGTGATTTTATTCAGATAATATGCAGGGATGTTACACATGCAAGGGAAGTGTCTCTGAGTCAGTGGTGGGGCCATTTGTGGTGCTTTACATTTACAGTACATTTTTTAATTTATTTTTGTTTTGTTGAAATGTTGGCAGAATAATTAGCAAGCTTAGACTCACAAATTGGGGTAAATCTGGTCATTTTACCGCATGTAGCTCCTTTAAATGTCATCATACCCAAAGTGCCTTACAGGTACAGCTGAAGGTTTTCTATACCTTTGCAACTGGATTATGTGCAGGCCAAATGATTCATTTACAGAAAGTTAGTAATGGGGACTGAACCTGCATGCTTGTGTTTTTCAAACGTTGTTCCAGGGTGCATTAGGGTCTTGAGGATGCACAGCCTATACTGGCAGATCTGGACAGGCAGCCAGCCCACTCCCACACACACACCCACCTTCACGCAGGGCCAGTTTGGAATTGCCAGTTAAACCCTTCAAGTAGTGGTGATCAATGGGACTTTTGTGGAACCGATTTTGCAGTGAAATGTAAGAGAAACATTTTGCAAAATCCTCATTGTTAGCATACGGATTTTCATCTCATCTGCAGGCTTTTTCTCCATGTGCAATAGCTTATAGGGACAGTTTAGTAGGGCGCAGAGCACAGAAAGCAGGGTACAGCTGGACCTGCAAACACTTTGCTGCTGCTGCTAAAATCCATTACCCTGGGTATGTGGGCAGCGATAATCAGCTTACAAAGTCGGGGAAACCAAGTAGAAATGGAGTTACCTGTCCCTAAATGAGTGATCATGCCATGCAAGTGTGCAGGAACGTGCTGAGCAACATGAAAGAACGGTGAAACTTCAGGATGGCACTGCAGGACATTCAAGGACAGTGAGAATGGCTTCCAATCGGTGGCATAGTGAGCTTGCTGAAGGCCCCTGTGCAGCGCCGTAAGGTGGGTCCCTCCTGTTTAGCATAACTGTTAGTAAATGATTCACAACTAGATCCTAGGGACAGCTGGGCAGTGGTGTCCGCGACCGCGTCACTATCAGATCACACGCTGGTGACAAACCAGCTGGCTCTCTAAATGGAATTTGTAATAACTTTTTTTAATCGCTTTATTACAGCCGCTGTAGGTTAGCAAGAATAAAATAAATTGTGGGAATGGAATGTGGGAGGTGTGAGTAATAGTAGTAGTACATAAATATATGTAAGATGTGGACCCGCTTGCTTAATTTGTAACAAATTAAAATGATAACACTGGCTGACAGGATACTACTACACAAGTTCTGAGAAAATGGACATCATAAAGTCAGGTGTCAATGGTTCCAAGAAATGTGGCTTGTCGGTAGGAAATTGCTTGGTCATATATATTGTTTGTTTATCTTCAGTACTGTAGTTTCTCCATTTTGAACGGTTTTAGCAGATAGCTCCTGACCGCTACTTCCAGACTTGGTAGTTGCAAACATTTCACTCACTGCACTATCTGCATAACATGCTTACGACCGTTGCGACGATTCACCAGCATCAGCACTCTCAGTTACCACCGCTGGCCCTCGCTCAGTTCTGAGAAAGGTAGAGATCTTGGTAAGCTTAGCGTTTTTCAATTCCTGTTGCAGGAGTGTCTTACGTTCAGCAGCACCACTCTTATAATGTTTGCCGGATCTGCTGCTACTGGCCGACATGGTGTTGTTTGGCGAAACTATATAAAATGCGTCAAATTTGGTGTTTGCTGACTAACGGGGACCACAAATTAACAGATATGATTTACCTTTTACGAGTTGGAATTTCGAAAACTGTTGACATCAAATCAAAGTACAAAAGTAACCATTATTTATGATAATAATGCATATTTACACTGTTCATGTGACATCCTTCAAATTTGGGAATGTGTACTTCTCTGTAAGGTGGACTGACTAGGACGTGTTGTGCCTCCAATTAGGCTCCGAACTACCAAAGTTTAAATTCATGTAAACTGTAGGCCTGCTGAATACATGGATTGGATTTGCCTGGTGATGGTGCAAACATGTCACTGAAAACTGTGAATTATTAATCTATATGGCCCCGATTGGGCCCCCCAAGCTCGTAGGCCCTTGTGCTTTGCACAATCTGCACAATCCATTGCTACGCCACAGCTTCCAATATTTCTTACTTTTCAACCCAAAAATGTTAAAAATCCCACAAAATCTAATTTTAGTGAGTTTTGCGTTTCACAATTATGAAAACACATGCAAAGCGAATTTTAGGAGCAATTGTGTGAAACTGTATGCGAAACTGTTTCATGTCTTTGGGAATATGGGAGGAAAAATTGGAATACTCAAAGGAGGAAATTGTGTGAACTCCAATTATAAATGAAATAATTTACATTTAACTGAAATTAAAAGTTATAAAAACCCTGATGAGTGAATGTAGATGTGTGTGTGTACTGCGATGGACTGGCGGCCCATCCAGGGGACATTTCTGCTTTGCACCCAATGCTGCTGAGATACGCTTCAGCCAGATGAAACATGGAATTAAATAATGGATGGATGGATGGCTGAGTGCCAGTCACCTTTTTATTAACCAGTTTATTGTGAAGTATATCTGCATGCTTTCGAGCATTCTGATTACTTGATTTGAAGATCACCTTTACAGCAAAAGAATCCAAAAAATGGATAGAAAGAATACGATGGAGTTTGCATTTCTGTGGTCTGCCTGCTGAAAGTGGACACGCAGCAAACAAGTTACAGAGAAACAACTCATCTGAACTGAAAGGAGAGCGTAACTTGAGAAGAGAAATAAGCATTTATTTATTTTTTAAATGATTTACTAGGGGGATTTGCCGCCTACTTGCTTCCCTCGTCCCGCTTTACACTTGCCACTTCGTGTCTCTGCCGCTCACATTGTGAAGTGGGGGGGGGGGGGGACTGGGGAGCTGAACGCACGCTAAGGAGATGCGGACGGATCAACTGCTGGCTTGCAGCTGCTGCTACCAAGCTGCGACGATTATTTAAAAACCTGTACAGCAGCTGTCCTTTTGTCTCGTGGGATGTTAGTGTCTCAAAGAAATTGTTTGTAAGTAGGGCGTGACGTGCAGGTAGTCTCACAGGACTTCAAAGTGTCTCTGAGATGATCACGTCTCGACCCAAGATTTTTTTATATAATAGATAGATTTATTTACATCGAGAAAAGTCCACTGCGATCAAAACCATTCATGCTTGCACAAACATACAGCACCTTTTTATCTTTATCGTGTCTTTCCTTTACAAAGATATGATATGAGAAAACAACATCAGCAACGCGACTGGAGTGCTAAATAAGAGTGCAACTGACGGGTGACCATTCTATAATTTCTTTGCTGTCCCAATCCAAATGGCCTTACGCTGCCCCTGAGAACCCACGGCACCTATCAGGAAAAGGCGGTTACTCAGGATTATTAAATCTCATTATTCACCTTTTTTCCTTTTAAGTTACCAGATAATTTTAGTATAATATACAATTATATATATATAGCTTTTCATTTAGTGTAATACACTACACATTTTTTTTCTACCTCAAAAAATGCAAACACATTCTTTATAAACAAGTCTTTCTACAGTTCTGTGATTTGTGTTTCTTGGCACACCGTTTTTAAATAGTAGAAGGGTATTATGTGTTTTAGTACAGCAGTACATTTTTGATCATCGTGGTGCCGGAGAATGTCGGGGCGTTGGAGGTGGAAGTAAGTTCACCGTACTCTGTACACCTGACTGTACGACTACTACTTTTTAATCTTGCTGAACAGGTAACATCACATCTCTAACTTTCTATTCAGTTCTGCTCAGTCATACATACTTGGTGACAAAAGAATTGTTTAACCTGGTAGCAAATATCCAAGACAGTGGATGATTAGGGGGCCAGAACGACTAAGCTGCAGTGGGCAATTTAGCCAAGTCATTGGGATACACCCTAACCTTTAGAAAAGATTCCAAGGGATCATTTATGACCACAGAGGGTCAGGAGCTCGGTTTTACATCTCATTTGAAGGACAGAGCCATCTTTACAACACAGTGTGTCTGTCACTGCACTGGTATCTACATTCAGTCCACAGGGTAAGTGCCCCCTAATGGCCACAACAACACCTACTCCGGAAGCAACCCAAGCTTTCCCTGGTTGATCTCCCACCCAAGTACGGTCCAGACCTGAACATGCTCAGTTTCAGGTGGATGACCTTTTCTGAAGTGCATGTGGTATGGCTGCTGGCTTTAAAGCAGCACTTGGACATCTCATGGCACGCAAAGAATTAGTGATGCAGGCGCCAGCTGTACAACTTAGTGAATTTCAAAGCAGTCACATCATTGTATTCTGCCCTAATGTATTACAACGCGACAGCCATTTGAATGTGAGAGAAGAATGAAAAGATGAAAACATTTGCAAGCAGGCTGGTCACTGAAGATCTGGATACATACAGGATCAATTTCATGAGGGGACTGGTGCAGGGGTGGGCAATGTCAGATTCTGCTTCTTGTCATGACAAGTTTAACTTTAGCCATTTCCTGACATGACACTTTCCAACCACACAAGGCTGCCACCTCCTGGAAGTGCTTAATGATGTTTTACCCAGCCATGTGTCTCCTCAAAAGCTTCTCTGATCAAGCTTGTGTGAAGCAGTGTCATGTGCACTAGCCATGTGCCACTGCATCCCTCAACTGGTTGCACAATATATAACTGGATGCCGCTGGCCACAGGCCTGACTCCATATCTGGCATTGCCAATAATATGCTCAGTTTCAGGTGGATGACCTCTTCTGAAGTGCATGTGGTATGGCTGCTGGCTTTAAAGCAGCACTTGGACATCTCATGGCATGCAAAGAATTAGTGATTCCCTGTGATTAGTGATTAACCTTCCCTTTTAAATCTGTTTTGAACAAGTAAATCATTTCCTTGCTTTCTTAGTCACACATCATTTGGCCTGTTTGTTTGTATTCATGCAGACTGGAGCACAGCTTCAGGGTGTAGCCATTCGTTCAGGAGTGGCGCGGTCATCCGGGTTGCTGCATTACAGCTTCAGTGCTCAGCATTCAGCTACTGTCTGTCTGCCTTTTGCACATTCTCTTTCTTTGTGTGCATTTTTGTGTTTTTTGTTTTTTTTTTTTTTTGCTATTAGGGTTTTCTCTCACATTCTAAAGATGTCAAGTGGATCTGAGGGATGTGCTGGAAGTAGTAGGCACAATGCAGAGCTAAATTTTGATGGGAAGCGAGTGCATCAGAGGCCGCACTTATGCATACACGTCATGTGGCAGGAAACCAGAGTCTCCAAAGAGAGTACAAATTCCACGGGGTCCGTAACCGAGCCAAGGGTCGACTGAAGGCCCAACGCACTGCTGTGCTGCTTGAATTACGATATACTCTTCTCCACAGTCAGTCCTTGGAGTTTTAAAACAAACTGAAAATTATTAATCCGTTAGTAAAATATAATTTAATGGTTGTGCAAAAGTGATCCAATCATTCCTGTCCAGTCCAACTGACCCAAACAAGGAGATGGAAAATGTTAGTGATGTACACAAGCAAATGCATTGATTTTAATTATGATAGTTTTTCTTACGAGTTATGAGGAATTCATTTCATCTTTATTGAACGCTTGCTTGTTTCTGTGGTCATTGTCTCTTTTTTTGTTTTAAATAAACTTGCTTAATCCAATGCAGGGCACACAGCGAAGATTATAACTGGTTGGAGCAGCGGAGCATCTCGGGGTGCACACACACACACACAACATTTAGTTTTACAAATACCAAGCCAGTTTTGAGCTGGCAGTTTTCCTAAGACACACATCTCTTGAGATGTACCAAAGGAAAACTTTCACAAGCATGGGGAGAACACAAAGTGGTCATTTCAGGGATTTAGACTCGGACCACTTAGATTTGTAAAGTTATTATTTCTTTGTCTGCAGTTATGGACAAAAAAAAAATTTGTGTTACGGCTGTTTGGTTTACATTGTGGGAAGATGGTCATCTTGGGGTTTCTCCGGTTAATTTGGTGCTTACTTCAGTTTTGGGAATCGTGATATAATGCAGTATGTCTCGACAATTTGTGAGATGTGCCACTCAGCTTAGGCAAAGTGGGAGGCCCTCGTCCAGCACAAGCTACAGAACTTTATTTATCTAGGATACTCATTGTAGATATATTTAGACCTGATTAAATTAAGACTTAATAAAGCCATATAAAAATTAAACATTTTTGTAGATCTTCTGACAGAAGTTTCATCTTGGTTTATTTTCTTGTTCAAAGCCTAAACACATAAGGAATTACGATCTTTAAATGATTGTTTTAAAAGCTCTTAGGACTGCAGTTCTGCCCCATAAATTGGTGGTTTGTGTCAGATTTCCTGATACCTGTCTTCCATTATAGAACTGTAAAATTCCATATAAAGACATAAACTGATGTGATTTTCCTTAATGACACACAACACATGGATATGTGCCTATGGAAACAAATGCCCACCATCCTAAATTTTCCAGCTAAATTAAACCGTGTGCTGAAGTCAATGGCCTCTCTATAGCCGGTCCTGGAAAGCTCCAGTTCATTCATATAAGTATAAGTCACATTGACTGTCCCATTCAGAAAGATTCACACTATCGTGTTTAGTGGAATGCTGCTATCACAGAACTGCAATATGGACAGATACAAATTATCTCTTGTCCCCAGAGCCATTAGACTCTTTAACTCTTCTCAAGCGGGTCGGGGTGGTTGAGTTCACGGCCTGATGCTCCTTCACTGCTCATAACGTATACTAGCTATCTGATATCTCACTGCTTGGTCACTGCTGTATAACCTTTTTTATAATGTGTCACCTTAAACATGTTATCCTATCAGCATAATCCATGTCACTGTATTTTACTTTTACTTTAATGTCACTTTATTATTATGTGCCACCTGACACTTTGGTAGTAATGTTATTTGCACAATTCCCTTTGCACTCTCATTGTTGTATGCATCATCTACTTTACCTGTATTGGACTATAAGCTTACAACCCCAGTGCACTTATGTAATGTTATTTGTATGACGTGCACTTAAATGTGTGTATCTAACTTGGCATAATCCTTAGTGCTTAAATTTCCCTCTGGATCAATAAAGTATCTATTTACGTATATAGAAAAATGGCATGTCTGTGGTCACAATGGTGAAGTTTCAGCCTTCATCAGTCAGTTTCAGTGGCCTGACGTTAAAATTCTTGCTGGTTTGTAAGAATCATGGATATGGACTTGGTCATTGTTACCATCGGTAGTGGATGTGGATGGGTGTCCCACTCTCTATTTGTGCTTAACAGTTGTATGACCATTATTTTAAACCATTCGTAAACAGCCATGATTAAAAAAATCAAATAAATTAAAAAAAAACAAAAAAAACACTGTCTCCACATTGTGCAGAAAGCCTTTTATGGATTTCAGTCGCGGTGCACCTTCAGCTCATAAAAAGCAACTCACTGCTTGCTATTCTTCTTGGGTGCAAACTGAAAGTGGAGTGGCCATGTTTACTCTGTGACCACAGACATACCATTTTGCCATATTTCTACATGAGTGCAGGAAAGCTGCATGGCCAACCCAAACACAATTATCACATAAGTGCAGATGTATATTGACTTATATAAAATAGATAGATAGATAGATAGATAGATAGATAGATAGATAGATAGATAGATAGATAGATAGATAGATAGATAGATAGATAGATACTTTATTAATCCCAATGGGAAATTCACAAAAATATATATTGTCACACACACATGCACTTGGAGAACAGTTTACAGGCTCAAATAGTGTTATTCGTCAGCCAGATAGGGGTTGGCACTCTCACCTGATCTTCTCTCCTCTTCAGTTCAGCCAAAGACCCTGCCTCTCAATGACATCACCACCGGTCCACCCACTGTTGATGTCACTTACAGCAACCCCATATGACATAATTTCCAGTACCCAGAATCCATCTTCCTGTCACATTGGTTCCTGTTCCCGCCCCCCTGACTTTACTTCTTCATCTTATCTACTATATTTATAGCCCAGACTCAACCTGTAAGTCAGTTCAGTTGTGAACCCTGCATCTGTAATGATGTGGTTTTCTTTGTTTTTTGCTGATTTTCAATATATGGGGTGGCCATAACAGTCCTTAAACCTTCTTCTGTCTGCTGCCCATTTTTTTTACCACTATATATATATATATATATATATATATATATATATATATATTGTCACACACGTGTGTTTTGGAGACAACCAAAGGGCTTGAATACATGTAATTCCATGCCAGACCAGGGGGTGGCGAAGTGCACTAATTTTCACTCTCGATCTTTTGCAGACCAGTCTAGGGAAATCCTGCCCGGCTCTGGGGCAGCCAATGACGTCCCTTCCGGTTCTGGTGCTGATGACATCACTTTCTTTTCTGGCCTTTAAAACCGCCATCTTCTCTCAAGAGAATCAGTTCTGTTTTGGACTCAGTTGAATGCACGTCTTTGCTATTTAGTTCATTTAGCAGCCGTAAACAATTATACGGGTGGCTGCCCCAAACCTTCGCAATGTCTAATGGTCATTATTGTGACAATATATATATATATATATATATATATATATATATATATATATATATAGTGGGGCAAAAAAGTATTTAGTCAGCCACATTGTGCAAGTTCTCCCACTTAAAAAGATGAGAGAGGCCTGTAATTTTCATCACAGGTATACCTCAACTATGAGAGACAAAATGAGAAAAAAAAATCCAGAAAATCACATTGTCTGATTTTTAAAGAATTTATTTGCAAATTATGGTGGAAAAAAAGTATTTGGTCACCTACAAACAAGCAAGATTTCTGGCTCTCACAGACCTGTAATGTCTTCTGTAAGAGGCTCCTCTGTCCTCCACTCGTCACCTGTATTAATGGCACCTGTTTGAACTCGTTATCAATATAAAAAAAATCAGGATTTTTTTTTCTCATTTTGTCTCTCATAGTTGAGGTATACCTGTGATGAAAATTTCAGGCCTCTCTCATCTTTTTAAGTGGGAGAACTTGCACAATTGGTGGCTGACTAAATACATTTTTGCCCCACTGGTATATATATATATATATATATATATATATATATATATATATATATATATATATATACATACACATACACACACATATATATACACATACATATATACACGCACACATACACATATATACACATTGTGGCACACGGCTGGGACGCCCAGGAAGACAGGAGGAGGGCTCATGCCTCCTCCGGACCACAAGGGGCTGACCGCCCTGGTTCCTTTGGGGGCCACGGGTACAGAGCTGGGAAGCTCAACCCTGTAGGTGCCCGTGGTCACTGCCAGGGGGCACCCCAGTGCCTGGAGAGCCCTGGACCTCAGCACTTCTGCCACACCCGGAAGTGCTGGGGGGAAGAAGACTGGGGACACCTGGAGGGCTTCCGTCACACAGGGGAGTGTCCGCGGAGGAGTGTTGGGAAGCATATGGAGCCCATCCGGGCGTGTATAAAAGGGGCTGCCTCCCTGCAAACAGGGACTGGAGTCGGGTGGAAGTGGACAAGAGTTGTGTTGGAGAGGAGTGGAGGTGGCCTGAAGGAAAGAGGCACTGGAAAGAGAGGCCTGGACTTTGGGGGATTGGTGCAGGAGGCACTGGGTTTGAGCAATAGTGTACCTTGTAAATACGTATAATAAACGTGTGTTGGGTGAAAATACGATGTCCGTCTGTCTGTGTCCGGGCTGCTTCTCACAACATACATATATACACACACACATACACGTACACACATATATACACACACACACACATATTGTACATTATATGAAGGACTATCAGGAATTTGAGTCTATCTCTTGCACTAGGTGGCAGTAGTATGTGTTGCCTTGCCTTTAAGACATCTAACTTGAAAATTTTTTCTACTAGATTGTTAAAATACACTCAAAACTATGCCTCCTCTTTCATAATTCTGGACATTCATGCAAGTCTGGGAGGTTGTGGAATATTGTACAGTCTGTTGAACACAAATGCTCCAGCGTATTCCACTATTGTACAATGAAGAAGATAATGTCTCTGTGTCCTACAAGTTTGACTGAATAAACATATTTCGGTGTTCAATACTGGAGATGTATCCACACTTTTGCCCACTTAGTCTTCCACTCAGGCTTGTGTGGGTAATTTAGAATGGCAGTTAAACTGTCATGTGTTTGAGATGAAATCCAATGTAGACCTGAGACACAGACGGTCCTGTAAATGGGAGCTAAACCCAAGAATCTGGAGTTACTGAGGAGCACGATTAACTACTGTACACTGCCGAACGCCTTTCCTGGCATTTGTAGTTTAAAGATTCTAAGAAAATAAAAAAAAAATAAAAAAATTGAAAGTGAATAATGCAGACTGTGATATGTTTTCCACTAGATGGCGGTAGCTAGCGTTTCTGTATCTGGGAAGCTGGCCGGTCGCTGCTCTGGATTCTGATATGTCACTCTGGAGCTGTGAGGCAGCAGTGCCAACTCCCCTGTCTGCATGAACATTTCTCTGGGTACTGCACATTACTTGTATTCCCAGCACATTGATGGTTGAGTTCTGTTAATTTCCAATCCTAAATCTGATTCAGCGAGGTGTGCAAGTGTGCTCTCGGACAGACTGGCGCCCACCCAATGCTGTCTGGATAAGCCAGCAGCTCCCACACCCCTGAACTTGATTACTTAGTTTCAATAATGGATGGATGCACTGTTTTTATATGAAAACAAGAGTTTTCTGTGAAATATTACCTAGTGTCTTGAATAAGAATCTTCCAGTGCCCCACATTTTTTAATTTGAAACAAAATGTGCTCTTCCCTAACACTGCAGCACATTTCAGTCAAGGATGCTATCAATACAGTGATACAGACAGACACGGTTACACGCGGCCCCCTTCACCTCTCTGATTGACAGAGCCACACGACAGTCTGATGCCTTTCCCTGTATATCTGAAGACAGCAGAAAAGGTTTAGCCAAGAGCCGGTGTGCTTATTTTAGTTTAGCTGTAATGAATTCGTGCCAAATTCTAAAATTACAAAAAATCATGTGCCATTCCTTGCACAGAGAATTTCATTTTTTTTTCAAGTTTAAGGTAGTATAACACAGTATTTTCCCACTGAGTTATGGCAGGTAGGTTAGAATTTTTCAAAGCACAACATTAACCCATCTTGTTTTCCTCTAAATGTTGCTGTTTGTAGATTTGGAGTGATTTTACGTCCAGGCTATCTGAGACGTGCACAGATTTTTTAACCTAAAATGGTCTGAATGCAGGACATTCCCAAAACATATGGCCTACTGATGTGGTTTCTTGATGACAACATATGAAAATGATCCATATAGGAATCACTAAAGGGTCAAACGCCTCATAACTTCCTTAGAATGAATGCTATGTAAGTTAGCAAAAGGCTGAAATACGTGAATATCAAGCAGGGGGCTGCTAGTAAGAGCATCTCTGCCTTAAAGTATGTGAAGCCGCATCATGAGTTAATGGTAGACCATGTAGTTACTGGTAAGCTGAAGATAATCTCTGTTGACTTAAGCACAGAGCAGAGAGGGGGAGAAGGTGTAGTAAGTTACTTCTGTCTTCTTCCAAAGTATTAGTGGACATGTAATTGTGGCCCAGTAGTAGAACAGACAGCTAGGTGCTTTGAGACCTTTAGCTTTAAATCTCTCAATATAGTCATCTTTTTATATGTGATGATTTTAATTCCATATAAACCAAGTTACATCTGGGCTTATCTTTTTAGAAAGGATTGAATAATATATTCAGGGATGCTCTAATAAACTCTGTAAGAGGTCATTGCATTTTAATAATACTGTAAAAGGTGCTGACAATTTGAATCTACCTGGAGAGGAGTCACCAACAGAATGAGTGGGCACTCCATCATGTAAAGGAGCAGCCTCGGGGACCCTCTAAAAACGCCAAGCCTACCAAAGTTGCATGTGATTGCCAACTAGTGTGGCAACAGCCTGCTACCTAAAAGAGTGATGTAAACAGCGAGAATCCATTGGGTCAATGCTAGTCTTTATTCCTTATAATAGAAACTCCTATAAATTTGAACTGTTCTGAGAAAAGTTTGTCTGTTTTTACCTGCATTATTATCAATCTTTAATTTAATATTATTTTTTGTATCAGTAAGGTGCTGCTGGAGTATGTGAAATTCCCCTTGGGATTAATAAAGTATCTATCTATCTATCTATCTATCTATAAGTGACACATTTTAGTCTGGCAGGTGGAATAACTCATAAGGCAGAGCCAACTCTTATTAAATTCATTTTGAACCCAGAGATCTCAAACAAGTTGCCCAAGAGATTTAATACGAATGGTAATGCATTCTCCCAGTGCAACAAGCATTGCTTGGCTGTTTCTTTTTTCTAAAGCCGCATTTTTCTATTATAGGTTTGCGTGGAGATTCTGAAGACAAAGCACTGCTGGACAGGATTGTCATCCATCACACACACAGAGTCAGGACCACACTACTAAGTTTTCACTTAAAAACATCATTTTTAAACAAAAGCAATCTCCGTCCACACTAGAGTTTTCAAATTGTTTACAAAAATATCTGTGCCCACATAAAAATGGGCAAAAAGGCATATGCTTGTAACTGTTCTCCTACAATGGACATGCAGAAAAATGTTTGAAGGGATGGTAACACTGTTGGCAACGGGATTTACTGCAAAACTATAGTGACCAGTAAATTATTCGACTGTGTGCATTTATGCAGCATTCAAACAATACAAAACTGAATCTAGATGCATACAGGTAAGCAACACAACAAAGGGCATGAAATGCAAGTCCTCTGCGCTGGTTTTCTTCTGTGCAGGGTGCCCAGTCAGGGAGCGAGACATTATAATAAGCAGGATCCAATCAGGGAAGGGCACGTAATTAGCACAAACCAATAAGAGTCTGCATATTCAAATCTCTTTGTTCTCACCCATCCACATTGCAACGCCAAGCTGGCATTTTCAGAAGTATACTGTCCTGAAGCACATTTTCAAAAGTCAAACGCCAGAGTAGTGTGGACAAAAGGTAAAAACAGGACTAATGACAGCATTTTTAACATGAAAACATTCTCAGACTTCCCAATTAAAATTTAGATCTGTAGAGAATGTAACATCACAATGACAGTATAAACTAATCAAACCCAGTCCTCCAGGCCAGCTAATTTATCCAAAATAAAATCAAGTCAAGTTTTGAAGGCCCCTTAAGGTCCACTCTCTACCACATGTGGCGGACGGCTGGGGATCCTGCCCAGCCGGGACTCCTGGAAGGACTGGGAGAGGGGCAATACCTCCCCTGGACCACGAGGGGGCAGCCACCCTGGTCTGCATTGGGGCCATAGGGTCAGAGCTTGGAAGCTCAACCCTGTTGGGGCCCATTGCCACCGCCAGGGGTAACGCCCGGAGGATTATGGAGTCCTGGACTGCAGCACTTCTGCCACAACCGGAAGTGATGCCGGAAGAAATTCGAGGCACACCCAGAGTGCTTCTGGGTGCTCATGCGGCACTTCCACCACACCAGGAAGTGCCGCTGGAAGATCATTGTGAAGCACATCCGGGGTGTTATAGAAGGGGACGCTTCACTCCATTAGTCAAGCCAGAGTCGGAAGGAAGAAGAGAGAGCTTGTAAGAGGAGGAGTGAGGGCGACAGAGGAGTAGAAGAAGAGAGAAAGAAGGGACAGAGTATTTGTCTGAATCGAGCATTGTGAGGTGTTGTACAGTGAAGTATTAAACGTGTGTGTTTTTGGACATCTGGTGTCTGTCTGTCAGTGTTCGGGCTGAACCTCCACACACACCACTTCCTGATTACATATTGAGTTATGTGTTATTTGCTTTGAGCTCTTAAGCATTTATGTTCTTCTTCTTCTTTTGGCTGCTCCCGTTAGTGGTTGCCACAGCGGATCATCTTCTTCCATATTTTTGTCCTCTACATATTGCTCTGTTACACCCATCACCTGCATGTCCTCTCTCAACACATCCATAAACCTTCGCTTAGGCCTTCCTCTTTTCCTCTTCCCTGGCAGCTCTATCCTTAGCATCGTTCTCCCAATATACCCAGCATTTCTCCTCTGCATATGTTCAAACCAACGCAATCTCGCCTCTCTGACTTTGTCTCCCAACCGTCCAACTTGAGCTGATCCTCTAATGTCTTCATTTCTAATCCTGTCCATCCTCGTCACACCCAATACAAATCTTAGCATCTTTAACTCTGTCACCTCCAGCTCTGTCTCCTGCTTTCTGGTCAGTGCCACCGTCTCCAACCCATATACCATAGCTGGTCTCACTACCGTCCTGTAGACCTTCCCTTTCACTCCTGCTGATACCCGTCTGTCACAAATTACTCCTGACATTTATCCTAAACAATAATGGAAGTACTTATTCTATTGAGTAGGCAGACACTTTAAATGAAAAATTTAGATGCAGGAAAAAAACTCCTTATTCTGGACACAGGACTTGAATCTGTGAAGCAGCAGCCCTCTCCAGCGCACCACCATGTTACAATCTCACACAGGATGACACATTTACTTTTTCATATTACACCTCGAGACAGTATGCTGATATGTTCATTTTCAATGTATCCAGCTACATTCCCTACAAAATACCTTTAAATTAATTTCTTGCTGGCTTAACGTGACTCTTCCTTAAATTGCCAGCAAAATCAATGGGGGAGCTGCCGCCTAATGTTGTTCCCACAGTAACTCTTGGTGAGTGGGTGTTAGCATTTTATTTCACAAGCATTTAACTGTGTTTTGTTGGTTTTATTTCAAACATTTGAAGGAGATAAATAACAACTACAAGTTTCGCTGCTGAGATTGCTTAGCCTCCCCCCTCTCTTATCTCTTGGCAGATGACGTTCAGCCCCAGGTTTCTCGGTTCTGACCCCAAAGCTCCGCTCTCTGCTGCTTTGCTTTGCTGCCAATTTCTTAATCAGCAGCTTATTCACGGATCTGCTATTGTCCTCAAAACTTTGCCGTTAGCATCTCAACGCTGCTTTCTTAAAACAAATAAACAAAAATAGAAATAAAAAAAATTACTAAAAAGATGATTGAAATTCAGTTATGACCTTTTCTTTTTGTTAGGGAAGTTTTAATGTTAATGCATTCAGGTCATAGCCTTTACACAGTGGCGCTTACAGACAGCACACCAATCAGCAACAACAAAACTCCATTAGCCACATGCTGCCTCAGCCTCCACACCGGATGAATTTTTTAAATTTAAGTATGTCTTAAGTAACACCACAAATAAATTCAAGCACTCCCCCCCTGCCAAGACCCAAGACAATGCCAACATACTACAGATTTATTATTCCGTTAGAAGTAGCCATGAAGATATCCATGAACACATTTTTTAAATCCACTTCTTTTTTTGCACAGACTCTGGGTCCACCCCAAAAGCATCAGCTGCCTTGGATGAATGAGTCCTTGACTGGGACGCCAGTCCATCAGAGGGCACCTGCATGTACAAGGAGACAGACAGACATAGAGAGACACTTTACAGCAGGGGTCTCCAACACGTCGCTCGCGAGATACCATTAGCTCGCCACCCCTTTCCAAGTAGCTCACCAAAGGGTTAATAAATCCTACATAAGTTTGAAAACTTGATTAGTCAAATTAGGGGTGGGCGAACTTTCCAAAAAATCATATGATACACTATTTGAACGGCAATCTCTTTTCAATGTGGCACACACTTAAGAGAATTTTGGACTCAAACTCATCAAGACCTAAGTAACACTTTATTTTAAATATCAAACAAAGTTGAATTCAATTGTTCTCTCGTTCACTATCTAAGCGGAGTTAAGGAACACGGCAAAGCTGGCGAGTGAGTGAGGAAGGCCTCTCCCTTTGGCCCGTTGCGTTGATCTCAGATTCACGCACATAAATCGGTACCACAAGCGAACTATGATACTTAGCGTGATGAGAGAAGTTGCAAAATCAAACGCAAAATGTTCAAGCAAATTATACAAAAAAACCCAATCTAAATCCGTTAAGTAGTTCTCTTGTGAAAAGCGGACAGACATACAGACGTTGGATTTTATAAGATAGATAGATAGATAGATAGATAGATAGATAGATAGATAGATAGATAGATATGAAAGGCACTACATAAGATAGATAGATAGATAGATAGATAGATAGATAGATAGATAGATAGATAGATAGATAGATAGATAGATAGATAGATAGATAGATAGATAGATAGATACTTTATTAATCCCAATGGGAAATTCACATTCTCCAGCAGCAGCATACTGATACAATAAATAATATTACATTAAAGAGTGATAATAATGCAGGTATAACAGACAATAACTTTGTATAATGTTAATTTTTACCCCCCCAGGTGGAATTGAAGAGTCGCATAGTTTGGGGGAGGAATGATCTCCTCAATCTGTCAGTGGAGCAGGACAGTGACAGCAGTCTGTCGCTGAAGCTGCTCTTCTGTCTGGAGATGATACTATTTAGTGGATTGATAGGAGCCTGGTCAGTGCCCTTCGCTCTGACACATATGTTAAACGGTCCAGCTACATGCCAACAATAGAGCTTGCCTTACTCACCAGTTTGTCCAGGCGTGAGGCGTCTTTCCTCTTAATGCTGCCTCCCCAGCACACCACCGCGTAGAAGTGGGCGCTCGCCACAACTGTCTGATAGAACATCTGCAGCATCTTATTGCAGATGTTGAAGGACGCCAGCCTTCTAAGGAAGTATAGCCAGCTCTGTCCTTTCTTACACAGAGCATCAGTATTGGCAGTCCAGTCCAATTTATCATCCAGCTGCACTCCCAGATATTTATAGGTCTGCACCATCTGCACACAGTCACCTCTGATGATCACGGGGTCTATGAGGGGTCTGGGCCTCCTAAAATCCACCACCAACTCCTTGGTTTTGCTGGTGTTCAGTTGTAGATGGTTTGAGTCACACCATTTAACAAAGTCATTGATTAGGTCCCTATACTCCTCCTCCAGCCCATTCCTGATGCAGCCCACGATAGCAGTGTCGTCAGCGAACTTTTGCACGTGGCAGGACTCCGAGTTGTATTGGAAGTCCGATGTATATAGGCTGAACAGGACCGGAGAAAGTACAGTCCCCTGTGGCGCTCCTGTGTTGCTGACCACAATGTCAGACGTGCAGTTCCCAAGACGCACATACTGAGGTCTGTCTTTAAGATAGTCCACGATCCATGCCACTAGGTATGAATCTAATCCCATCTCTGTCAGCTTGTCCCTAAGGAGCAGAGGTTGGATTGTGTTGAAGGCGCTAGAGAAGTCTAGAAACATAATTCTTACAGCACCACTGCCTCTGTCCAAGTGAGAGAGGGATCGGTGTATCATATAGATGATGGCATCCTCCACTCCCACCTTCTCCTGATATGCAAACTGCAGAGGGTCAAGGACATGTTGAACCTGTGGCCGCAGGTGGTGAAGCAGCAGCCTCTCCATGGTCTTCATCACATGTGATGTCAGAGCAACAGGCCGAAAGTCATTCAGCTCACTAGGACGTGATACCTTTGGGATATATTAGTAAGCCCTCAAAATAATGTGCAGTTAAAGTCTCAACAGCATTTCTGGAGCTTAGTAGAGCCAGTAAACTATAAGAATCTTCACTAAGCAGCTCTGAAAATGTCTCCTTTGTTTGGATCTCCATACCTCTGTGAGTCTGACATGAATGTCATGAAATCAAAGTTCAGAACAAGACTGACAGATGAACACTGAAATGACTCCATAAGAGAGAACCTCAGTGGCTCCACTCCACCATACACCTCTCTTGTTGACTCCATGTAGTACCAGTCAGATATCTGACTAACTAAAAAACACATCACACATGCAACTGGACCTGTGAATACTCTTGTGAAGTGAAACACTGACATGTGACAAAATGACAAATGAATAAGTCATATCTGTGCATTTGGAACTGCATTGTTTTGTTTTGACAGCATTCATGTTTTAATTCAATAGTGTGAGATACACTAGAAATTTCATACAGACATATAAAATGCACTAAATATTTTTTGTGATGTTTTAATGCAAAATGTGAGTTGTGGACACCAACATTTTGTAAATGTTCAGGCAAAACAAGCTTATTCAGTTTGCTTGGATTGAAATAAGCTACGAGAATAAACGTTAGAAAACACGAGTAGCTCTCTTCCATTTTCATTTTGTAAAAGGAGCTCTCAGGGGAAAAAAAAAGGTTGGAGACCCCTGCTGTAGAGTCACCGATCAACCTAACCTGCAGTATTTGGACATATGCACTCCTTCTTTAGCTTCTCTACTTCCATGCAGCTAAAACTCACCATCTTGTAGTCAGAGTATTGTGGCCAAATGACTGAAATTAGACAGGTTCAAATTAAGTGTATACTAGCTGAACATTTGCATTGCACCCATTTATTAGAATGTATTTTGTAATGCATTGTGACAGATAGGGGGCGCTCTCGCTCCCTTGAACCTTCGGATCATAAGCCAGACACCAGATAAAAGTCCAATAATAATATTTATTATGACAATAATGTGCACCAAGCACCCTCCACTCCACTATATTCATAAATACACAATAAATCAATACAATAAACAATCCTCCACTCCCAGAAGTGTTGCCACCCATCCTCCCGACTCAGCTCTTCTGTCTGGGATCTCTCACAGTCTTTTATAGTTCTCGACCCGGAAGTGCTTCTGAACCCTCAGTCCATGTGACTTCCAAGCACAAATCTTTTCTTTCTCATCCCGGAAGCTCGTCATTCCCTCTGTCGCTGTGACTAAGACGTACTTCCGGGTTATAGGTAAAATAGAAGTCTCTGGGCCTCCCTGCAGCGTTCCCTGGCACCTCTGACGTTATCCAGCAGGGTTGTACAGGAAAACTCCAATGTCCATGATGCCCTGTTGTAATTCAGGGCACCTCCACGCTGCAGGGAGAGCTCCATCTGGCAGCCTGGGGGTATTGGCTGGGATGAATGGCCGGCCATATCCCACAGCATGTAGTGATCAGAAACATTTTTAGTAATAAAATTCATTGCGTTTGTGATTCCAGCATGTGGCACCACAAACATCCATCCATTATCCAACCCGCTGAATCCGAACACAGGGTCACGGGGGTCTGCTGGAGCCAATCCCAGCCAACACAGGGCACAAGGCAGGAACCAGTCCCGGGCAGGGTGCCAACCCACAGCAGGACACACACAAACATACCAAGCACACACTAGGGCCAATTTAGAATCGCCAATCCACCTAACCTGCATGTCTTTGGACTGTGGGAGGAAACCCACACAGACACGGGGAGAACATGCAAACTCCACGCAGGGAGGACGAACCCGGGTCTCCTTACTGTGAGGCAGCAGCGCTAACACTGTGCCACCGTGCCGCCCTATATCTCATCTAGGCACTTCTAAATGTTGTCAAGGTTTCTGCTTTAACTCCATGTCTCTGTAGTTTGTTTCAGATTCACATAACGATTTGAGTAAAGAAGAAGTGCACTGTGGTGTGGTGACCAGAACTGCACACAATACTCCAGATGTGCTCTCACTTCCATTTAGGTTGCTTTAGTTGCTTACATGTGAATCCTCCTCATCTAAATGAAGGGTGGCTGGCAGGGCCAGTACCACCATTAAGGCTAATTAGGCTTTCGCCTAGAGTGCATATCATAGGGGGTGGTGGGGGGGGGGGGGTCCCAGCCACATGGGTTAGCTACTGGACAGTAGGCACACTAATAAGCTTGATTTAGGGCGTAAAATAACGTAGCACCAGCAGTGCAGAGTGGATAGGTATCTTCTTCATCGTGTTTTTTAATGAAAGCTTCCATTAATTTGCCTGTGGCTCAGACTTATTATGTTTTTAAGGTATAATTCAATATTTCGCATCCTGCAGGGATTTCTTAAAAATATTCAGATGTTTTTGTAAATATAATTATTTGGTTCTTTGGGCACATCTGGCTAGGTGTGCTCCAGCACTGTAAAATAATCAGTTTTATATTAATTTTAAATCAAATGACTTATTTAGTCTTTAATATTGGAGACAAGTCACTCATTTCTATCTAAATACTAAATGATAATGTAACATTCTCAACTCCATTTACTCCCATTCGAGTTCATGGGGTGCCAGTGCAAAACAGGGAACAACCTGAAAGGGACGCCAGTCCATGAGAAGTCCCCATTACGCACAAACTCATACTCAGACAGGTCCAATTTAGATCTCTATATTAAGCTAACAAATCTGCTTGTGACACGTGGAATGAAAACCGACGTAACACAGAATCAAGGAAAAACTAGAAACTCCACACTGGCAGTGGCCTGGCACAAGATTTAAAACTGTGATGCTGGATCTGTGCGGAGGCAGCAGTAACCATTTCGCTGCCATGTGTCACCCCAAAAAGAACATCCATCCATCCATTTTCCAACCTGCTGAATCCGAACACAGGGTCACGGGGGTCTGCTGGAGCCAATCCCAGCCAACATAGGACACAAGGCAGGAAACAATCCCAGGCAAGGTGCCAACCCACCGCAGTACACACACAAACACACCCACACACCAAGCACACACTAGGGTCAATTTAGAATCGCCAATCCACCTAACCTGCATGTCTTTGGACTGTGGGAGGAAACCGGAGCGCCCGGAGGAAACCCACGCAGACACGGGGAGAACATGCAAACTCCACATGCATAACAATTTACTAACAGAAACAAAGCCCCCTTATGATTGTGAGCTGCCCCTCTGTATTAACACCGACTGTACTGCTCTCTGTCTCTCTCTTCTAAGTGTTGTCGCAGGTAAGCAGAAAGTTAAACTCCACTCACAAGTCAGGAGGTGAGTGTCATGTCTCCTTTAATGGAAGCTCCAAAGGCAAACAGGAATGAAAAGCCAGTGATATCTACTGTATGTGATGGCCTACAACAGGAGGATTCATAGAGACTGTGCCTCAGTGCACCACGTGCTTCTATTTGGCTTTACCGCCATAAGACAAAATGAACTCCAGACGTCCTGTGGCCTTACTCAACTTCTATGGTGTTAACAAACAGGCAATAAATCAATTTGCTTATCGTCTTCGCTTACATTTTTCATACTCAATCAATGAGTAGTCAACGTAGAGAGTAGAACATTGACCTGGGAAATAAATTTTGTTCACTTGACCTCAGCGATCATATTCTTCTTGATCTTGGTTTCGAGGTCAGGTAGTTATTTAGGCTGAGGATGATGCACAAGGTAAGGCAGTTACGCTCACTGATCAAGGCGCTGGGAAGTGGTGACATGTTGCATATTAAATAGCACATTGAACTATAAATTTCACTACAGTCTGTACATGTCACAATAATGACCCTATAAAGCAATGACAAAAGTTCAAGATGATGACTCAGACTGAACAATAAATCAAAAAAACTGTGTCCAAGGACTTAATAATTCTTTAGATTTGTATTGTGCTTTCTTCACTACTCAAAGTGCTTCAGTGAGGGGGGAGCCACTTCAATCACCACTAATGTGTGGCATCCACCTGGATGATGTGACGGCAGCCATTTTTTGCACCAGTTAAGGTTAAGTGGTGAGACATATACGTAGCTTCACAACCAAAGTCCAGCAAAATATTCTTGAAGCTGTGACCATTGGGCCCATTCTTTGGCCAGTATTTCAATCATCTCCCCCTTTACTCATGAACAAGGTATTCAAACCCCTCTACTGGGATGGTTACTCGCCACTAACTTGCTGATGGTGGGGTCACTCTTTTTGGGATGACTAAACCACTTGTTCCTACTTGGAATCTGATGTTTGCTGGTGAGAATTCTACTCCCCTGTCTGGATAAGAAGGTTTAATCAACAGATAGAACTTTATTTGTCCCAAGAGAAAAGCCAAACAAAATGACACCTTTTATTGGCTAACTAAAAATGTAGTTTTAGTTTAGTTTGTCCCAAGAGGAAATGTAGCTTTTTACAGAAGTCCAGAAAATAAAATAACAACAGGGTGGCATGGTGATGCTGCTGCCGTGCAGTGAGGAGACCAAGGTTTGCATCCTGGGACCTCCCTGTGTGGAGTTCCTCTGGGTGTTATTTATGGCTTCCTTCCACTGTTCAAAGACATGCAGGTCAGATGGGTTTGTGACATTAAAGTGGCCCTAGTGTGTGTGTGTGCACCTTACAATGGATGGATGCCCTGTGCAGGTTTTCTTTATGCCATGACCCCTATGTTTACTGGGATGGGCTCCGGACCCTCACGTGAACCTAGTGTGGATTAGAAAAATCACATGACAACAACAAGAACAATCACCCATCAAAAAAACTGATTTGGTTAAAGATGAGACTGCAGTCCCAGCAGTATGAAGGCACCCCAGTAGTGAATTTCCTCTTGGGATTAATAAAGTATCTATCTATCTATTGTCACACACGTGCGCATGGGAGGCAGCTAAAGGGCTTGAGGGACGGCAGTTCTGAGACAGGCCGGGAGGTGGCAGGGTGCACTGACTCTTTTTCTCTTGCCTGCAGACCGTTCCCGGGGGATTCCACCTGGCTCTCGTGACATCATTTCCAGGACCGAGCCAATGGAAGGAGACCTGACTGGCTCCGGCCCCTCTGACGTCATGTCCGGGCTCGGTCCAATGGAGAACGAACACATCCCTGATCCTTATGACCTCACTTCCTGTCTTCCCCTTTAAAACCCTGCCCTCTTTCCTAATTCCTCAGTCTTACCCTGGACTCAATTGTATGCACATCAGTGCTATTCATTGGCTTTCAACGACGTTGCAGCCGAGGATTTTGAGATTATATGGGTGGTTGCCCCAAACCTTTTTCTGTCTCAGACTCGTTTTGTGACACTATCTATCTAGTATTTTTGTTGAATAATTTGTTGTCTATAAATCTAGTGTGTCAATGAGAAGAGATTTGCAGCATCATTTGATGGCGACACTCTCCTTGTCTTCTTCATTCTCTTCTCTGCTACTACATCCAGCGGGTCTATAGGGTGCCCCATACCTGAGCCTGCCTTCTTAATCAGCTTGTTGAATCAGTGGGCCTCTCTTGAAGAGATGTTACCGGCCCACCACAGTACAATGTAGAAACCAGTACAGGCCATTACAGAGTTACACACCATGTAAAGGACGTCTCTATCCACGTTAAATCCTCAGCTTCCTAAACTGGGCAGCCTTCAACCATTTAGTGACCTTTGACACCCTGCCCATGAAGATTACAAAGAGGAGAGCAGCCTATGCCCACATTACGTGACCAGACTTAACAGCGAGTGTTCAAATCCAAGTCTGTCCCTGTAAAGATACAGGTAACTGCTGTGGGAGGCCGAATATTTAGTGCTGTCTGTCCAAGGCTTTGAAATGTTTATGTATTTAATGTGCACGTCTGTACTGTTTTAACTCGTTTTAAAAGGACAATTGAAACTGTTTCATTTTCTTAAAATTTTCCATTGTCTATTCCGTTAACTTCCATGTTTAATTTTAATTGTTTCACTATATATTTAGCTGTGCTGTCCTTAATTGTATTTATATGCCAAGTTCTTGTTTGTATTTCACAATTTTTACTGATTTGATTCTATGATGTTTTTATAAAGAGTCCTCCAGTACCGTGGAAGCCACATCTCTATGAAGACTGCATTGGATAAGCAGGTTAGGAAGATGAATGGATTAAATTATTAAGTAGTCATCTGTAGTGTTGACAATGGGTTTTCTTCTCGCTTGGTTGTTGAGATGTATCTGCAGGTCTGATCATTTCTTGTGCTCTAAAATTAAAGTACACAGGTGAGAGATGGCTACTGCATGTGTGCTCGATTTGCCAAGCCCTGGTCACTGCAGTTCTCCTGCTTTTCCAGAAGGGTTGTTTTATTGTGAGGTTTGAGTCCCATTAGTCTGCACATTCCCTACACATCTGTGTGAGTTTCTGCTGCTCACTTAGCTGCTGATTCTGTAGACCCTTTGTGAGGGAGTCTGCCCTGCAATGGGATCATTCCTGCCCTCGCACCCAGTGCTGCTGGGATAAGCTCATGGCCATCAAGTGGATTAGGCGGTCTTGAGAATGTGACGTGTTAAGTTTTAAAATATTTCTATGTTTTTGTTGGAGGTAATCAGTGACAGTACAAGAAGGTTAAAGAGGTGTATTATCATTGATTTAATGGCTCACAGCAATGGCCATATACATTAGAACTTTGATTGGTGCGATACTCACATGCTGAAGTGCTACTGATTAAATCATGTGAATGAAATCCGTTTGGAAAAAATCAAACAAATACAAGAAAGCTGCAAGCAAATTTGAGAGAGACAGACATGTTTGGGTAAAAGAATTATTGACACTAGAAAAATTAAAGCTGTATAATTAGTTTATATAATTAAAAACCTAGCAAGCAAATGCAGTACACTCCCGGCCTGATTAAAGTAAAATTTGGTTTTGTTGTTGTGTTTTTGGTATTCTTTGCTATATTATGTATAATAATGGAAACATTCAATTTCTGTGTTTTTCATGCTCTAAATATTAATTTGTAGTGAGCATATTTGGCAGTATTATAATAACTAAACATGTTCTTTACATTTCAAAATGTTCATAGATTTTATGCAGGCATGATAGACTGTCTTATAGTTAAGCACTGGGCGCTTTACAAATGCAGACTTATAGCACAATTGTGTGTACACACACACACACACACATATACAGGTGCTGGTCATAAAATTAGAATATCATGACAAAGTTGATTTATTTCAGTAATTCCATTCAAAAAGTGAAACTTGTATATTAGATTCATTCATTACACACAGACTGATGTATTTCAAATGTTTATTTCTTTTAATTTTGATGATTATAACTGACAACTAATGAAAGTCCCAAATTCAGTATCTCGGAAAATTAGAATATTGTGAAAAGGTTCAATATTGAAGACACCTGGTGCCACACTCTAATCAGCTAATTAACTCAAAAGCCTTTAAATGGTCTCTAAGTCGAGTTCTGTAGGCTACACAATCATGGGGAAGACTGCTGACTTGACAGTTGTCCAAAAGACGACCATTGACACCTTGCACAAGGAGGGCAAGACACAAAAGGTCATTGCTAAAGAGGCTGGCTGTTCACAGAGCTCTGTGTCCAAGCACATTAATAGAGAGGCGAAGGGAAGGACAAGATGTGGTAGAAAAAAGTGTACAAGCAATAGGGATAACCGCACCCTGGAGAGGATTGTGAAACAAAACCCATTCAAAAATGTGGGGGAGATTCACAAAGAGTGGACTGCAGCTGGAGTCAGTGCTTCAAGAACCACCACGTACAGACGTATGCAAGACATGGGTTTCAGCTGTCGCATTCCTTGTGTCAAGCCACTCTTGAACAAGTGACAGCGTCAGAAGTATCTCGCCTGGGCTAAAGACAAAAAGGACTGGACTGCTGCTGAGTGGTCCAAAGTTATGTTTTCTGATGAAAGTAAACTTTGCATTTCCTTTGGAAATCAAGGTCCCAGAGTCTGGAGGAAGAGAGGAGAGGCACAGAATCCACGTTGCGTGAGGTCCAGTGTAAAGTTTCCACAGTCAGTGATGGTTTGGGGTGCCATGTCATCTGCTGGTGTTTGTCCATTGTGTTTTCTGAGGTCCAAGGTCAACGCAGCCGTCTACCAGGAAGTTTTAGAGCACTTCATGCTTCCTGCTGCTGACTAACTTTATGGAGATGCAGATTTCATTTTCCAACAGGACCTGGCACCTGCACACAGTGCCAAAGCTACCAGTACCTGGTTTAAGGACCATGGTATCCCTGTTCTTGATTGGCCAGCAAACTCGCCTGACCTTAACCCCATAGAAAATCTATGGGGTATTGTGAAGAGGAAGATGCAATACACCAGACCCAACAATTCAGAAGAGCTGAAGGCCACTATCAGAGCAACATGGGCTCTCATAACACCTGAGCAGTGCCACAGACTGATCAACTCCATGCCACGCCGCATTGCTGCAGTAATCCAGGCCAAAGGAGCCCCAGCTAAATATTGAGTGCTGTACATGCTCATACTTTTCATGTTCATACCTTTCAGTTGGCCAACATTTCTAAAAATCCTTTTTTTGCATTGGTCTTAATTGATATTCTAATTTTCTGAGATACTGAATTTGGGACTTTCATTAGTTGTCAGTTATAATCATCAACATTAAAAGAAATAAACATTTGAAATACATCAGTCTGTGTGTAATGAATGAATCTAATATACAAGTTTCACTTTTTGAATGGAATTACTGAAATAAATCAACTTTGTCATGATATTCTAATTTTATGACCAGCACCTGTACATATACAATTTTTACCACAGGATCACAGCAAGTTTAAACAAAGGCCACATCACGTTACACAATTTTTCCAGCGATTTTCAGCCTCAGACTTCATAATCTTAGTGAATTAGAGGCATTTGTGCTGCGTTCCCAGGCCCCCTAGGTGTGTAGTCTGAGATCCTTATGTACTCAGGATATGCAGTCTGCAATTCTCTCCAACAAACTCTTAACAGTTTTGGTTTTGTCTTTAGGCGTTGAGACAGACTCTGTGCGTGTGAGAGCTGAGAACACTTCACACAGACACTGGCTTTCTCAGGCAATATGTTAGAAAAAGGGGAGCGCTTGGGATACTCTGGAAATCGCAATCTGCGCTGTAAAGTCATCAGAGCTGTCATGCCCTGCAGTAGCATTAGTCTTGTAATTGGACATCCTCATCAGGTTTGTCATCCCCTCTAACACCAAGTCAAATAATGTGCTTAATTTGTCATGCCCTGAGACGGCTAGTCGTGTAATGTGACTCCTCGAGTCAGCAAACTGCAGTCATCAAGTTTGACATCCCCTCGGACTGGAAGTCATGTAATGTGCTGCCAGCTTAACTGGACAAGGCACATACAGTGGGTTAGAGGCGAGGACTGAACTTTAGGGTTCAAGGGTCCAGTGGCTTAGCCACTACACCGCTGTGGTCTTGTTCAAGTTATTCAATAACCGTAAAGCAGGCCAGTGTCAGACAATTCATCTGTGAAATTACAAATTCCAAAATATGAATATGAAAATATATCAAAGTTTATTAACATAGCGAACATCAATAGAAAGTACTTTAAAAAGCACACAAAGGGCCAAGTTACTACAACAAGTGCTCTGTTTTTAAAATGCCAATGCCATCATAACCAGCCGGAAAAATGTATCAGTCAGGTGCTAATAAATTCTACAAACTTGGATGTCAGTAGAGCTTGCCTCAATGTTTTAGAAAAATTAAAACAAACAAAATCCAAGAGACGTTGGAATGTATTTTTTTCTCAGAAATCAGGACAAATCCTTGCCCTATTTTATCATTAAAACCGGTCAACTGAAAGTTAGTTTGTACTATGATATGTCGGAATGTGTCGTAAGGCACATGAATCCATGGCTCCATCCTAACTTGTGTGAATAGAACAGACTGGCAGGAGAGGTTTGGTGTGTGTCCAATGCTTCCTGGGCATCATTTGAATTCCACAGAGTACCCAAGCATGGCTGCTTGCCCATACACATCTGTCTACAGTTTTTAAAATGGATTTTGTGCCACATCTCACAGCACTCATCATCTCAAAATACTTCCTCAAACGTGGCAGTAATTTTAGAAAACCCCTGACGGCCTGAACGGGGCTCCACAATCCCATAGAGCACATTTGGGGTGAGGAAGACGGGAGTGTGGCCATGCTATATGCAGGATCTGCATGATTCTACTGAGTCAGCGTGGACCAAAATCCCTGATCACCAGCCTTGAAGCATTGCGCCAATCTGAAGGCACCAGACAGGTATACTTAATAAAGTGACCACTGAGTGTAGGGTCCTAAAGGTCTTCATTTTTTCTTAACCCACTGCCCAGTACTTACTTGCTGGCAGCAGCTTAAAGAAAACACCTCCTCAAATACATTTTACCAGAAACTCTGAAGCCATTTTAAAATCTATAGAGCCTTACTTAATTTCACCAGTAAAAATATTTATTAGGAACTGAAATTACAGATTTTAACAGCCGCCCAAAGGAGCACCGCATGGACTAAAAAGGAAAAAGAAGGCGAGAATTGGAGTTCGGGTTAGCCATTGAGAGGCACACCGTGAAGTCAGGCGGTGCACGCGGCCTTGGAGGGCTGCCTTGTTCCGCACGTTGTTGGACTGAGTGATTCCGCTGAAATGTCGCACGCCTCACTGCTTTTAGATAAATGTTAGCATCCGTTTCAGGAGTGCAATTGTTCATTAACAATTTTGTAGAAAGTTATTTTCTTCTCATTTTCGTCTTCCTTAATATGATGAAATGAGTGTTTGAGGTTTTCAGAATTATAATTTTTCTAAAAATTGTTTGTTCATTCAAGTGCAAAGCTTTTTAAATGAAATTATTCATCAGCATTTATTTGGTTTTCACATTGTGCCAGATTTTGTTATGCATGTGTGTGCGTGCTCAATGCTGTTAAAACGAACAGAGCTGCTTAGTTAATCTAAATCAGACTGTCAGTCCGATATTAATATTCACATTTATTTGCTTAACAGATACTTTTACCCAAAAACGATTTACAAAAGAGGTCAACATAATCAAGTAAATAAACATCACGCTGGGAGCAAATGCTACAGGACAAGGTTATAAAGAGTGATCACCACAGGTGAAGAGCTCAGAACAAACTACAGCTATTCCTAGGTTATAAAAACTCACAGCTATCACTTAAATAGAAATTAATATTTCTTCTTACATAATACGCTACCGTGGCTGTCCGTTTGTCTGTCCAGGATTTTAAATCACTTGTAGCTCGCAAACAGTTTGACCTAGTGACCTGAAATTTGATACACATCTACTACGTGATCGCTACTGTCTGCTTTCGGGGTGATGATTTGTATTACTCTTTTTAATTTCTATTTTATTTTATTGTAGAATCAACTCTCAGCAGCGTGTCAGCAGGGCGGCCGTGCGGCGCATGCGTATGTGCGCCCTTCTCGTTCCCTACCTCTTCATATCTTAAATCATTCTTCAGGCATATTAAGTGAAAAATTAAGGAAAACGTACCAAGTAATTGCAACACAAACACTGACTTAATCAGTTTTAACAAGAAAAGATGCCGGCGGAAGAAGAGAAGAAGCGGGCTGCTAGGGTGGAGAAAAGAAGGAATCAGCAAGTGCATCAACCTCTGAGCAAACGAATGCTAAACGTACAGACAAAGAGGATGAAAACCATAAGTCAAGTGTATTCACTGCACGTTATCGTGCAGTCCGCCATTACTGGTAATAGTATAATGTCAATAAAGAAAGAATGTGCAAATGTCTCATAAATACAATACAAGAACTTTGATGAACCCGTAAAGGCACCACAAAGATTAACAGATGACATTGTCGCTGGTATATTCATTCACAACGTAACGTAAGGTAACCTCCTCAGACTCACGTAGGCCAATCTAAGGTTGTAAAAGTTAAATTTCATGTTCAAGGAGCCAAACTGAGCGGCATCACGTGCGAGTGACACACACCAACCATCCATCCATCCATTGTCCAACCCGCTGAATCCGAACACAGGGTCACGGGGGTCTGCTGGAGCCAATCCCAGCCAACACAGGGCACAAGGCAGGGAACCAATCCTGGGCAGGGTGCCAACCCACCGCAGGACACACACAAAAACACCCACACACCAAGCACACACTAGGGCCAATTTAGAATCGCCAATCCACCTAACCTGCATGTCTTTGGACGGTGGGAGGAAACCGGAGCGCCCGGAGGAAACCCACACAGACACGGGGAGAACCCGGGAAGCGAACCCTGGTCCCCAGGTCTCCCAACTGCGAGGCAGCAGCGCTACCCACTACGCCACCGTGCCACCCACACACCAACTAATGGACAGGCTATCCGTTTACTGCAGGCCCCGCCCACACACACACTTGCTCCCGCCAGACCAGTTTAGACCCCGCCCCTCCAGTTAACCAGAAATGTGTGGCAACACAATCAGGCAGAGAATGAAGACATGGGGAAAACATGCAGATTATATACACTGCCTATAAACCGTATTTGTGGCTGGACTTGACAAAAGCCGCTCACTCACAATCCCCGTGCAACCTGACGGAGCCGAGCAGTTTATGAAGAAGAACATGGCCAACAGAGAGAGACCCGAGGAAACAGACTCAAGGCTATCATGGCTGCCAAAAGGGGGTGAATATTTATACCATCAATTCCTTTGTGTTTTATATTTGTAATTAATCTGGAACACTATGCAGAGACGCGTTTTCTCTTGAGCAGTGTCAAAAAGCAAAATTAAACCCACGGTGATTCAGTTTGGTATAACAATAACATCTTAAAACTTCCAAGGGGGTGAATATTTTTATAGGCAGTGTGCGGACAGAGAGCAGGTTGGGAGTTGAACCCGAGTCCTTGAGGCAGCGAAGCTGTTTTCAAAAATGGTTTTGTAAGAAAGTCTCCAAGATGCAGGTGTTCTTTGATTTAATTGCTCTTATCAGTAATTTAGCCTTTTAAACTTCCTTTCATTGTGAATTTAGTCACAAAGCAAATAAGCAACACAGAACAATCTTTGCAAAATGGCAAAGCAGAGAGGGAAAAATAATAATGATAATAATAAAAGAGGGAATTTGAATAGCGACATTCTCTATGTGACTGCTGCAACAAGATGCAAAGCAAAGACATTGTAGAGACACAGGAACAGCTTGCTTTGAGAATAAAGCTTACAGTATGCATGAAAAGATTGTATTATTTTACAACAATAATAGGATTTCACCGCACTGCCGCATGCTTAAAATGTTCCAGGAGTGGAAATATTTGAATGTTTTAGTTACACGCTCATTTTACATGGCCCTAGGAATATTAGCAAGGAGGGCTGGCACTTATCCCCGTCCTTCTGAATATTGCAACACTAATAAACTTTCAGAGGTGCTTAGTCTACCCCTTTTGAAAAATAATATTATTCATATTATAAAAATAAATCCTACCTTGTTATGAAGTGTTTAACATTGGTGCTAGATTAGCCACTTTGGGACACTGCACTGTGTAGGACTTTCACCCAAAGCCAGTAAGACGGAGCTTAAATAAAAATAAAACATCACTCGGGCCTTTGCGAGGCCGGGCCACTTCTCTATCGTTCAAACGCATGTAAGCACATCCGTTAACGCCGACAGCTCTATGGCCATCTGTCTTTTCTTACGTCTTTCTTGCCCTTTTTGTTGCACAGATCTTCCAAGTGCCTGGAACTACGGTTTCCACAGCTAAATTGCTCTTGGCCTAATATTAAAGGTTTCCTGTAAGGTAAAGACTGAATGACTGAAGGGGTCTGATGAAATGAAAGTACTCTAAGTGTTCTCATACATTTTGTCCACAATTATACAAGACATCTCCACAATTTGTGCATTCCTGTACGGGACCTTTACAATCGGGTTCATGTACTCGGATTTTTGTTACCCTTTAAATGTTTATAATAGAGAAAAGTTAAAGGATAAGTTTGGTATTTTTCAAGTCAAAGTTAAATTCCTTACAATCACGGTATATATTAGGCTCTGAATCAGAAGGTTGCTGGTTCGAATCCTGTAAAACACGAGACGTTAGGCCAGGCCCGGTCTTAGGTATTATGGGGCCCTAGGTGAAAGGGAGGTCCACAGCCCCCCTGGAAGCTCTGTGAAATGCGTGAAAATTAGACCAAGGAGTCGATCCGAGGCCCCCCGGATGCCGGGGCCCTAGGCGGTCGCCTACTTCGCCTATGCCTAAGGCCGGGCCTGATTGGGACAAATAATGCTGTAGTATATTTAAGTATATATGACAATTGCTCACTCGGACAATTTGTTTTGGGGGCCCCCAAGAAGGCGGGGGCCCTAAGCTATAGCTTGTGTAGCTTATACGTAAATCCTGCACTGCGTTAGGCCATTGAGCGAGGCCCTTAACTTGCAATGGCTCCGTCCTGGGGTGTGACGTTAATCTACATCCAGCAGGTCCTCCAATTTACAGGGAAAACTTAGGGGTTGCTGGCAGGATTGGCACTCCAGCCTCTGTAAAACCTCACACTCTTCAGTGCGGTGCCGAGGTGTCACCCGTTGCACGGCTCAATCCATGTGGTACGTTTGCTCCCAACCTGCTCTCCTCATGGTGTATATTAATTTGTCATATAAAAGTGCAGCGTTTTTGTTTTTTTTAATAGATTTTAAAAATACTTTGCCTGTTCTTGCTTCTTACAATGAAACCCCAAATCCATAAGTGATATAAAAAGCCTTCAAACTTACCAAACATGTTCCCAAGAGCTCCGTAAATCTTAAATGGAATCCATCTGGAACACCCATGACTCTTCCTAGTGCTGTCAAACCAGCCAAACTGAGCAGTTGTAGGAGAAGGGTCTTGGTAAGAGAGGCGACCAAGAACCCGATAGTCACTCTGGCTGAGCTCTGCAGAACCTGTGTGGAGAAGACAGAAACTTCAGTAGGACTCCACTGATCTGGGATTTATGATAGACTGGCCAGACAAAACCCTCTCCCCAGTTTAAGACACCTGGAAGCCCACTTGGAATTTGCAAAAAGAGGACCTAAATGACTCTCAGACTGTGAAAAACAAGATCCTCTGGTGTAATGAAGTCAAGTTTAGCGTCATGTCTGAAGGAAACCAGGCAGCACTCATCGCCTGTGCAGTAACATCCCAGCTGTGAAGCCTGGTGGTAGCAGCATGACGATGTCGGGTTGTTTTTCAGTGTCATGAACTGAGTGGCTAGTCAGGGTTGTAGGAATGCTGAACGGAGCCAAATAGAGATATCCTAAATAAAAAAACAGCTTCAGAGCGCTCTCAAGCTCAGACTGAGTCGAGGGATCACCTTCTGACAGGACAAGGACCACAAGCACCAAGCAAAGACAACACAGGAGTCGCTTGGGGACAACTCTGTGAATGTTGCTGTGTAGCCCAGCCAGAGTTGAACATCTCTGGGGAGACCTGAAAACTGCGGTCCACTGTCCATCCAACATGTTGGAGCCTGAGAGGTGATGCAGAGAAAGAATGCAGAATATCCCTAAATGCCGGTGTAAGAAGCTTGTTGCGTCAGACCCAAGGAGACTCCAGGCTGCCAGACTTCAACAAAGTTACCGAGTAAAGGGTCTGAATGCCTCGTGTTAATGTGAGAGTACAGTTTTATTTAATTTTGAATAAATTTGCAAAAATTTCTAAACTCCCATTTTGCTTTGTCATTCAATTCAGTGTCGCTTGATGTGGGGAGAAAAAAAATCAACAAAATGATTTTAGCACTAAGCTGCAACACATTAAAATGTGACAAACGTGAAGGGATGAGAATACGTTCTGAAGGCAGCGGAACTTAGCATAGGCAGCGCTAATCGAGTCGGGTCTTCAGGCAGGTCTGAATTGGTCTTCATTTGGAGAGGTGCGTTCTGTGTGTGCGAAGGCGGACAGCCAATGAGCGCTCACCCCAAAGTACAGTACATACAGTATGATGCAGTAATGACGAATAAGAGACACAAGGGTTTTGAGCCTTACAAAGAGAAGAGAGGCTCTGGTGTCTCATGTTTTACGTACCAGGACAGAAAATAAATGAAGGGCTGAGACTGAATCTGAACTCGTTATGCTTGTAAACCCTTTGTACAGCACTGACTCCTTCGGGCAGAATGTTTTTAACTGTCAGAAAAAGCTGCAATCTTACAATTCTTTGGAAGTGTGAGACATTACTAGAAATTTATCACACAGTCGTGTAATTGACATGTCCAGCAATTCCTAGTTGTGTGAACTGACATACTCGGGCGACGAGATCAGCAGCTCCAGTCATCAAGGCTGACATCCCCTCTAACTAGAGGTCGTGTAATGCGACATCGGCTTTAGCAGACACTTTTATCCAAAGCGACTTACAACAGAAACAAGCATAAATAGAGTAAATATCAGTTTCTGCTTTGAAACAGAAGTGTCTCAAGAAACCAGGGCTGTGGAGTCGGAGTCGGAGACAATTTTGGGTACCTGGAGTCAGCAAAAATGTAACGACTCCGACTCCTAATAAATTTAAATTGTAATGGAAAAAAAATACAGCAAGTTCAAATGTCCCATTTCACAAACGATAGTCATAATTAAGTACTTATCTGATGTAAGAATAAAGCCCAGTGTATGTATGTATGTACGTATGTACGGATAGATAGATAGATAGATAGATAGATAGATAGATAGATAGATAGATAGATAGATAGATAGATAGATAGATAGATAGATAGATAGATAGATAGATAGATAGATAGATAGATAGATAGATAGATAGATAGATAGATAGATAGATAGATAGATAGATAGATAGATAGATACTTTATTAATCCCAAGGGGAAATTCACAGTACCACTAGTGTGAAGTTCAGATGAGCTACTATACAACCTGACATTCACATATTGTAATCTGGATTATGGTACATTACAAAAAGTGTTTTCATTTTATTTCAGATATAATGTGTTTAACAAGATCATTTGAGTGTAAACAGGTGTAATGATGTAGGTGGAGGTGTGTGCGATGGCCTGATGTTTGTTCAGGGGTTCTTGTCTTTTATTTAAACTGGCCAATACGGTAGAGTCAGCTTCCTAGCCAGTAGTTCTGTGGTTAAATGACGTGGATGTTGCCTTCCTTCAATCAACATGAAAAATCCATTAGTATATTAAATACAATGGAGTCGGAGTCAGAATACCAGAAACTAAGGAGTTGGAGTCGAAGGATTTATCTACCGACTCCACAACCCGGCAAGAAACTCTACTGGGGCTCTTTCATACCAATGACAGTAGGCCTTTATAATGTCTCACTGAGAAAATGTAACAAATCAGTTATTAAAGTCAAATAAAAATACACATTATAAAATGTTTAGCTGCAGTTTTAAAGAACCATCAAAAAAACTGTGTGAAGGACAGGCCAGTGAATGGTTTGCATCAGTAAAATTAATGCAGTAAACAATTCAGATTCTGTCCTCATTAATATCAAACTGAACTGTTTCATGCATTGCCTATTCACATATTACAATTATCTCAGCTCAGAAGAACTCAAGCTAACTGTTCGGTTGATACAATTTCTAATTTACAACCTACCTACAATACACATTTCACATACTTGTATTAATCTAACAACAAAATGTTACAATAAAAGTTATTAGCACAAGGTAATCAATTTTCACACATTGAAGTGAAGCTACAGTTTAAGTAAAGCATCTCATGATGTCTGGTGGAGAAGTAAAGCTTGTTTTGGTGGAGAAGAACGTGCTACACGTTCACCAGCATATGAAAACAGCCCACCAGAAATAATAAAACAAACCTTTCAGCACACATAGGAAGCTGACTTTGCTAAACATCTTGAAGTTTTTGTTACTCACAGCGCACAGGTGTGACGAGTCATCAGGAACGATTTGCTGTATTACTGAAAAGGGGGCGTTCCTTATGCAAATAGAAAACTTTATGCAAATTGAGAATTCAGTGCCAATGTGACTTTACGGCGATATATGAATTATTTATAGATAGATAGATAGATAGATAGATAGATAGATAGATAGATAGATAGATAGATAGATACTTTATTAATTCCAAGAGGAAATTCACACACTCCAGCAGCAGCAGCATACTGATACAAAAAAAAAACAATATTAAATTAAAGATTGATAATAATGCAGGTAAAAATAGACAATAACTTTGTATAATATTAACAACAATGACGTGTCCAAACTCTAAAATGGTCTTGGACATTGAAACAATAGATATCGACAGCTAAAGCGCTTCTTAAAAGTAAATATTCGTGCAGGTATCTATTTAAAAATGACCGTTTTAACCGTTTGTTTTTTACTGTGAAAGTATATGGTTAATGTGATGGATTGTGGCACTGTGCAGGTTGACTGTCAATGTGCGCTGCAGTTATTTGACTGAGAACTTGTTTTCACGATTACAACTGAGACAATTGGATTTAAACAGTAAAAAGCTTCATCTGGTGCACCCCAAAACACGCACTTCACCCCAAAGCCTCCACGACGTGATCTCCGTGGCACATCGCTACCCTCCCAAGCCGCGTCTGCTGAAGAAACGTGACGGGAGTCGGCAGCTGCATGTTGTTCTGTTGCTGGCTGTCAGCGGACTCTGCTTTCTGTAAAGCCCACTGAATAAACCCCTCCTATGATTTATTAGGGAGCAGAGTAATCCCACCCTCTCCGGTCTAATAGCATTCCATCCGTCAGTTTGGATTGGAAGTCTTAAGCGTGCTATGAGGGGTTTGCTCCCTCTGAAAACACTGGCAGGCGATTTGCTTCGTTTTCCGTTTTATTCAACAATGTTTTTCCCGAGAGAAATTACTTTGAAGAATTCGAGGAAACAGCGCCGCGCGCCTTGTAAGTGGATTACTTCCTATCTAACTAGAAACGTTTAAAATGGATTTGTGTGCACCGCGTCCGGTACGAGTGCCGTTAATTTGCGCTAAACAGTGATTACCGATCTGTCTGAACTGAGTGCGCGAGTTCAACTTATTCGGACAGTATTCTGGCACATCTCGCGCCCTTGCTCAATGAATTAACTAAGATGCTGAACACTCGGCACAAAAGCTCGGGGTGCAGCTTTTAAAAGTTGTGGTCCTGAGGCTCATACCCTAAAATGAGGTTCAACTGCCGCCGCAAATAACTTTGCGAGAATGGAGATGATGGAAAATGAAGCTGTGGCGTCAGTGATTAGAACAAACCGCACCACCGCCACGAACACCTCCGTGGACTTCTCCGGCTCCTTTAATGAGATGCTGGTCACTTCTCTCCTAGGGACTATCTTAATCGCAATGTGTCTTGTCGGCGTGACCGGCAACGTCTACACGCTGGTGGTGATGAACATCTCGATGAGGGTGACGGGTTCAATGTACGTTTATATTGTGAACTTAGCACTTGCGGACCTGTTGTATCTTTCCACCATCCCCTTTGTTGTATGCACCTACTTTGTAAAGGACTGGTACTTCGGGGACATTGGCTGTAGGGTTCTGTTCAGTTTGGACCTGCTCACCATGCAAGCCAGCATCTTCATTCTGACGGTCATGAGCACCGAGAGATACTTCGCAGTGGTGAAACCTCTGGACACATTCGGGAGGTCCAGGAAATACAGGAAGACCGTCACCTGCGTGGTCTGGCTGCTGTCCTTTCTGCTTGCCTTGCCGACCATGATTATGATCGATCTCAGAACTAGTCACCAAAACGGCGAAGTGAAACGCATGTGTCACCCGACCTGGCAGATGGAGGCGTACAAGGTGTACCTCACCGTGCTTTTCAACACCTGCATTTTAGCGCCAGGTTTCGTCATCGGTTACCTATACGTGCGGTTAGCCAGGACTTACTGGATTTCACAGACCAGGGTGCTCACCACCCAGGACGTGAATCGCTGTCCAAAGCAGAAGGTCCTCTACATGATCCTCAGCATCGTCCTGGTCTACTGTGCGTGCTTCATACCGTTCTGGTTGTGGCAGCTGCTGTACATTTACTACTACCGGAGAGGGAACCTGTCACCAAAGACCGTTTTTTACGTTAATTTCGTTGTAACGTGCTTGGCTTACAGCAACAGCTGCATCAACCCCTTCTTGTACACCCTGCTTACAAAGAATTACAAGGAGTACCTAAAAAACAGACCCCGTGGCAGTGGGGGCTTCAAAGGGAAGTCCAACAGACACTCCTCCCGAAGATCCGTGTCTTCTGGGGGTCCACAGTACACAGAGACTATGACTGTGCTGCACCCCAAGGGGGTCACCGGAGAGCCTTGTCCAGTCTGAAAACCGTGAGATGGTACGTGAGATAAAGTGCGCCAGCAAGCGCGTGCGTGCGTGACTGTGTGCGTGTGCTCGATCAGCAACTGTGCGGGAAAGGCAGTGTGTGCGTGACAGGGCTGGTAACGGCGTCTCGCGAGGCTCCGATCACGGACAAACGGTCCCGTACGTGCGTCATAAAGAAATAACGCCATAGCGTTTAAAAGCAAACGACGTGCATTTAGTCACACGCACTGCTGGCAACGTCCTGCCTGGGCCGCGGGGTCATTTGCTTGTACTTTTGGCTTCGCTTGGCGGTGGTGTCACCAGATTGGAGAAACTCAGGGGCACACAAAGGACTTGGCGAGCTACAGGACTATCAGATTATTCATAAAATGAATTATAACAAATTATAACGGAAAATGAACCTTCCTATCCATCTTGTAAACAACTTCAGTTCACGTTTGCGGGAAACCTGAGCTTACTGCGACAGAAAAGAGCAGGGCGCCATTCTAATATCGATTTTAAAAATGAAAACGTCTGAATTAGCGTAAGTCGTGTTCATAAACGATTTACTTCATGAGGTAGTACATAATAAACAAGAATAGGTGCGTCAGATATTTGAAATATTAAAATACGTGTTTCAATATAAATGTCTAAAGTCTAAATATTCTCGATTGTAATAGAAATGTCATTTTTTCACCCTCTGATAGATCGGAAGGAACAAGAACATCATATTCTGAATCATTCACCTTCAAATGGTTTAAAACGATACCCCCAAATGCTTGTTTGAAACTGGTCGTTTTTAACCTTCTCTCTTAGAGGGCTAGGACCACCGGTAAAGAAAAAAATATCAAAAATATGATATTTGTAATTAGCAACCACACAATGGCATAAAACGACACTACACATTCCTATATTACCGATCCCCAAGTTTTGTGACGATTAGTCACTTTGACCCGTATTCCATTAGGGGGCGAACCCCAGGGGTCGTTTGTGATTTGTACAACTTCTAGTTCTTCTGAGGGCGGCACGGTGGCGCAGTGGGTAGCGCTGCTGCCTCGCAGTTGGGTGACCTGGGGACCCGGGTTCGATTCCCGGGTCCTCCCTGCATAGAGTTTGCATGTTCTCCCCGTGTCTGCGTGGGTTTCCTCCGGGCGCTCCGGTTTCCTCCCACAGTCCAAAGACATGCAGGTTAGGTGGATTGGCGATTCTAAATTGGCCCTAGTGTGTGCTTGGTGTGTGGGTGTGTTTGTGTGTGTCCTGCGGTGGGTTGGCACCCTGCCCAGGATTGTTTCCTGCCTTGTGCCCTGTGTTGGCTGGGATTGGCTCCAGCAGACCCCCGTGACCCTGTGTTCGGATTCAGCGGGTTGGAAAAAGGATGGATGGATGGATAGTTCTTCTGATCATTTTTGCTGAAGTCAGCCATTTGTTTACTCTTTATCATATGAGTGCATTTTCCTGCACAAAATGAGGGGTTTTCATGTCTAGAAGGCCACAAATGCTGATGGAATAGTGGAGAGTCACAAAGTTCGACGTCTAGACAATAGGACGATTGAACGTGTGTACAGTAATACGTGGGCGATTTCTCCTACAGTTAGTCGGGAAGCAAACAAAACAAACGGCAGTTCATTTAAATCAGTTCTTAATGAACACAATACGCATTATTAAATTGGCACCAGTGCGTGTGGTGTGTGCCCAGGTGTGGTCCTGCCTTGTGTCCTATTGCTGGGACAGACTCCTGCTTCCTGGCGCCCCTACCCTGCGTAAGTAGGGGATAAAAATACGTGGGTGGATGGCTGTGGTTTTATTCACGTCAGTCTCCAGTATTTCAACGCCATTTATTGCGTATGTTACCTGCATTCTTATTAAATCAGCTTCAGATCTGCAAGTGAATACAATCTGATCGTCCTTTTTTATACAGAGCACACACTCAACAGGTATTGTGAAAGTCAAACACGCACGAGAATACAATTACAGAAGGTTTAACTACGTACTTTTTTTTAATTCATGGAAACGCCAGAATAATCGCTCTTCTTGCCCAAGTTACAGTCTGTACTGTCGGCTTTTGTTAACAAGTGGACCTTTAGCAATCTTCTAGAATATACTGTATGTATTTCTCAGCCCGGCTAAATTTATTTCATGGGCAAAGCCTACCACAGGACAGGAATGTGCCCGGGTCACCACAGGGCACTCCCACGCGGGTCTAATTTAGAATCGCCCATTAAACCGAAGGCGCACATCTTTGCGGATGAGGTCGGAAAACCCACTTAAAGACCGCACAAACCCCACGCAGACGACGTCCGACGCTACATTACATACGGGCACTAGTTAGGGAGGCGGAACAATCGGACCCGAAAAGGTCAAGCTCTGGCCGGGGCGGCGATCCATAGCGAGCTACACGTACCGAAACAATGGATGGTGTGCAAATGACGTGTCGGGCGATGCACGTGAAGATGCTTCCAATAACCAGCCTCATTAAAGAGTAAAGCATGAAAGGGTCGCGCTCCTCATCTAGTCCTCCACCCACGTTCCTGTGGCTTGCGTGTTAACTACGAAAATTACATTTGCCTTTATTTGTTTAGCAGATGCTTTTATCCGAAGCGACTTACCAAAGAAGATAAGCATTGTTGAAAAAATATCAGTTTGGCTGCGGTGGGTTGGCACCCTGCCCGGGATTGGTTCCTGCCTTGTGCCCTGTGTTGGCTGGGATTGGCTCCAGCAGACCCCCGTGACCCTGTGTTCGGATTCAGTGGGTTGGAAAATGGATGGATATCAGTTTGGGTGTCTGTTTAGGAACAGGTGCCGCGGGACGAGGTTACAAAATGGACCGTCACAAGTACAATTACAGCCTGGTGACTCCAGGTTGGCGCAATTCCAGGCCAAGCGAGTTTAATGGAAGGCAATTACTGTTCCACCACCCCTTAAACCCCCCTAAAATGGAGCTGGCGCCTACCGTGGCATCATCGGACGAAAGGCACGAACCATCTCAGGACGTCATATGGATAACACAGTTTGCGATTATCCTACATGTCGCCTTTTACTGATTTAGGGGCAAACCGAAGCACCACGCCTCGAACACGAGCTGAGGGGGTCCGCGAAAGCAGCGATCACCAGTACGGTTAGCGGGCCATTCAGTAATAATTTTACAAAACGGAATGGAATGGGTTCGAGCACTTCTGCCATCTTCTGTTAAAAATATCAATTGGTGATGAATTTGTGTCACTTACCATAAATATTGTTATCGGTTAATAAGCGAGCAATGATTTTTTTTTTCACAGATTAAGTTGGGAGGCACTTCTTTTGTACATACGGTAGATAGGAAATGATGCACCGATTCATGCTAAATAAGTACAATGCACTTTTAAATTCGTGTCCCTAACTCACTTAACAAAATAATATATACATTTCCTTTCAAACTGATATAGTTAATATTACGTAATAAATATTATTGTTAAGATGACTTACAAGATACAGCTGGTTTGTTTTGTTTTTTTTTTTGCTTTTCCAATTAGAGTACAGTTCTGTAAAGTGACTTGCTTAAGGTCACACAATGGCAGTAACTCGAATTGAACCCCTGCTTCAGAGTTTGACGTTCAAAGCCTTACCTACAATGCCATACTGCAACAAAACGTGTCCTGATAACAGGCTGAGACTGGCAGACTCTCAGTTATTACACCACAGGGGCTTAGCCCGCCCCGATAATATCGTTATTCCTACGTATACGATAAATAGCAAAGCTGCTTACCCCGTGGAGTTTTCGCGCAGTCAAAAAGCAGAGATGTAGGTGTGTGTGTGTGTGTGTGTGTGTATGGTTGGGGGTAACCCTTTGGAGTTATCGCAGAGTGGAAGATTCGTGAAGTTTTCGCGGAGTCATCCATGTATGTCAGAACTTAGTATGGGAAGAAGTGGGACAGGGTGTGCCCAAAGCCCGGGAAGACACAAGACCACCACCCCAACACCACTGCTGACCACCTTCATCATGTCATTCATATCTTCTCGGTGATTGTGACCCCAGCACAGCATGTGATGTAAACTCCTGACTGGTAAACTTACTTGAATGCAACTCAATTACTGTTACAAACTATTAAATATTTAATTAACACCAGAATTTTCATAAGTCACCCAGGTTGTAATATCTGCACACATTTCTATTACTTCATGGATAGAGGGTCTAATTATTTATTTTTATGATAATAGCACTATTTAGGAAGTCTTGGCAGCAATATGTTTAAGTCACAGAATAAAGAATTTTGTTAATCACTTTGGCATGCATACTCCGAGTAACCAAATCACTAAATACGTGTGGCTTTTATAGGGGGAAAAAAAATAAAATCCTTTTTTAAAACTAAATTAGGCTGGAAATAATCAGGCTAGGAAGACACAATGGAACATTTTTCTTTCCAAAACGGAACGTTGCAGCATTTTAATTATCTCTTTAAATCAGGCAGAGGATGGCTAAAGAATTTAGCAAGAAGGTACAGCCATTGCAAACAGGGGGTGCTGTTTAGAGTGTCTGGTTATTTAATGGCCTGTCCCATTTAATTCAGTTTGTATCAGTACCCCAGCTTGGACTATATTTTGCATTTACATTCCTAAATGAACAATTCTATGGCTCAAACATTATTGTGGTCCCATTAAATTACGCTATGTTATTTGGGAAACCTTTGAATTAATTCAACTTGCTAAAAACAACTTCTAAACTGTATTCATTACATTTGGGGTCAACCTGACTGCTAGGTTCCAGGTTCAGTCTATTTCAGGAATCATTTAAAGTGTTTCCTAAAATAGATAAACTGTTTTTGTGCTAAATGTTTCCTGAAATAGATAGATAGATAGATAGATAGATAGATAGATAGATAGATAGATAGATAGATAGATAGATAGATAGATAGATAAAGTACATTTCTATAACAGATTATTCGTGGTAAACGTTTCCTGAAATAGATACAGTATATATATTCCTATAATAGCCTACTCATGCAGTAACAGACAATATGCTATCAAGAACACTCACAAATCAGGATGCACGTAGAGGTCCCCACATGTCATCGGGCCAGTCCGCTCACCGCCACAGTAACAGTGACAGTAAAGGCACCTTCTTCAGTATCTTGGGGGCTGCTAATCAGCTTTCTAAATTATAGATGAACAGCAGGGCTGTTGGACTCCAGTCTTTCCAGGATTTCATGCCTGCATCTATTAATTGACATAGTGGTGATCTATTTAATAATGGTCTTGTACTTGAGGTAATTAAAACAAAACTCTTTTGGTGACAGGGCTTATTCAACAATTTTATTGCTAACAAATATTCTAGACATGTCAGGTTATTCCTCTTCCCGTTAATTACATCATCGATGGTGTGGCTGCCACGAGAAGCATTCAGAGCTGTCCATGTCGAGGAGCACTGCTGATTGACAGCCCGGCTCTAAACTAACAGAGATATTATGAGCCACTGTGCCTGTGATATAATGGCTTGCCAGTTCATTTCTCTAAACTCAAGTAAGTGCTTTTTCGGGAACTCCGCGGCAGGTCTGAATGCTCTTGTGATTCGTCAGATTGTGGTCTCCTCGGCTCAATGGTGACAAGCACATTCTGATCTCCTAAATTCAATATCAGGGCTCAGGGTGAGGGGCTGGAGAAAGAGACCTTGAAGATAATGGTATGTTGTTGTATTTACAAGACATCTTATCAATATTTTAGAGTGGGGATGGCATGCCTAGTCTTTTATTAGTTAGTTAGGCCAACTGAGCTTTAAAACCACTTTAGAAAAACCACATATACAAAAAATGACCTTTCTGGAATGGAGGGAGTCAAACTGCAAACCAAACAAAGCTGGATTCTGCTCTCTGCCTGTAGACCAGGGGTCGCCAACTCCAGTCATGGAGGACCACTGTGACTGCTGGTTTTTATTCTAACCCTTTTCTTAATGAGTGACCTGTTTTTGCTGCTAATTAACTTCTTTTGAACTAATTTTATTTGACTTGTTCTTGAAGAATCAGACCCCTTAATTGTTTTTTTCCTTAATTAGCAGCTAAACAATAATGCGATACAAAATGAGCCAAAACAACTGGTGTCCATCATACAATATCTGCAAATAAAGAAAGATGAAGGTCTCAGGAATGTTGATCTGCTCAGGTCCCCAAAACATTCTAATAGTGCTCACAGAAAAGAGAAAATCAATAATTTGGGAAATGTCTGCTAATGCACCACGAGAGCAGCAACAAGCCACGAAATTAAAGAACAGGTTTAATTAACGACAAGAACCGGCGCCTCATTAAACAGCTGGTTGGAGGGAAATCGGTTGGAGTTTGAGGCCTGACTGAGTTGGTCTTCTGTCGGCTCACTCACTTCACATTTCATTTCTCTTTGGGTGCCATTTAAAGAAAGAAATGAAGCAATTCAGAGGAACAAATCTTAAAAAAGCAATTCAATTAAAGTTAATTAGCAGCACAAACAGGACACTCATTAAAAAAAGGGTTAGAATAAAAATCTGCAGCTACGGAGGTCCTCCAGGGCCGGACTTGGTGACCTCTGCTGTAGACAATTACAGGCTATGAACAGCAGTATTGATTTTACGTAGCTCCTTCCTACAGCAAACACCATCCCAAAGCACTTTATAGGAACAGTGGACCCTTTTAAATATTGTACGTCTTTAAAAGTGGGCCGCAGACATGTCGGCTGGTATATTAGGATCACCCAGTGAGTCAGATCAGTGGAATCAAACTGGTAAGCTCCCCAGTCCAAGTCCAGGCACAGCATCAGCAGCTCCATGCCTCGCCAAGGACAGGGAATCGGACGACGTGGGTCACGTCATGTCTCACATTCAAGACACATCTGCAGCTTAGAGTGGAAACGCTATGAACACATCACTGCGTCTCCCGTAACGCCAGAAAGGCTTAGTGTTGGTCAAACAATTCATTCATTTTATGCATACATTTATTCGGATATCAGATAATTGGAAGGAGTCAAATAAGGAAACTGCCATTTATTTAGCATCTTAAATCTTAATGACATACTCATTTTATTTTTCCAGCTGGTGTGCTTGCTTAATGTCACATAGTTGAATTTGAAAATGTGACCTTCACCTGTGTCACCCTCGCCCGGGTAGTTCGTATCCAGAATGGACCGCGAGTCTCCTGTTTTTAACTCCACACAGTTAATTCAATGCTCTATAAGCTGGGGTCCTGCATCCCCTAGAGGTAAAGTAGATTACCACACCTCAGGTAGGTACAACAAAGTATTGCACATACAAAACTTAGTTATATATATAATAACCTAAATAGAGACAACAAACCTAAATGACACTTCCATCTGTCCTCTAGTCCGTTTTTACAACTTGCTCTTTTTTATCATAAAGTTGCTGAGATACCTGGTGGCAGTGGACACAAGGCAGGACCCAAACCAGGATGGCCTGCCATTTTACTTATCTTCACTTATCCTGGGGCAGCTTAAGGTGATGTTACATTACATGACTTCTAGTCGCAAAGGATGTCAAAGTTGACGAATGCAGTTAGTGATCTTGTCGTCTGACATCTTCTAAGACTAGAAGTTGATGAGGATGCACAGTTTCACACTTCCCTTTCATAACGTGCTGCATAACGGAGCTGGCGCCCTTGTGAAGGGTTTACAGGTACAACAAGTTCAGCCGCAGTCTGATCTCCCCACCTCCATTCTACCATAGTATGTAAAACATGAGACTTTGGAGCCTCTCTTCTGTTTGTGAAGTCCAAAACACCCACATGTCTTATTCCTTGTAGCTGTGATACATGCCCTGTACTTCTGGCTGGGTGCTCGTTTGTTGTCAGCTCACAAGCACACAAACATCTTAAGACAAAAGTAAAACTGGTTTGATTTTTTTTTTAGTACAAGTCACAGACTGGTAAGACTGAGTCACTGGGGCTGTCAGACTACACGACAGCTTCTGAATCACTAAGATTATGCAAATTAACTCCGAGACTGGTAAAATCACTGGAAAAGTCATGTCACATGACATGGGCCATTAGAGTCATCAGTTAACTTAACTTGAAGGGGGTTGCAAAATATCCAAAAACAAAATGGGGAAATGGGGAAGACCTTCAAACTGCACACATAAATTACAAGCTCCTATCAATAAGAAAGGAAAACCAACCTCTGTGCCACACTTAGTCATTCAAGTATTACAGTTAGGTCCATAAATATTTGGACAGAGACAACTTTTTTCTAATTTTGGTTCTGTACATTATCACAATGAATTTTAAATGAAACAACTCAGATGCAGTTGAAGTGCAGACTTTCAGCTTTAATTCAGTGGGGTGAACAAAACGATTGCATAAAAATGTGAGGCAACTAAAGCATTTTTGTAACACAATCCTTCATTTCAGGGGTTCAAAAGTAATTGGACAAATTAAATAACTGGAAATAAAATGTTCATTTCTAATACCTGGTTGAAAACCCTTTGCTGGCAATGACAGCCTGAAGTCTTGAACTCATGGACATCACCAGATGTTGGGTTTCCTCCTTTTTAATGCTCTGCCAGGACTTTACTGCAGCGGCTTTCAGTTGCTGTTTGTTTGTGGGCCTTTCTGTCTGAAGTTTAGTCTTCAACAAGTGAAATGCCTACTCAATTGGGTTAAGATCAGGTGACTGACTTGGCCATTCAAGAATTTTCCACTTCTTTGCTTTAATAAACTCCTGGGTTGCTTTGGCTGTATGTTTTGGGTCATTGTCCATCTGTATCATGAAACGCCGCCCAATCAATTTGACTGCATTTAGCTGGATTTGAGCAGACAGTATGTCTCTGAACACCTCAGAATTCATTCAGCTGCTTCTGTCCTGTGTCACATCATCAATAAACACTAGTGTCCCAGTGCCACTGGCAGCCATGCACAGCCAAGCCATCACACTGCCTCCCTCCACTGTGTTTTACAGATGATGTGATATGCTTTGGATAATGAGCTGTTCCACACCTTCTCCATATTTTTTTCTTGCCATCATTCTGGTAGACGTTGATTTTGGTTTCATCTGTCCAAAGAATGTTTTTCCAGAACTCTGCTGGCTTTTTTAGATGTTCTTTAGCAAAGTCCAATCTAGCCTTCCTATTCTTGAGGCTTATGAGTGACTTGCACCTTGCAGTGCACCCTCTGCATTTACTTTCATGCAGTCTTCTCTTTATGGTAGACTTGGATATCGATACGCCTACCCCCTGGAGAGTGTTGTTCACTTGGTTGGCTGTTGTGAAGGGGTTTCTCTTCACCACGGAAATGATTCTGCGATCATCCACCACAGTTGTCTTCCGTGGACGTCCAGGTCTTTTTGCGTTGCTGAGTTCACCAGTGCTTGCTTTCTTTCTCAGGATGTACCAAACTGTAGATTTTGCCACTCGTAATATTGTAACAATTTCTCGGATGGGTTTTTTTCTGTTTTCGCAGTTTAAGGATGGCTTCTTTCACCTGCATGAAGAGCTCCTTTGACCGCATGTTGTCTGTTCACAGCAAAATCTTCCACATGCAAGCACCACACCTCAAATCAACTCCAGGCCTTTTATCTGCTTAATTGATAATGACATAACGACGGACTTGTCCACACCAGCCCATGAAATAGCCAAAGAGTCAATTGTCCAATTACTTTTGAGCCCCTGAAATGAAGGGATTGTGTTAAAAAATGCTTTAGTTGCCTCACATTTTTATGCAATCGTTTTGTTCACCCAACTAAATTAAAGCTGAAAGTCTGCACTTGAACTGCATCTGAGTTGTTTCATTTAAGATTCATTGTGGTGATGTACAGAACCAAAATGAGAAAAAAGTTGTCTCTGTCCAAATATTTATGGACCTAACTGTATCTGTAGTAGTTAGATATTATTTAAAAAATGATCAAGAAGATGGACAGTTTCAAGATTTCCTGGCACAGATGGCATATCTATGATGGGGTATCTCAGTGGAGTGTTCTGGGACTCTGGCACCTCTTGGGAAGCACTGAGTCACAATGTGATGGTTCATGCTGAGAAGAAGCAGTCTGTATGTGATCGCAGAACAAAATCGGGTATATGGGTGTGTGTGTGCCCTGCGGTGGGCTGGCGCCCTGCCCGGGGTTTGTTTTCTGCCTTGTGCCTTGTGTTGGCTGGAATTGGCTCCAGCAGACTCCGTGACCCTGTAGTTAGGATATAGCAGGTTGAATAATGGATGGATGTTTACATCAAAATCCAATCTGAGCCAGATTTTTAAATGATAACAGAACACCGAGAGAGACTGCAAGAAATGAACTCATCTAATATAAATGAGCTCTAGGATTTGTGTTGTGTAAAGCCTGATGACTGCATCAGAGGACTGCAAAGCATGAGGCCACTGGTTCAAATGTCCCCTTTACCTCAGAATAATGGGAGTCAGTCTGTCTGTCTGAACAAACAAATATGGAAACATTTGGAACAGAGGCCAGTATTTGTGCTCATCGAGAAAATATAAAAATGTTCTCTTTAACCCTCACACCATCACATATTACCACAACCATCTCATTTTACTGAAAGGACATTAAACTGCCGCCCAAATGATCAACTTGAAGGAACTTTCTCTGCAAAGCTGACTAACGATCAGCCGCCCCTAGAAGTATGGAGCAAGCAGTCCTGTCAATGGAAAACACAGGCATGATTTCTATCAATCTATCAGTCTGTGCTCTTCCCGAGTCCACTTCTCTGTCAGATTGCTGTTGCATGTCAGAATCTTTCAGGGCTGGTGCGTTACATGAAGGAGGGCCGCAGTGCCTGCAGGTTTTGTTCCAGCCGTTATCATGACAATTAATCAATTGCTGGTGCTCATGAAACGGACCGCTTCTTAGCATATTTTGAACTGCCTTGCAGTTTTAGAAATCAGAGCCTTGCTTTGTTTCTTTCTTCCTAATCTGGCAACCAAATAACAAAAACCAAAGCAAGTCAGAAGATGGAAAGCTAACCTCACAGGTCTCAGACTCCATTCCTGGAGGGCCACTGACCAATTTCTTCATTAGAAGCCATTTCTCTTGCTGTTAATTGAAACCCAATATTTAATTGTATGGCTTCTTAGTGTTCTTATTGTGCTACACGATACATTTCCAGCACGGTTGATTTTCTTTTTCTTTTTTTCTTGAGCACACGTGTTTCGTGGAGTAGAACAAATCAATATTACTCAGACTTTCACTTTTTATTTTCAAACATTTTATTGAAGCAGATGCTGTATGATGCAAATGGGATCAGGTTCACTGGTCATGCATAGGCTTGCTTTGCATTACATTATCATTTGGGTGCTGGCAGGGAAAACAGATATATTGAAAGAATCTGAATCTTAAAAAGCAAGTCAGTTAAAATAAAGTCTGCTGCATTGGCAACAGTAATTGGAAGCTACATAAGAAAGTGGACGGAAGGAAAAGCAGCAGCCACTGCAGTCCGCAAATATCTGCGGTGGACACTCTGGCTTTTGGGCTGGACTGGATTCCAAACCATTGCATAAAGCTGAATCTGCATCTCAAACCGTCGTACTCCATTCCCCAAACTACTTTTTAAAGAACACAGAGACGTCACTCCGATGAAGTACCCGCCTGCTTTTAGGGTAAACACAACTCCAACGGACTTGACTCATCAGTCCATATCTCATCTCAGCCATGAACACGAAAAGAGAAATAAGCCATGTCAAGTATGGTGTGGCTCAATGAAGTATTCTGTCTTTGTTGTAAAATGTTTGTTTTCAAACTATTTAATCCCAAAAAGGCTTTGGCTGAACAAGACAGTCTACTCGACATAGTGTCAGGTTGGTAGCAGAAGTGAGCACTGCATGATTGAATGATTTATGAACCCCCAAATGTTGCACCTCTGGTTGAAATAAAGTGAGTTCTACCAACACCAACTGCTGAGTTAATAACAGAAGGCCCTTTAAAAGGTGCAGTGAGTTACAAGATGGCATTACAGTAAAGGTTGGGCTAGATGGGGGGCGGGCACCTATAGTAAAAATTCATAATTATAGTAATACTATAATTATCGCTTTGCTTGCCCACCCCCTCCCCCAGGGTGCGCTACATGCCAGCCACTTTGTGGATCTGCTAATCGCGTTGTGAAGAGGGGGGCTGAACACACACTAAGGAGATGCAGTCGGATCAGCTGCTGGCTTGCTGTTGCCATGCTGCGTGATCTTCATGTCGCTCAGCGCTTCGAACATTTAAAAGCCTGTACAGCAGCTGTCCTTTTGTCTCTCTGCCTTGTCTTGCGGGACGTTAAAGTGTCTCCGAGAAAATCACGTCTCGTCTCCTTCCAAGATTTTTTTTATAACAAAGAGAAATGCCCAGCCTTGCCTATCCAGGTAACACTGTGGTAAAATAATGTTACTAACATATAATAATGGGCACTTCACAAATAAAATGATTAAGAAGTGTCACCCTATTGCTAAGACATGGCCATATGCCATATGGGTTCTGTTCATTCTCCATCACCCCAAAGTATGCCACAACTCCTAAGTATCCACTTGGGCAGGCGTTTGTATCCCCAGTTGGTTCCTGCCTTCAGCCCAGTGTTGCTGGGACAGGCATCTGCACTCTGCAAACCTAAACTGCATAAGCAGGTTGGAAAATTAATGGATGAAATAAAGGAAATGGATGGATGAAAACACAAACTGGATGCTAATGTAAATGCTGTAGCCATGTTGCGCACTAACATCTGGACTACATGTATGTGTGTTCTGACATCATTTCTATTGCCCTGTGCACTTATGCAGATGGTCGCTCTGCCTGTTAATACATGTTGTTTTTCCTTTATTTCAGATAAAATGGTTAAGAAAATGTACGGATGGATGAGTCCTATGGAGACCTAGCCAGAGTTAAGAATTGTGTGTGGACCTCAGCTTCTCCATACTCAGAATACGGAACTGCTTCCCGTATAACGCGTGGACTTCCATTAAGGCAATGGGTGCAAAACATTTGACCCAGTTCAGCATTGAATTACTGAAACGTTTACAGGACGTGAATGAACCACGTAGTTTTGCACGTCAGTCTTTTTTTTTTTTGTAAATAGCTCAAACTTGACTCAAAACGTTCAAAAACTGAGCTGCGAATTGAAAACGCGAAATGAGCCGAAGTGTGTGGAAAACCGAGTACAGTCCGCCATCTAGAGGTTAAGCGTGCTCCGAGACACGTCACGACATTGTCAGCTTGTGTTTGATTTGCGGTGTTTTTTATTCATGTCTAGTTATATGCGTATAATTTTCTTGGTGCCGATAAATACAAATGTTTTTTCACATTCCTGTTTTAGAGATGAGCCAATCAGCGAAGCGGCCCCTTTCCCGTTAGATGCGCAGTTTAATGTGTGCAGCATTCCGTGGAATCAATTTGCCGTTAGCGTATTGACGGATTTTAACAATAAAAAAACAACGCAAAAAATCTACTTAAATTATGTCGATGAGTTTCATGTTTAAAGAATTCCAGAGGAGCATGTTGGCGCAGTAGTTAGTGAAGTATTATGCCTGAATATGAGGCCCAGTCAGCATGTGCTCGACTGCTTGTCACTCTCAACTGATTTACATTTGGCGTTACAGGACAAATATGAGTTGGCCCGCTGTGAGCGGCAACCCGTCCAGTGATGGTTCTTGTCATGTGCTAAACGTTGCCGGAGTAGGGCCCCCTTTATCCTACAAATACGATGCAAAATGTGGATGGCTGCCCATAAATCTAATGTGTCTATAAAGAAGTCGCTCAGAATATGGCGTTTGGGCTTAAAATTCTGAACTGTGATTGAGTGGGATGGTTGCAAAAATCATCTACCTTCTACAATAAACTTTACTCTAGCAAAAGGTAAAGCAAGTCAAGCTTTTCTTAATTTAGTGTACAGTATATCATATGAAGATTCAACCTGGAGCATTTTATAGCGCCCACAAGAAGATTTGTTACCAGATTTTAGTACTGGTCAACTGTGAGTGCAGTTTATGAAAATGCAGCATCAGACAAGCAAAGGATAAACTCGACCGAGTACGCTAATCAGTATTTTGTTTTGTGTCGTGCAATAAGTCAGCTCTCTTTACAAATCATTTACTTAAATAATATTCTTGAGAAATGTCAATTTACATAACAAGGAGTGCATATGCTGTAAAGATGAATTAATGGAGGTGGAAATATTGTTAAGGAAGTTTTTACAAAGATTGAATATACTGTAAAGCCTTATTTTACAAAATTCAGTATCACTCAAGAAACGAGGTTCTGCCCCACTGTAGGTCTATTTTATACACTGAACGTCTTTACCGAGAGGCGCTACATAAAGCCCCTAATGGTGTCTGCATCAAAGATCAGTGCCATCACTCACCGACCTGCGGCGAGGCACAATGGAGATATGCGACTTCGGTGCAGACCTAATAAGGCGCCGTACAGCTCGTCAGACATGCAAATGAGAAGGTCGCTACAATCTGTACACGTGACCGACGAGCCCGAAGGAGAAGCGCAATGACACGCATACCGCAAAGCTTCGTTCTGGTCCTCAGTAAATAAACGTGATTTCTTTTTTAATTTGTATTGTATTTTTGTTTAAGTTTAAATGCCCAGCTTGTCTTTATTGAGAACTAATATTGTTTCCCCTTTTAAACCCTGTAATTCTGTCTAGTTAATGAATGGACCAAATGGATGCCTGTGCACTGAAGAGAAGCACACGGGGAGGTCAAAATAAATTTGAATTGATACAAACATCCCGTCTGCTGTGCCTTTCTTCGGTACTCACGTGTGTCTCATCATCACCCTACAAGATACACGGACATAACCCCACCAGCAGGTATTCACTGGATCTTTGAATTCTTTAACCTGGCAATTTTGGATTCTTTGATTTTATCTTTTTTGTTTAAATACACTTTACGTACATAAAAATGCAGTATACAAAAACATCATATTTTACAACAATACACAGTATATAAAAAGACACTATACAGTCCAATATCCTCTATAAATACTGTAAACACACTATAGAGTCCACAATACATAGTGGATATGTAAAGACACTATATTGTCTAATAATAGATACAGTATATATAATGATACCATAGAGTCCAACAGTACATACAACCGCTACATATTGTCCAGTAACACAAAGTGTGTGTGTATGTATGTATGTATTATTGTAGTCTGAGTCCCGACCTGAATTGTGTGGGTGGTTACCTACCAGCTAGGGCATAGTTTACTGTCAAAGAATGCAACGAGTATGCGACACGTGTTTTGCCCTCGTTTGGGCTCATCTACTGCACCCCCCTCTCGAGGATCGAACCTCGGACGTCAGCGTCAGAGACGAAGTCCCTTTAAGCGGCGCCACAGCGTGTGGCTCGTTTATTTGACAGCATAATTCAGGTCGGGACTCGGACTACGAATGCAATGAATGTAATTACTCCGGACCTACAGGCTGTATGTATGTGTATGTAAAAAAGACAAGACCACATAGTCCAGAGATACAGAGTACATTATATTTATACACACACACACACGATATAGACCAACTATAGTTTCCCCAACCGTTTTTCTGGGGTGGCACACTTTAACCAAAACATCCCAAGGCACAACGCTATTCTACTAACCACAAACACATTATATTTCATACACGTCCTGAACTGTCCGAAGGTCACGACTACCAGGCAAGTTGGTACAAAAGCAGATCAGAGATCAGCTATCGCAGACAAGACAGTGAGCACTTTGGTGGCATCTCCCAGCTGCTATATTCCTTTGCCTGCCCCTCTCTGTCTCAGAAGCAACTCGTATGCCTACGATCCTCTGGCCCTGTGAGACTCCCTGGTGACCACACACTCAAGGAAATGGACACTAGTAACCTGGAGATGCATCTGAAGTACTTCAAGTGCTGTGTCTGCAACCTAGCCATCACTGAGCTGCTTTTATGCCAACTTCTCCAGGTAGTCCTGTCCTCGACCACCTGAGGAGCTTGCCCCCTTTTCTAGTTCAGATCCAGGAGTACTACACCATTATTTCCATAGTACACCTGGGTAGCTGTCACAACGCACCACTGTGCCATGGCATACTGGTTGAAAAACACTGATATTTAGTATATACTGTAAACACATTGTATAGTCCAACAGTATAAATTGTATATATAAACATACCGTACAGTCCAACACTACATACAATACACATCAGCACACCATATAGTCCAACATTATATACAACATGTATACAGACACTATATATACCCCCAACAATATAGACGGTACATATTAGTACACCATCTAGTCCTATTTGTGCTCTACATAAGGTAATACTCTCTTATCTCCACAACATGCCGTGCCTGACTTACAGCACACATTGTGACACCGGTTATGTGTCTGGAACCTTTTCTCCAGTCACCAAATGGACACACATCTGATGCAGCAATAGGAGGGCGGTTTGGAGTGGGAGGATGCAGTGCACAAGGTTTTATGGGTACCATAATGTAGGAGGGCACTAGTAATTGTAGTATTGTCACATGTGTGGGGAAGATGGGGTGAATCAGACGTCTTCTTCCTCCAGACTGTCCAGTGCGGAGTAGTCTCTGAGCAGGCTGTGGGTGAGCTATAGTCAGGGCCGGATTTATATGAAAAGAGGCCCTAGGCTATTCCACTTATGAGGCCCTTTCACCTTCCATTTTTAAGTTTGTAAATTACATGAGAGATAATCAAATTTTGCTAACAATTTGAATGTAGGCCCCTCTTGATCTTGAGGTCCTAGGCTGAAGCCTAGTTAGCCTATAGGAAAATCCGGCCCTGGCTATAGTACCACAATCTCATACTGGCCTTCTCTCCTTTCTTAACAAGGCGGCTTATTGGCAAGTTAAATAGCCTCCTTCACACAGCAAATGAAGTGCCAAGTCTTCTGGGTTTGCCAAGTGTGTGAGAAAGGAGAGAAACTATAAAGGACCTAGTGCTATAAAATGCCTGTTATTTCTTGTTTTAAAGGATCCAGCAAGAAGTGATTTACAAGGACCACACAATCCCTGTAAAATACGCTTCTTTTATCTTGCAGTCTAATGCTAGACTAAAAACATCAGACACACCTCAAAACAGGCAGCAGTGGACAAAATATCTGACAGAAAAGAAAAAAAGGACTTCACGAACTTGTTGAAACAAACTGAAAACATAATGTCTTCATCATTGTCAAATAGGAATCTCTGGTTCAACAGGACGAGCAGCGAGTTTCTTCCCTGAGGCTCAGGTTTGGTCTCTTCAGCCAAATGTCCAAAGGATGGATGGCTGGAGAATTTTCAAAATTAAATCATTTGGATGTTAAACTATTGGGGCGAATAACAGCAGCAGGGCAGGGCATCTCCCCTTTTTATCAAATTATTCAAATATTTACAACATTTGCCGAATAAAAGACAAAGGCCTCTTCTTGCACAGTTTCAGCTGTTTGTTTTCTAATTTTACTCTGAATGTTTTCATTTTAAAAAGTATTGTTCTGTTGTTCATATAGCACCCTACATTCCAAGTGCAAGGTCAAAATCTTGTGCATGCATGCAGGTCAAATCCTTATGTAAACCCGATTATACACTGAGTGGCTGCTTTATTAGGTACACTTACCTAGCATGGTATTGTGCCTCCTTCGGCCTTCAGATCAGCACAAGTTCATCCGGGTGTGGATTCTTCAGGATGCTGGATGTGTTGCACCATGCACAAGTGATTGCATTACACAGTTTTGCTGTAAATAGCCCCCTTTACCTCATCCCAAAGATGCTTAACTTTGAGACCTGGGAATCGTGCAGGCCACTGAAGCAATAAAAACTTGCTCTCATGACCCTGGAACCATTCAGTGATCATATGTGTCTTGTGCCATCCAGTTATGGAGAACATATAGTCATGAAAAGAAGAATTTCAAAGGTTTTTCAAAGGGTATCAGGGGTCCAAGTGTGTTCCAGGAAAACACCCCCCACACCATCACACCAACCCAACTGGCCAATACCTTGGACACCAACAAGATGGCCCCGTAGACTCAGTTTGCTTGCAGCAAATTCTGATTTTTCAATCAGTCTTATGCAAAAGAAATCTTTGTGTCTGACCAGGCAACTTTTTTCCACTCCTCAGCTGTCACATTTTGATGCTTCTATGCCTGCCTGTAATGCACATCCTTGTTTTCCACTGACAATATTGACACCTAACATGGTCTTTAGCTCTTGTAGTCCCTTCTAGAGAAGGCTGGTAACTTGCATGTTCAGTGTTGACATTCTACACACCAATTTAAATGTAATTTCGATGTGATTTGCCTGGTTGTGACCCACCTCATTGCTTGGTGAGTTTCATCATTGTCATTTGATCGCTCTGATGGACAAGCTGTTTTCATCCCCAGAGTCACATATCACTAGAGTGTTTGCTTTTTCCCCACCATTTTCAGTAAACTCTTGAAAAGTCCTCAGAGAGGTGCTAGAACTGACATGCCTAGTGCCAACTGCCATGCCACATTCAAAGTCAACAAGTGAGGCAAGAAATGCTGGCCTACCTGTTTTATACCACTTGCCCCTATCGAATGATGTACTGTATAAATTCGTGTATAAGTCGGGTCTTGGCAACCTGAAAAATTGCTCATAAAATCAGACCCCGACTTATACACCTGTTCAAAAATACGACACTTTATTTTTTTGATGTATATTGGAATGTTTTGAAATAAAAAGAGATGCTTAGGAAGGATATTCATCTTAACGTTAATTCTTCTAGCTAGAGTGAGATAAAGGGTTGACCATCTAAGCAAGTCTTGCTTCATTTTTTTCCATACAGACGGCAAAGTTTTGTCGATAAAGAGCTTTATGTTTACTTGTGATATTTACCCCTAGGTATTTAAACTGATCTGCAATGATAAAAGGTAGGGTGTCCAATCTAATATTGTATGCTTGAGAATTCACTGGAAAGAGCACACGTTTATTCAAATTAATTCTGAGACCAGAGATCTTTTGAAATTCTGTAAGTGCTGTTAAAACTGCAGGCACAGTATTTTGTGGGTCTGATATATACAGTACCATATCATCTGCATAGAGAGAAATTTTGTTCAAGTTCTTCTCTGACAATCCCCTTTATCTGATAAGCATTGACAGTGAACTGCTTATCTGCAGTGAACAGTGGTGACAAGGGGCATCCTCGTCTGGTACCATGTTCTAGTTTAAAGTAGTCTGAACAAATGTTGTTAACACAAACTGAAGCTTCTGGATTGGTATACAGTAGTTTGATCCATGCACAAATGTTCAGGCCAACCAAAATATCTCTAATGTAGTGAAAAGGTAGTTCCATTCAATCATTTTTTTAAGAAATTAGATTCAACCATAACCTCATTTATTTGGAACTTAAAACATCCACTTATTCAAAGAGCGACCCTACAAAGACCTAAGGCAGAAGGTGGCATTGCTCTACCTAACTTTCAGTTTTATTACTGGGCAGCAAACGTACAAGCTATAAAAACCTGGACACAAATAGATGAACATACACAGGCTTGGTGCACAAGAGAAATACAATCCTTCAGTACTTCTTTATATTCCCTGCTTTGTGTCCCAGTAAATGCAAGTTATCGCAAATATACTAATAACCCAATTGTGCTTCACTCACTCAGAATATGGAACCAATGTAGAAAACATTTTAAGATGGAGAATCTTTTATCTGTGGCACCTCTGCATGAGAACCACCTTTATCAACCCTTGCAAACATATGCAGTTTTTAATATCTGGAAAACATTTGGGATTAAACGGCTTAGAGATCTTTACAGTGCATCCGGAAAGTATTCACAGCGCATCACTTTTTCCACATTTTGTTATGTTACAGCCTTATTCCAAAATGGATTAAATTCATTTTTTTCCTCAGAATTCTACACACAACACCCCATAATGACAACGTGAAAAAAGTTTACTTGAGGTTTTTGCAAATTTATTAAAAATAAAAAAACTGAGAAATCCCATGTACATAAGTATTCACAGCCTTTGCTCAATACTTTGTCGATGCACCTTTGGCAGCAATTCCAGCCTCAAGTCTTGTTGAATATGATGCCACAAGCTTGGCACACCTATCCTTGGCCAGTTTCGCCCATTCCTCTTTGCAGCACCTCTCAAGCTCCATCAGGTTGGATGGGAAGCGTCGGTGCACAGCCATTTTAAGATCTCTCCAGAGATGTTCGATCGGATTCAAGTCTGGGCTCTGGCTGGGCCACTCAAGGACATTCACAGAGTTGTCCTGAAGCCACTCCTTTGATATCTTGGCTGTGTGCTTAGGGTCGTTGTCCTGCTGAAAGATGAACCGTCGCCCCAGTCTGAGGTCAAGAGTGCTCTGGAGCAGGTTTTCATCCAGGATGTCTCTGTACATTGCTGCAGTCATCTTTCCCTTTATCCTGACTAGTCTCCCAGTCCCTGCTGCTGAAAAACATCCCCACAGCATGATGCTGCCCCCACCATGCTTCACTGCAGGGATGGTGCCTGGTTTCCTCCAAACGTGACGCCTGGCATTCACACCAAAGAGTTCAATCTTTGTCTCATCAGACCAGAGAATTTTCTTTCTCATGGTCTGAGAGTCCTTCAGGTGCCTTTTGGAAAACTCCAGGCAGGCTGCCATGTGCCTTTTACTAAGGAGTGGCTTCCGTCTGGCCACTCGACCATACAGGCCTGATTGGTGGATTGCTGCAGAGATGTTTGTCCTTCTGGAAGGTTCTCTTCTCTCCACAGAGGACCTCTGGAGCTCTGACAGAGTGACCATCGGGTTCTTGGTCACCTCCCTGACTAAGGCCCTTCTCCCCCGATCGCTCAGTTTAGATGGCCGGCCAGCTCTAGGAAGAGTCCTGGTGGTTTCGAACTTCTTCCACTTACAGATGATGGAGGCCACTGTGCTCATTGGGACCTTCAAAGCAGCAGAAATTTTTCTGTAACCTTCCCCAGATTTGTGCCTCGAGACAATCCTGTCTCGGAGGTCTACAGACAATTCCTTTGACTTCATGCTTGGTTTGTGCTCTGACATGAACTGTCAACTGTGGGACCTTCTATAGACAGGTGTGTGCCTTTCCAAATCCTGTCCAGTCAACTGAATTTACCACAGGTGGACTCCAATTAAGCTGCAGAAACATCTCAAGGATGATCAGGGGAAACAGGATGCACCTGAGCTCAATTTTGAGTTTCATGGCACAAGGCTGTGAATACTTATGTACATGTGCTTTCTCAATTTTTTTATTTTTAAAAAATTTGCAAAAATCTTAAGTAAACTTTTTTCACGTTGTCATTATGGGGTGTTGTGTGTAGAATTCTGAGGAAAAAAATGAATTTAATCCATTTTGGAATAAGGCTGTAACAAAATGTGGAAAAAGTGATGCGCTGTGAATACTTTCCGGATGCACTGTAAAGATCTCTAAGCCGTTTAATCCCAAATGTTTTCCAGATATTAAAAACTGCATATGTTTGCAAGGGTTGATAAAGGTGGTTCTCATGCAGAGGTGCCACAGATAAAAGATTCTCCATCTTAAAATGTTTTCTACATTGGTTCCATATTCTGAGTGAGTGAAGCACAATTGGGTTATTAGTATACTAGCAAAATACCCGCGCTTCGCAGCGGAGAAGAAGTGTGTTTAAAGAGGTTATGTAAACATATATATACATAAACATATATACATATATACATTTATATATACATATACACATCCACATATATAAACATATATCAACATATATATATACACATACATATACACACATACATACATACACACACACATATATATACATATATATATTATATATACATATATATAGACACATACAGACACATATATATATATACATATTTGTATATCTACATATATATACATATTTGTATATCTACATATATATACACATATATACATATATATATACATATACATATTTGTATATTTACATATATATACACATATATACATATTTGTATATCTACATATATATACTGTACACATATATACATATATATACATATACATATTTGTATATCTACATATATATTCACATATATGTACATATACATATTTGTATATCTACATATATATACACATATATACATATACATATTTGTATATCTACATATATATACACATATATACATATATATACATATACATATTTGTATATCTACATACATACACATATATCTATATATATCTATATATATATATATATATATATCTATATATATATATATATATATATATCTATATATATATATATATATATATCTATATATATATATATATATATATCTATATATATATATATATATATATCTATATATATATATATATATATATCTATATATATATATATATATATATCTATATATATATATATATATATCTATATATATATCTATATATATATATATATATATATATATATATATATATATATATATATATATATATATATATATAGCTGATTACCCAGTGGATTCGCTCACTGAGTGCAAGAGAAAAACATAAAATGTATGTATAAAATAAGTTTAATTGCCAAATTTATTTTTCCACAAATAAAGAGCACTTACAATAACATAGAAATCAATATAAACAACATTAACATCATTATCATATGAGAATATGAAGTAATATAAAAGAAGCACATTGCATATAAATATAAATTATTAAACAGTAAAATGTTCTTCTATAATACGCTACCGTGGCTATTCGTTTGTCTGTCCAGGATTTTAAATCAGCTGTAGCTCGCAAACTGTTTCACCTATCGCCTCGAAAGCTTGCATATTGTAATCTTTCTAGTTAGCTAATAAAAGGTGTCATTTTGCTTGGCTTTTCTCTACATTCATAATGGCTAACACGGTACAACACCCTAGTACTACCTATTGACTTGAAATTTGGTACACATATACTACGTCAAGTCTACTATTCGCTTTCCCACACACACACATATATATATATATATATATACATACACACACATACACATATATACATATACATACATACAGAGTGCGTTGCAACACGGGCTGTGATTGTTACATGGGAGGGAGAGGACAAATCACAGCTTCCCGCTTTGTAATCGGGCTTGTGATTGCTGCTTTGACGGATGTCCAGATCCCACAGTATTTCCGCTTAGGAGAGGCGTTAGGCAAGTGTAATTGAATAGCGGTGCTGCAAGTTATTACTCTTTTTATCTTTATTTTATTTTATTGTAGAATCAACTCACAGCTGCGCGCACCAGTGCGTGCGTGGCGGATGCGTACGGCTGACGTTTTCATTGTCTACCACCTTCGCTAATCATTCTTGAGGCAGATTGAAGACTTAAGTGCCAGCTTAACTGAAAAATTAAAGAAAACATACTAAGTTTTAAAAAAAATCAGTTTTAACGGGAAAAGATGCCGACGAAAGAAGAAAGCAGCGGGACGCTAGGGTGAAGAGCTGCTCATTAAGCAGCAAGCGCATCAAGCTCTGAGCAAACGAATGGTAAACGTACAGTGAAAGGGGATAAATACTATGAATGGTCATGTCAAGTGTATTCACTCCACGTTATCATGCAGTGCGCTGTTACTGGTATTTTGATAAAAGAATCTGAATAACATATAAGAAGCGTATAAATTATTAAACAGTAAAACATTAACATTTAAGAAGTAAAGATACATTGAGTACTACTGTAGTGCTTTCGGGTATAGTACATTTTTTGTTTGCCCATTACATGCATAAATGTATACATTTTTTGGTGTACCTACCCAAGAACACGCGACATGACCCGGCAGTTAAAAATTTATCGCTCCAGCAATTTTAACTCTGTTACAAAGTCATCTAATATGGTATTGCAAACGGCAGCGGGAGCGTTTCTATAAACTCAATTTAAACTTACTGTTTACACCGTGCTTTGAAGATGCATAGTATGCGACACGTGTTTCGCCGTAATTGTGGGCTCATCAGGAGTACACAGTCACTGCACTCCCTTACAGGAATCGATCCTCGGATGTAGAGGCGAAGCCCCTAACGTTGTGCCACGGCGTGTGGTTCGTTCATTTGACAGCATGTAGATCGGGGTAATTACATTGCAGGCATTCGTAGTCTGATTCACAATCTGATTGTATGAGTGGTTACCTACCAGGTAACGCTTGTGGTTGGTGAGCAAGTCGGCTAACTTCTGCCGCGGTGCCCTCTTTCAGTTGCGAGAAGCAGATCATACAATGGTTGAAATAGTTTAATATATATATAGCAAAATCACCGCGCAGGGGCGAATATGGTATTGCAAACGGCAGCGTTTCTATAAACTTAATTTAAAGTTACGGTTTATACCGTGCTTTGTTTCATATTCTTTTCCTACCTTATCAATTCTGTGATGTGTTTTTTGAACAGGTTTGATTTATGGAAGTGATCACTCCTGCTGTGTTCAGTCACTTCACGTGAGCCACTCTCTTGTGTGATGTTGCGATGTCCACGGGTTTATTTAATGTTAGCTAAGACCCGGCAGTTAAAAGTTTCTTGCTACAGCAATTTTAACTCTGTTACAAAGTGATGCAAACTCTTGTTTATACCTCGTGTCTTCTCATTAAACTTGTATCTCGCGAATATGGCATTGCAAAAACGGCAGCGGAAGTGTTTCTATAAAGTTAATTTAAGGTTACGCTTTACACCGTGCTTTTTTATACCTCGTGTCTTCTCATTAAACTTGTATCTCGGGAATATGGTATTGCAAACGGCAGCGGGAGCGTTTCTATAAAGTTAATGTAGACTTACGGTTTACACCGTGCTTTTTTATACCTCGTGTCTTATGAAGATGCTTGTATGCGTCACTCACTCGCTTCTTATTGTTTCGCTGCCTTGTCAATTGTGTAATGAATGTTTTCTTCAGCGCTATTTGGGGCTCCTCCTTCTTTTCTACGTACTGAGTTCACAGTCAGTTCACGTGATTACGTGGGAGGCGTGATGACGCGACACGCAACTCAGTCTCCTACGGCCATCTTGCTGCCTTCCATTACAGTATATGGACAAAAAAGAGGTTCAAGTTATGACCATTACGCGTATAATTTTGAAATGAAACCTGCCTAACTTTTGTAAGTAAGCTGTAAGGAATGAGCCTGCCAAATTTCAGCCTTCCACCTACACGGGAAGTTGGACAATTAGTGATGAGTGAGTCAGTCAGTCAGTGAGTGAGTGAATCAGTCAGTGAGGGCTTTGCCTTTTATTATTATAGATTGGAAAAAATCAAATTCTCACTTAGACGATCTGTGCACAACTTTTTAAAAACCTGGCAGGATCTAATCAATAATATTTTAGAATAAGCTCTTAAAGCACTGAGGAAGTAGATTATCTTCCCATTTCTTTTTCTTCTCCATTTATCTTTATCCACCTATTAAACTCAATTTATTTATTTATTTATTTATGTTCTTTATTTCGCCTTATACAATTTCTTGTATTAGGAATTTGTTAGTTTTCGCATACCCCTTGAGGTCAGAGCGCAGGGTCAGCCATTGTACAGCGCCCCTGGAGCAATTACAGGTTAAGGGTCTTGCTCAAAGGCCCAGCAGAGTAGGATCTCTTTTGGCAGTGACAGGGATTCGAACCGGCAACCTTCGGGATACCAGCACAGATCCTTAGCCTCAGAGCCACCACTCCGCCCCCAAATTTTTACTAGATTTAAGTTTATCATAGATAAGGGATGCTCTTACGATAAAGGTGTACGAGGGTGTGAGATACTTAAAACAAAACAGTGTAAATGTTGCTTCAGAATGGTTCAGGTATTACTGTGTGGTCATGTAGGCACAATTCATCGAAGAAAAGGCAGTGTGCTCAGTAGTTACTTTCTCAGGTGGGCGTTAGCATATCGTAATCTCTTGGACCAATAGTGTGAATTTTCTGCATTTGACTTATACGACCGACATTATAAAATACGGGAAATTATACGGTAAAATCAAGTCCCGACTTATATTCTGGAAACTTTGCATTCTTCCAGACATTAAGATGACAAATTCTGAACCCTTTAACGTACAGTGAGGCAGCACAATGGCACAGCCGTTAGTACTGCTGTCTCATAAATCCTGAAACAAGATTCAGTTGTTGTACTGTAAAGGTGGTCCTCGCCCACTCAACTATTGTTCAGGTTTTCTTTGAGTGCTCCAGTTTCTTCCAACACCTTGGTACAAGTGACTGCTTTTGTGGACGTGAGTGAGCCTTACAATAGTCAGGAATCCTGTTCAGGGTCTGTTTCTTTCTGGTATCTAATGCTGCTGGTGTAATGGAATAGCCATCAGGATCCTGTAATAGAAATGGGTCTTGTGGCACCCGGCTGGGGTTCCTACCCGGCCGGGACACCTGGGGAGACAGGAGGAGGGCTCATGCCTCCTCCAAACCACGTGGGGGCGACTGCCCTGGTTGTATTGGGGGCAATGGGTACAGGGCTTAGAAGCTCAACCCTGTAGAGGGCCGTGGCCACCGCCAGGGGGCGTCCCCGTGCCTGATGGACCCTGGACCCCAGCACTTCCGACACACCAGAAAGTGCTGGGGGGAAGAAGAGAGGGAACACCCGGAGTGCTTCCTGGGAGACAGCCGGCACTTCTGCCACACTGGGGTGTGTCGGGTGGAAGATTGCCGGTGCACACCTGGAGCACATCCGGGTATGAATAAAAGGGGCCGCCTCCCTTCATTCGAGGCTGGAGTCGGTTGGAAGCAGGACGAGGTTGGAGAAAGAGAGAATGAGGCGGTCTGAAGAAGGCAAAGTGTGGTTGGCCTGGACTTTGGGGGAGATTGGGGTTTGTGCGGCACAAGACTTTGTAAATAATAGTGTAAATAAACGTGTGGTGGTGCAGATTAGCATGTCTGCCTGTCTGTGTCTGAGCCAGTCTCCACAGTCTTCAAAAACGGACACACACATGGACAAGGCCTCATATTGCATACCATGGGGGTGAGAGCGGGCTGGGCTCCGTTTAACTAAACCCTGCATTAGATGGGGAGATACAAAAAATGGATGGAAAGATGGAGAATGCCTTCATTTCAAAAAAAGCATTTCTGAAATGGAATACTAATGGACATGTGTTAAATTATACAAAGAGCACTCAGCAAAAAATGAATGACTGAATAGTCAAATCAGACATTTTTCATTGCACATCATGCCACATGTATCTGGAGAACAGGCCAACCTTGCATTAAGGTCTCTTTGAAATATGGTAACTCGCATCTCAAACTGTTCATTAAAGCCTAAAAATTATGAATAAGATGACACAATAGAGCAGAAACAAATGGGTTTTTGTAAATATTTTCCAACTTTTCATTAGCCAATGTGTTGCATAATGGATATATTTAGTAAACACCTTGTCAAACAGGCAGCATAATGTAACACTCCCAGACTTGCTTACTCTGCTTCAAGCTCTTGGCACTGCCAAACCTCTCCAGGTGACATAAATCAGCCCTAGACGGTGTGCCAGTACGCCATCCACAAATACACCCACACAAGGCCAGTTTAGAATTGACATATAACTGAACTTGCAGGTTTTTGGGATGTGAAAATAAAACCTCACAAAGACATAGTAAAAAAAAAAAAAAAAACAGAGGGTCAGAGCCAGGAAAACAACTCACTAATCAAAGCCAAAAGACAAGAGACAAAACCGAGGAGGATTGCAGAGAATTCAAAACACCAGAGAAACAAAACAAATACAAATTTTCAAAACTTTCTTAAGGGTTGTGGAATCTATGTAGTTAGATGACCTCTTATCTGGCCGAGTCATGACTGACAGAGCCACGATCTCGGAGGACAAACCCATTCCAGGACAGTCTTAGCAACAGAAATCAACAAAATGGGGATTACAAAATGGCCCAAATCAAAGCCAGAAGTATTACTTAAGAGTGAATGAAACCAATGGATTCCGTGGGGTAAAAAAAAACTCAATAGATCTCCCCTTGTCAGGCGAGATATTCAAAACAGCACCACTGTACTGACGTTACTGGGGAGCTCCAATTTCCCATTTCAATGTATCTTTGCTTTATTTCTTAGGTAGATGCGGTGTCAGAAGAGTATGTTGAACTGTTAGTCTACAGCAGGAGTGTCAAACACAACATTTTACACACCCAACATGGGTCTGTCACCCTGGGTGAGCGGAGTGAGGCAGCATATGTGTCTGAAGGCCAAGTAATTGAAGCAGCGGCTGGGAGCAGAAGTCTTGGTGGCACAGTGAAGGCGCTGAAGAACCTATAGGTCCTTTTCAAAACCACACCAGCAGTCTGGCATAAGGTGGCTGAATTCATTCTTCCATCTCACACCCCTCCGGTTATAACATATAAATCAAACAATATATAAAAAATATATAGTTTAATTTCTTGATGCTAGTTCCTAACAACAACAACCTTGAAGTTCTTTGTAACAGCCGAAACCTTACCCAGCCGGCAGCTACACTTCCAAGACCTGTGGCCTGGATAAATTAAGGAGTCTAATCTATAAAAACCAAGCCGTTACTGTAACAAACAAAACAAGCACAAAAAAAAGCAGATGTAAAAATAGGTGGATAAATATATTAAATCAAACAATAACAAAAAAGGCAAATTTCACACGTAGAAAATAAGTATAGATATGTTTATCCCTCCACCAAACTAACAACGTGACAACGCCATATACACAATAACAAACCCTCCATTGTCCCAGTAACATATAACAAACACAAGACACGAATAACAATGAATGAATACGGAAAATGCCAATGATAGTGAACTTGAGTCGGAGTATACAACTGTCCTGAATGCGGATGACTGATCAACAGATAAGTGAGGTGTTTGTATTTCCCGGAAAAAATGGAGCTACCTCACCGTGAATCCTCGGTGTGTGGTGGATGATGTAGTCCAACCCCGGGGTCTCTGGTGATGATTGATTTGAAGTCCGGCGGAATGAAAAACAAACTGGTTACAAAAGCACGATGTGGAAAACAGCAGGTAAAGTTGGTTCGTTGTCGTGAAAATGTAATCTCTGTCTTTCTCCTCTCTCCACCCTGTTCTCTCCTGATTGTTTATATAGTATTGAGCCAGATGTAATCGATTGATTATAAACAGGTGCTTTCCATCTTGGGGCTGCGGTCACTTTCCATCATCCATCCCCCCTGTATTTACGGGGACGACATTCACTGACGCACACATTACAAACAGAAAACGGGACGATGGAAACAAAACGCACTCAGTACAAACACTGAACAACACTATTACTATGTAGCTCGTAAAGTGTATGCTAACCAGTTCAGCGACTAAACAGAAATGAGGCATTTTGTTGTTTTTTATTTTATCCTTACTTGGTATGGTTAAATATTGTGAAAATTCATAATGAGCAGATAAAAGATCCTTCTAAAGCTGTTCATAATGACAATGCACATTTCTTGCAAAATAAAAAAACTAATAGAAAAATACATGTACGCATCCAAAATCTGCATCAATGTTGACATTAGGATGGAAAACACAATAAATGAACTTACTGAAAGAGAAAGTGTGCCAAAAACAAAAGTAAAACTACAAACCTGCACCTGAAGAAAATAAAGAAACAAGGATGTTCAGCGTAAACAGCGCCTGTGAAGCCATCTACATTGCACCCTAGGGGCTCATAAAGTTTAGTGTAGAGTGGCAGGCCAGACACAAAGGAGAATACAGTGGTAGCAGTCAGGTAAGGTGCAGAAGGGTAGACAGCCATTAGACGTGTACAGCATTAAAAAGTGAGCAGAGAGGCAATAGCTACCATCTCCTTCATGAGACTGTCACATCATTGCCATCATGCTGAAACACTATAGTTCCTAATGGCAGTGTGGCGTGTCACCTTCTTTTCATGTTGTCTTCTTGGGATACTACAGGCAGCCAGTCTCCATTATAATGACAAGATAGCAGCCGCTGTGTGCTGTGTTGCACAAGTAAACGTGAGCGGACTCAAACAACGCATTTTAATGGCCAGTATAAATGAATTGCTGATGCTAAACTGGCCCTAGCGTGTGTGTGTTGTGTGTATTTGTGTGTTTGCCTTGCGATGCACTGCTGCCCTGTCCAAGGTTTGTTCCTGCCTTGCGCCCTTTGTTGGCTGGGATTGGCTCCAGCAGACCCCCATGACCCTGTGTTAGGATATAGCGGGTTGGTCAATGACTGACTGACTGAATGGTGCTATCAGAAAAAGGAAAACAACAATTTGAAAGCAGAGATTAAGACCCCCAAGTTACTGGTCATCTGCTGGCTCACTTGGCATCTCATTACTGTTAAGGAAAAAAAAAACACTAGCAATAAAGGGATCTGAATCTTAAAAAAACAAGGAAATTCAAATTAAGGCAAAACAGTCTGTTATATTACAAGTAGTAATTGGTCATTAATCACAAAAGTTGCAGGAAGGAAAACTGGCAGGATCCGAGTTTGACACCCCTGGTGTTCCGCCATTCATAACAAACAATCCTTTGCTGCAGTTGTAGATAATACTGCATGTTAAAGCTTTAGTGCTGGCTTTGACTCGCTACTGCGTGGAGGGATTTTGAAAGCATAGTGGAAGAGGAAACGTTCTGAAATGGTGGACAGGAGGCCCAGCTAAGAAAGGTGAATCAAACAAATGGGTCACTGCCTCTGGGGTAAGTGGGGTAGCCATCCGCAGCATGGATGGAGAATTAGATTTTGGACTCCATATTCTTGCACTTGGTCTTATTTCATTTTCCTTTACGTTTGACTTCTTGAGGGCATGCTAAGTAAACTAAATACAGCCTCTGCAGTCCTGCCTTTTATGATATTTCTGATATTTACTACTACTTATTTTCATTAGGGTTCACAACACAGATATGACTTCAAACTAATGTCTTAAAAGCTATTTTTAAGCAATTTTTGAAAAGAAGTGACACTGTCATTTTCATGCAGCTAGAATAATTTGCCTTCATATTGTATCACCTTCATCTTTCCATAGTCTTAATGAGCAGCTTGCCAAATGTGTCACATGGCTGTTCCAACTGAGCTTCAAGAAGCAAATAATTGAGGAAAGAATATGAAGAGCTTATTAAAGCAAACGAGATAATGAAAATTCCACTTGAGCGGGACACGCTTGTTTTCATTCATTTAGCAGTGGCTCACCTTGTAATTGACTTTGCGTATCGTAAAGAGCTCAGACTCTTCTGGACTGCACATTTTACCAGTCAGAACACAGGTAGAGGGAAACAGTTTGGAATCTGAGCCAAGACACAGACTTTCTGGAGTCCTTAAGCAAAATAAAATGATTGTTTTCCAGTGTGTCATGTATACTGAGCTCTGCTGAGGATTACCAACAGGTTAACAAAAGGCGAACAATAAAGCATAGAACATTTATCTGCTGTGAAGAAGGCAGCTCAATACAGTCACTGACGGCAGTAAACAGGCACTATGCTGTAACCAAAGGCACAAACAACTGAAAAACACAACAGATTTAAATGGATAGACAATAACACTTATATTACTAATTTCTAAAAACATTAAATAACATAGTTAGGGGATTCAAATTTCAGTTTGCTGGCCTCTTGCAAAGATTACTTTATGCACAGAGAGGTTAAGAGATGAGCAAATGTAAAAGGTTTCAGCAAAACTGACCAATGTGAATGTCACCTGACATTATTCAGTTTTCATATTTCGTATTCTGACAAAATGAAACAAGCTTTACATTCATCTTCCCAAGATGCTTCACAATTGCAGATAGAATTCTTTACAGCTGGAGCACAGAAGAGTCAGATTGTGTACTCTTGGTTGCACATTGAGTCAGAAACGAGGACTGTCCAGGAAATGTTTAATTGGAATAAATGTCACCAAATCAAATTCCATGCAAATGACATTGTCATGGCAATAAAATATTTACTTAATAAGAAATAATAAGGGACCAGACACATAGACCAGGCATCCTTTGTTTGAATCTTGCACCCAGTCCTATTATCCTCAAACATGTGCAGGTTAGGTTGACTAGCAATTCCAAAGTGGCCCAGTGTGGGTATATACTACATGTGTGACATGGCACTATGAGGCACTGGCACCCCATCCAGAGCTGGTTCCTGGCTTGTATCCAATGTGCCATGGTAGGCTCCACTCCCCCCACAACTCTGAACTGGATTAAGCAGGTTTAATAGGTACAGCAAGTGTATAAGGTGCCACATATGATAAAGATGGATCAATTACTTTGACTTCAACAGGCCTCCCTTCCATTGACCAAGCCAAACACAAGAACGGCACATCTAAAAGGCACTCCTTGTGTTCTGCAGGTATGGATTATGACTGCAATACGTGTCAACTTTCACATAAAGCTTTCTTTTCAAAATTAGTTTGTTGTTTTCCCATTTCCAAATGATTAATGAGTAAATATCTTTCTGATCGTTTCAGTTTAATTCTGGGAATACAAGCACAAAGAAGATCAGCACCTTCAAAAATACTACATCAATCTTCCTCAGTCAGCATGCGGTAAGGAGAGAAAAGAGCCAATGAGAGGCAACATGATATGAACGTATGGTCACTGGAGGGCTCTTTGACATATCTAATCACCATTGCCCTTTATTTCATGAAGTCACCTCATTCTTCACTGCTTCATCCACAGCCAAATCCAACGGATTCCCCACTCATATAACATGTTAGCTAGAATAATTGTGCCTTCAGGTGACAGCGGGAAGGGTCCAGCCTACTCATCTTCCCTCTGACAATAAAGACCCTCCATGACACCTGCATAGTACTTTGTTACAGGGCTCACTATTCAGCTCGGCTCTTCATTTATCTTTAAGAGGATGTCTTTCAGCAGATTTGTTAAAAAGAATGACTGTCCCTTATGCTCTGCAAGCTTGTAGCTTTTTAGAGTGGATTCTTACAGAACGTACCTGACCAAACAATACCAAGACATGCAATATGGTGTTCACTTAAAATGTAAGGTAATAAATAGACATATTATCAGACACAGAGGAATGGGTCAGTAGGGCTTAGGCTTAGCCTGCTGTCTGATTAAAGTAGGTTAAAGCCCCCTGTCCAGTGTTATTTTCTGCCTTTGTCCTCTACTGCCAGGATAGATTCAGGCCCCCAAAGCCCAATCTGGATTAAGGAGGCATCAGAAAAATTAATTTCTATCACTTTTAAACACATGCACAGTGACAATATTACTACTGCTACTTTGAGGTACACTCCTGACCAATCTATACAGAGCAATGTGTAGTACAATGAAACACTGCACATTACACATGTGCCTTTACTCAGGTCATCTAAAATATACCGTACCCAGGTCAGGACCTTAATTGTTAGACTGGCACCTGCCTCACTTGATCGTATATCTTGGGGCTGCCAACACGTAGATCATACCTGGGTAAAAATAAAATCATTGTGCACCTGTCAGCCCCAATTGGATCAATTAAAGTTCTTAACCCAAATACAGCAGTGTTGGAAGTTTCTTATATATTGCATGCTGTCTCCTTATCTAATTCAGATGGAAAAATCCTATAACACAGTGTTCTGTTTAAAATTCTTTTTAAAAATCGAATTTTTCTATCTGTAGAACTGTCTAGAGCGTGTTTGGAATCTGGCAAGAGTTTATTAATGTTGTCTTTAAGTAAGCATGCCGAGTCACTTTTAACCTTTTAGATACTTCAATATCTTTGACTGACAACTACAAAGTGGATTACCTGCCTTCAAAGGCTGTGGAGGGTGCTGAAGCTCAATTTGATGTGAAGAATTATATTACTTAGTATATGCTCGTAAAAATATTGTATCAACAATTCTGCACTTACTAATTGTCAGTAAAATAGGAGAGAAAAGTATGAAGATAAAGTTAACCTAATCATACGTGCCTGTTATCCATCATCCATTTCCAAAAGATCAGTGTTAGATTTACTTCGATATTAAATCAAAGCACAAATTTTCTGAGAATGAATTAAATTCTTAACTAGCAATTCTTCCCTGTACTTGTGAAAGTAATATATAATAACAACCAAAAAGACAACTTTCATACTGTGCCTTCAGAAAGTATTCAGACCCCTTCACTTCTTTCAAAATTTATGTTGCAGCCTTGACCTAAAATAATTTAAAATTAATTATTCACAAATCAAGTAACACTGAATACTGCAGAATGACAAAGCAAAAACAGGATTTTAGAAAGTTATGCAAGTATTCAGAACCTTTGCCAAGACACTTGACATCTGGCTCAGGTGCATCCCCATTGTTTTGATCAGCATTGTGATGTTCCTACTCCTTTTTTTGGAGTCTATCTGTGGTCAATTTATTTGGTTTCACATGATTAGGAAACACACTCATCTATAGAAGGTCACACAGAAGACAATGTGTATCAAAGCAAAAACCAAGCCATTAGGTTGAAGGAACTGCCTGAAGAGCTTGGAGACAGGATTATGTCGAGGCACAGGGAAGGCTACAAAAATGACTGCGGCACTGAAGGTTCCCAAGAGAACAGTGGCTTCCATCACTCTCAAATGGAAGAAGACTGGAATAACCACAACTCTTCCAAGAACTGGTGAAACTGAGCAATCATGGGAGAAGGGCAAGGCTGGATTAAACCCCCCCAAAGGTGCCTAGGTGACTTAGCTCCTTAACAGAGAGTTGATCAAACTTTCAACAATGCAGCACAGAGGCACTGGGTCATCTAATGCAGTGTAGTATTTCTCTCTTTTGATTTTGGCATGAGACATGAATACTTAATCATCCCGAGAAGGTGTCCCCTTGATCATTTCAACTTGTTAATACTCAATTGTTTCATCGGGAGGTCACACACTCAGAACATTCTGATGGTAGATCTGTAAGACAGGTGATGAAGAACCTGATGTTCAACCTGCCTGAACTCCAGAGAACCTGTGTGGAGATGGGAGAAAGTTTGAGAAGGACAGTCATTACTATAACACTTCACCAAGCTGGGTTTGACAGAGTGGTCAGACAGAAGCACCTACTCTGTACAAAGTAGACAAATGGAAGCCTGCATGGAGTTTGCAAAATGGCACCTAAAGGACTCTCAGACTGTGAGAAACATGATTTTCTGCTCTGATGAAACCAAGATTAGCATAATGCCAGGAGGAAACCATACACCACTCATCACACGTGCAATACCATTGCAAGAGTGAAGCATGCTGATGACAGAATCAGGCTTTGAGGTTGTTTTTCAGCAGTAGAGACCAGTAGACTAGTCAGGGTTCAGGGAAAGCTGAACGGAGCAAAGTACAGAGGTATCCCAATTGAAAACATGAACCAGAGTGCTCTGGACCTCAGGCTTGGTTGAAGGTTCACCTTCCAACAGTACAATGACCCTAAGCACAAAGCAGAGACAACACATGAGTAACTTAGGGACAACTCTGGGAATGTCTCTGAGTTGCCAGTCAGTGCCTGTCCAGTTTATTTTTAATAAATACGCAAACATTTCTAAAATCCTGATTTAATTTTCTTATTCTGGGGTATTGTGTTTTCCTTGACTAGAGAAAAAATGAAATGATTTTAGCTGCAACATAACATAATGGGAAAAAGTGGAGGCATCTGAATAGTTTCTGAAGGCACTGTATATATTAATGGAAATACATATAAGAACGTGCATATGTCACACTGATGTGACAAACCATATATGGTATGGATAAAAACTGTCCCTGAATGCAATGGTGCCAGTATTAAAGGTCCTGAAAAGTGGAGAAACTAGAAAGGTGACTGTGCAGGGCAGCTGAGGCATTGCTTTAATGGCACGGTTAGCCCTTCCAAAGCACCGTGTGTGCTTCTGCACCAGTTCACAACACAAAGGGACACTTTGAACAACTTCAAGTTCCAGTTTACCGCTGTGTGTATGCAGTACAATACCATACCATTTTCCAAACCCACTGAATCCGAACACAGGGTCACGGGAGTCTGCTGGAGCCAAACCCAGTCAACACTAGGTGCAAGGCAGGAACAAACCTCAGGCAGGGCACCAGCCCACCACAGGGCACACACACACACATCAAGCACACACTAGGGATCGCCAATGCACCTAACCTGCATGTCTTTGGACTGTGGGAGGAAACCTGAGCACCCGGAGGAAACCCACACAGACACGGGGAGAACATGCAAACTCCACGCAGGGAGGACGAACTCAGGTCTCCTTACTAGGAGGCAGCAGCGCTACCACTGCGCCACCGTGCCGCCCATGCAGTAAAATAAGGCTCTTAATTGCATGTCTCTCGTGTTCAAGCAAGGACAACAACAATATAATAGCAACAACAGACAAAACACAGACAACAAATACAAAATCATAAATTAAATGTAACATCAAACGATATATATATATGTTGGGGAGAACGTATGGGTTTCACAAATCAAGTAACACTGAATACTGCGGAATGACAAGGCAAAAACAGGATTCGCTATCAATACTGCGAATACTGGCTGCTGTTTCTATGATCTGAACAATCTCTGGCAAAGTTGTCAGTCGTACAATCCGTACCATACTGAGGACACCGAAGGCAACGGAGCCAAAAATGGGAGTCTGTCTCACATCAGCCCTTGACAGCCGGCTGTGAGAAACAAAATCGAAAGCTGGCCGCCAGCCCTCCTCTCTCGAGCCTGCGCTGCAGATGGGTGCGGCAATTCCACACTTCCACCACACTGTACAGCTTTCTGGTTACATCTGGCAAAGAATATAATTCGACTAACCATTATTTATTTTACAAATAAAATGGAGCCTTTATAGATGCTCTTCTCATTAGCCAATGGGAAGACGCCGCCGTGAGAGGTAGCTGTAAGTGACAGCTGAACGTGAACTTTGTCAGGCACCAGGGGGCTGAAGCCAAAAGTTCCTGACAGACTGGTGGTAAATGTTGGACCTCCGCAAGCAAGGATTCGACACTTTGTAAAGGTATGACATCTAAAGTAACAGACAGTGCACTTACCACACGGTAGTGGATATGCCGCGAATTACAGGTGCAGGTATTTCATTTCACTGATTTTTAGTCTTGTTTTACCGTACACAGGATGCTTGATTCTTACATCTCTTTTGATACTCCTGTATAAGTATTCAGGCTGCATTGAACACTGCTTACACTTCAGCAGCTAGTTACACATTTTGGCCTAAAAAGTGGACACTTGTTTCCAACAAACCATTGCGCGTGTTTGGAAAAGGCGTGCACTATAGAAATGCCCCGATTTAATGTCTTATCGGAATGACGACAGTAGCTGTAAACCAATCAGTGACTCTGACGTCACCAAGGTCTTCCTAAAGAGTTCTGAGGTCTACATTCACACTCACAGTCCAAAAACCAAGAGAGTCTCAAAATTTCTTTTAAACCTCAGGAAAAAAATAGAAAGACAAGACAGAAACTGCTTTAAGTAATTTGACCTTTTGTATAAGAAGTAGAGCAGAAACTATTTTATTTGACTGAAGCAGCAGTCGAATGAGCGGTTGCTCATGGACTCCTGAATGAGGTACATTACCTGCATTGTGAGGGAGTGTTAGTTACGGCAATACGGCCATGTGGCGCGTTATCTCGAGGGTGATCCAGCTCGTAAGATCCTCATTGTTGGGGACCCGAGTGGCTGGACCAGACCAAGGGGTCGCCCATGTAACACCTGGCAGCAGCAGATAGAGGGTCATTCTGGAGGGTGGGACTGGACCGCGTGTCTGCCTAGGGGGTTGCCAACCGGGATCCTGAGTTGTTTCGTCGTGTAGTGGGTGCAGCAATGCACTGTACCAGTGCATGCTCCCCAACTTGACTTGATTTGAAGCAGCAGCCTATAATTTTAATTTGGGAGAAAAGTGTTCAATAGAGATGAAACAAAACGATGAGGCAAAAAGTCAAAACCAAAGAAACTGTTTGAAAGGAAATTGTAATGGATGTTGACATTCTGGTATGTATTCAAAGTAATAGTTGGATTATTTATGTTTAGTTTTGTGTTAATATTTTTTGTTATTCTAGTTATGCCACTTTGTGCTTTTTTTTGCATAATCACTGCCGTTCTGTTACAATATCTTTGTGTTATGGCCATATTTTTCATAGTTGTGGTTGTGGTGAATAATCGGTGGTCTGAGCTGCCACATTTCACCAGTGGCATACCCAAGGGTCGGCACATTATTGGAGTTGGTATTATTGGCCAAAAGGCTCAGTACAATTCGTGTGTAAGCAGCAGGGTTCGGGAAAATATCACTCATGAATGAAAAAAGTAAAACTCTCTGATTTGTATCCACAAGTGCTTCAAAAATAATTGTCAGACTGCCCTTCTTGGACGGCATCAAACACAGCAGTTGAAATTTATGAGGCTATTACAAAAATAAACAAACATTACACCGATAATAATTTATAGGAAGGTAAAAATTAATTTACAATTTATAATTTTGTTTCGTTATCAATCCAAATGCGTTCTTGCTCTGCCCAGAAAACAACCCCACCTATCACTTGTGCACTACGCTGGTTCTGGTTTCCATCCATTATCCAACCCGCTGAATCCGAACACAGGGTCACGGGGGTCTGCTGGAGCCAATCCCAGCCAACACAGGGCACAAGGCAGGAACCAATCCCGGGCAGGGTGCCAGTCCACCGCAGACAGTGTAATTATATTAAACTAATAATCAGAACACGGCTTATCAGTGCGTCTATACTATATTCTTGTCTAGCTGATGCTTATAAATAATTATATGTGAAAAATCATTGCTGTTTCTCTATATATAAATAAATCTGTGTAAAATGTATCTTAATTTTTCTGTATACATCATTTTAATTTTCTATTTAAATAAGTTAACATATTCAGATATGTTGGAGGGCAGCAAATTAAAGCACCGTCCCACCCCGAGCGGCATGAACTCTAGCTATGCCACTGCATTTCACCTTCACATGAATTTCTGATCAGACTATTCTGATAAATGAGGTCACTGTGGATTTGATACTTGGTCATTAAAAAAAGCGATTCAAAACAAAATGTTTTTTTTTTTGTTAAAATTAACAGAAAATTATACGTATGAAACATGTATCACATTGCTTCAAATGCAATTTGACCATAAAAATGGCATTTCTGACCAACCAGGTTATATTTTGTAATTTATACAATTGACAAAGGAGATCAGCGTTATGGAGGTCAGCGTTATGTGACAGGTCAGAGAATCTGTGTAGCTTTGTTTTCTCCGAATTACCCAACTTGTAGCTCCAAGTTCCTAGAGCATTCCAATGGAATTTCTATCTTGGAAATCATCAGCCCAATAGCACGTGAATGCAACATTGCTATGCTAGTTGTTGGGCACATGACACAGGGGTCATGTGATATACAGTATATTGTTATTATGGCCCACCTATATCAGATAGTGGATCACCACTGAAAAACATTCTAGCTTTGGATTGAAGAACCACTATAACACGTATCTGCCTGACCCGATTTCCCCCAAGGTGGTGTCCCACCAGAACCTAACCCCATTTTTTACTATAGGATCAGTGCTTCAGTATCTAACATTTCTATTTCCGTAACAAGAATTGACTGGTGCTTTGTTGTGTAGCTTCCACAGGTTACTGCCATGATCATATCCACTCCTCGTTACATCACTGTGTAGTGTTACGATTAAGAGTCAACATGAGTACAACTTAAAATGTTGGATGATATATGAGCAAATAGCTTGGCCTTAAGTATTTCACATGCACATGCATCCATGTCCTACAGGGATCAAAACCTAAAGTAGAATGAAGATGATGTTATCACTACATGACGAACATCCAACAAACATTAAATGAAAAAATACATAATGGTACATCTTTTGTCTGAAGCTAGTGCCAAGTTTTTGGTACTATGGGTAAAGGGCACAGCTGGCTCATTATTGTAATAATGCAAGTCCTTATAATCTTAAACCCCTGTCTAGACCTGTTCCATGTGTGCATTACTGAATATGTGCTGTACGGTGCAATGCAAAACAAACTGTTGTGGAAATAAAAATTTTGGAAAAAGAAGTCGAAATGAAACACAAGCCCAGGAATATGGAAACAGCGTCAGGCTTTCACTGCTAGCTGACAAAAATATCAAAGGTCATTTTTATCGATGAGCACAGTTCAGTAAAATTACAATCAAAAAATCACAATAAGAGAGAGAAAAATGAACTCAAATGAAAAAAAAATAAAACAATAACCTTGTGATTAAGCTTGGAAATCTTCTTAGAACCCTGCTGGGCAACAAATGGAATTAGTTCTCATTAATTTAATTGCCAGAAATCATTGCCAGATGGAACCAAGATACCTAGTGTGAGAAAGTGTGCTTTCTATAACACGATGGAGATGTGAAATGCTGCAACCGGCTCAGTGCTCATTCATATTAAATATCCAACTCATTGGAAACAGGTAGCATCTGCAATTTTCTGTCCTCTTTAACAGCCCAGGCCACAGGAATGGTAAGATGAGTGGAGTTAATCAGGGAAATTCCATAACACTCTTTAGTTAGATGAGAAATTTCAAACTGGACCAGATGTTCGGTCCATCTCCTGCATGAAACACCAAGGGGGCATACTGACTAGATACCCACAGCACATTACCTGGTCTCTTTGAAACCAGAAGGGCAGAGCCTCTCCTCCAGTGTGTTCCCAGATTATTAGCCTCCTCATCTTAACAGAAGTGCAGACCCATCAACCACATCTTGAACCCTAATTTTGGACAATTGTACGGTAATGTTTTGATTTATGCAAATTGATAAGCCTGAGCTCGTGCATCATCACAACTATATGGTTCTGTTGTGAATCCATTTTGTATTTCATTTTTCATACCAACTATTAAGTGGTTTTCCACCCCTTTTCATTACTATTTAGGGGTTTTGGATTTCTGCTTATTTGATTTATTTTTATATTTGAACTTTCATTGATAGAGTTAGAATAATTTTTGTCCTACTCTGTCTAAGCAGGTAGTAAATATATATTTTTTTTGTGTAAAGGACCAGGAGAAAGCCATAAAACAGAGCCGTGCAAGGAGCAAAAATCAGGACTCAAGCCTATTTAAAGAAACAAGAATCAAAATCAAGAGTTCACAAATTAAGTCATTAACCAGAAAAAGCACCAAAGGAATCATTGCTAGTAAATAACATGGCTTATTCAGTCTCTAATACAACATAATGGATGTGACAATCTTTCTATGGTCTATGCAGAATTCTGGGACAAGCTCCAATAAACTTTCCCAGGGAATCTTGAATTACAAAATAAATCAGAAGAACTGAATTCCTCAAAACCCCTGAAAACATCTAAGAGGGTCTCCTAATACTTCAAGGAGGTGCAAGAAAAATAAATAAAAGAAATTAATAATGACCAATAAGTGGGATTTTGCATCTCCATGGGCACTGCCATTTTGTGCATCCCATATTCATGGGGTGAGTCCGTGTTGCCAGGGGCATGGCTTCTAAGGTCATGACTCAAGGGGCCAATTGGGTTGACAGGATAAAAAGTTGTAATGGCAGACATTTTGTATATGTGTTTGCAGATTATACTCTAAAAACTTTCAATGCATTTTCTTTGATTTTATAATTTTTCAAGTAACAAACTATGAATTGGCTATAAATGTTTGAGACTGATTCTTGTGTTTGCTATGTTTCAGCCAGGGTTACCCCCTTGGCTGGGGATCAGATTCATGCTTTATGTCCTTTTTTTTCTTTGTTGATCCATTTATTCATTTTATTTATGTTAATGTTACATTTGTTGATTATCTGCTGCATTTTCTTTGCCTGTGTTATGTTCCATGTGTTTTGTGGGTGGTCATTCCTCAAGAGATGTGGCCAGTTTCCAATCACTGCCAGGAATTGCCCTCCACCTGTAAGACCGGAGGGTCTTTCGCAGTTCATTCAAATGTAGAGTTTTTGGTGAGTTATTGTGTATCTACTGTGCTTACTTTAATTTATTTGATTTTTTTACCTTTTTTGGTATGTCTTTTGACCCCTCTTTGGATTCTTGTATTGGGCATGGGATAGCTGTTTTAGGCAACTCTATTTTGCATTTTTGTGCTCTACAGAGATTAATTCTTGTCGAAGAACATTTCTGCAAGAATAATCCTTTTATATTATAGAGATCATGTGTTTGCCTGTATAATGCTCCCTAGCAGGCAGTTTTGGAATTGTTTTTGGAACGTTTTAGTGTTTTGAACTCCAAGTTCATAATATTGTTTGGTCGGGCTTGACGAATGAACAGCTTGACTTTTTTCCGGTTGTGAATTTTGCATGTTTTCCTTCTCTTTAAAATACTGTCTTCCCAAACTGACACAGTACAGGTTCAGAGCCCACAGTACTCAATTTAATGGGTCAATTCACCAGCCCTTCTCATACTCCTCCTAACCTCATTCGTTAATATTGGCCCGAAAGACCTTAACTCTGCCACTATGGACAGCTGTTCTAACATAATGTAAGAAACCCTTTTTAATTGAATTCATTGTTGCGAGGAGCTGCTACTTATCTCAGCAGCATTGGGTACAAGGCAGTAACCAACCCTGGACTGGGTGTCAGTCCATCTCAGATCTTACTCAGACATATGGCCTTATTTATAATCATCAGTCGTCAATCAGCCTAAGCTGCATGTCTTTCATGTGGTACAAGAAAAAACAGAGGAAAGTCTAAGCAGTCAACATCTGAGCACAGGGCTCAGGACTCCAACAAGAGGATCTCAACATGGCAGATGTAATGTGTTGGGAATTTCATGGCAACTTTCATGAGAAATGCTGAGTTGCACATCAGTGTTATCAAGTCTGTGAACTATTTTCATGCACAGTTCGTTGCAGCTTTAGTTCCTATTATTACTGCATGACCTCTTCTGTCATCATCCTCAAAATATCTACTAGGTGACCAAAACCCTGAGGCTAAGTGTTTAGTCACAGTGCCCCATGCTGCAGCATTTTAGTTATGAGTTCAACACAAAGCTGGTAAAAATGTATTGTTGACCCATTCAAAAATAGACATTTTTTACTTATTTGATGTGCTATGCCCACCGTTTTTGCAACCTAACTAAACAACTTTTGGGCATATACTGTACGTGACCAACCAAAGGCTTATCACTGGAAATAGTGCTGCTGTACATTTCCTCCATGTAATACACGTATGGTGATGGCTTGTAGTCACTGCAGTACCTCATGGTGGCCAATGTTAGAATGCATCGGCTGTGCCTTGGGTATTTTATTACTTATGCCCAAATTTGTAAAAGTCAAAAAAGTAGTAATAATGAAAATGTTAAAATATAAGGACACTTCAGCACCCAGGAATTTTGTGTTTCTGTATTTTCAATAAGAAATCAAATTTTAATCTTGTTCTCCCCCTAAGGACAATACTAATTAATTAATTAAAAACACTACTACTACATACATGCAGCAAAGGCACGCAAGCTGACTTGTGAGTAACCTTTGAGCTCATTTCTCTTAAAAAGCAAAGGAATACATAAAGCATTCAAGCCTGGCCACATCTGAGCTGGACGAGGAGAATCAGTGCCAAAGGTGTTAGGTGAGGGAGTGAAATGGAAGCTGCATCAACAGGGAATGTCAAGGAAATACCTGCACCTTCTACTACACATATACTTCTAAAGGTGCCTGACCTTAGGCCTTGTGCAGGCTGATCGTCGGAACTGAGATTGCCAATGATGGCAGTTAGCATTAAGACATTTAATAGCAAGAGGAGCAGTTCAGACTGGATGGATGAACAGATAGATTAGTGTTTTTTGTGACAACTGCAGAAGCGAAATAAATTGATATATAAATAAAATATGATCAATGCTGCAAGTCCCTAACTAAGACTCAGCCTGTGATGAGGATCAGCATTACTCCATTACCAAAGAGTCTACGGTTCCTTGTAATGGAAGCCCAATGCTTTTCTTACCACACATAGGAACGTGGAATCTTTCAGAAGATGTGATTTTGAACTGTGAGGTATTCAAAAATGTTTATGTTCTGTAAATGAAAGTAGCTACTTGTGCCACACGCCATCAGCCCTTCTCCATGCCTTGTTGCTAGGATACCTGGGTGCCCGTGCTCAGCCAGATAGCAGGGACAGATATTAGGATCGCCAGTATGCAAAGGTTACGCTTTTTCTTAAAGTTAGCATGAAAGGTTAGAAGAGCAGAGAAAGAAAAAACAATGAAGAGATGTTACCACCAACCTCAGCATTCATCAAGTTGCCGGGCACATTATAATTCCCGTGTTACTATTTATGTTTGTTACAGGAGTGAAATGGCAACTTTAGAGGAGCCGCTTGACATGCCGTGTTTTATGAGAGTCCGTGCTAAAATTAACTGCTCTGCCAAATGTTACAAAAAGGAACAATTTTGACATGTGATTCTTATTTCAGTTCATTTCCATTAATTATTTTCAACAAAGATTACTATTCTGATATCTACAGTAATGTGCAAACCTCTTAGGCCACCCAAGAAAATTATTTTTAAAATGAGTTATCTTGGCTCTGAGTGTGTATTTGCTCATAAAACACTGTATAACATTAAAATAAAGTATAACAGTGTTTCAGACATCCTTGCTACTTTTTAATTCCCTTGTTAGAATCATCTACAAAGAGTTTCTTCAAAGCGATTCCACTGGGGAACCATGCTTGGTTCCCTAAACATTGCTAAGTGTGAACTTGAATATAATGGAGCTTTAATATATGTGTGTGTGTCAGAGAGACACCTTCAGTGCTCATCCAAGGTATGCAATACCCTGCCGGGGTAAGAAGGGGTGCTGCCGCTAAAAGTTTCCTCTGTTTTCTCCTCTACAGCAGCCAGAAGGCAACCCTTGAAGGCAACTAAACTCACACCTTCTGGACTGTGAGAACTGAAAACTCAAACTGCTGTGAGGATGGAGCTCTGACACTGTGACCCGCTCATACAAACCAGAACCCACCAAAAAAACTTTTTAGATTAGATTTTGTAAAACTGAGTGCTTATTTTGTTTGCTGTTTGCCTCTACAATTATTATAAAAGGTGACCCAACTGGTACCCAAATACTTCATAGAGTCATCCTGTGTTCCTTTCGCTCATCCACAATAGAAAATGGAAGATTTTGTTCCACTCCCTATAAGTTAAGAGTAATGTTCTTAATGTTAGCTCTCTGTGTGACAATAGTGTAGCTCTCAGATTGACATTAGATGACTAGGGAGAAGCTTGAACTGTTGGTCATATAAGCATTAAGGGCATATAGTATTCTGACTGTATGTACGTATGTGTGGTGATTCAGATAACATATAAAACCCGTAAGAAATGCAACATACTGATGCTCTGTGTAAGAAAGGACAGAGCCGGTTATACTTCCTTAGAAGGCTGGCGTCCTTCAACATCTGCAATAAGATGCTGCAGATGTTCTATCAGACAGTTGTGGCGAGCGCCCTCTTCTATGCGGTGGTGTGCTGGGGAGGCAGCATTAAGAAGAAAGACGCCTCACGCCTGGACAAACTGGTGAGGAAGGCAGGCTCTATTGTTGGCATGGAGCTGGACAGTTTAACATCTGTGGCTGAGCGACGGGCGCTGAGCAGACTCCTATCAATTATGGAGAATCCACTGCATCCACTAAATAATGTCATCTCCAGACAGAAGAGCAGCTTCAGTGACAGACTGCTGTCACCGTCCTGCTCCACTGACAGACTGAGAAGATCGTTCCTCCCCCAAACTGTGCGACTCTTCAATTCCACCAGAGGGGGGTAAACGTTAACATTATAAAAAGTTATTGTCTGTTTTTACCTGCATTATTATCAATCTTTAATTTAATATTGTTTTTTGTATCAGTATGCTGCTGCTGGAGAATGTGAATTTCCCATTGGGATTAATAAAGTATCTATCTATCTATCTCTATCATAGAAACTTAAGCCTCAAGTGGAATACCATTGACCAGAAGGTTCCTTTTATCCCTTTTTTGGTGTGTATTATTAACTTTTTCCTTATTTTGTGTGAACGGTTTGCCTTGAATTTCAATAAAATTCTTTTAAATGAAGACACTTGGATTGTGGAGGGATTTTTTTTGTATAATGAATCCTACTATTGCTGGAATGTCTTTCTGTTAGCTGCAGTTGAACTGTTTTGAATTACTTGGAATCCCTCTGGCAAACGCAGTTACAATGGGTACAAAAATGGATGAACTACAGAAGGCTGTCTTTAGTCTATCTAGGCATTCATCCTTCCACCCATCTTCTTTATCTAAGGACTTGTGCTTCATGATATCAATAAAATTTATTACAAAGCATCCTTTAAGGATTAAATTTAACCACAGCAGTAGAGTGTCAACTATTTTTGGTTCTGATGGTTCATGGACACCTTTGCAGGATCACGTTCTGGCTGTCTCTCTTAGGTCTGGTCTGCTGACCTAAGAAAAATGGTGATGTTGGATAAATTCCTGAATTATTATTATTATTATAAAAGTCTGTATGTGTAACTTCTACTGAAAAAAAACAGCTGGTCATACAAGAGCATTATTTTAAAAAAAATACAAGCAATAACACTGCATTCAGCCAGCAACCCAACTGTTCTGCGTGATGCACAACGGCTGCTGAAGAGATGCTCATGAATCAAGACAAATCAACAAGCTGAAGACAAAGCTCGGCCAAGTGGTCATGGAACTGGCAAGGCAGAAAGTTCTTAAACAAGTGTTATGAAATTTTATTCTGAAGCAGCAGAGTGCTTCCATGTAGCCCTTTCTTTTCTTAAAGAAATGTCTATAGTCAAAAACTTATAAAAAACGACTGTCTCCTTCTATTTAAACAATTGCCAATGATATAAATGAGAACAATGTGTATGCTCCGTTGACCTTGTGTCTCTTTTCATTCTGCATTAGTTTCCAGGGATATAACCTCCACGTTATTAGAGGCTTGCTTGTTATGTTTTCTGAAGGACATAGTGACCAGTGCTGACACAAGCTGAGAAAAGAGAAGCAATGAAGCTTTTCTTGTGGGTCTGTAAATCCAGTGGTCTGCAAGAAAGACCCAAATAGAAATATTTGGGATAAGTACAAAAGTCAAAGAATTTGTCTTCTGCATTATACCTTCACCTCCTCATGTTTACCCACTTGTGCCCAGCTGTTGTGTTGCTGGGTGGGTATGGGGTTTTGTGCCAGTAAGAGAGATATGAGCCCCTAAAGACATTGTTTAAGGCTGAAATCAAAGGCGTGAGTATAAGACAAGAGCTTGTTTATCAGTTTGCTATTGCTGATAGACTGATGGTTATCAGTCCTTTTAGTCTGATAAAAACAAAAGCTTCTTGGAAGTGCAAGGCCAAATACCAGTGATTTGGGGTAATGTAGTACCAAGTGATACGTTTAGGTAATTTAATCCATCAATCTCAGCTTCTAACTCCATGTGGAAGACTTAATATTTTAGTCTAGCATACCCTAACTAGAGCTGCTGATTAGCAGTATATATTGTATCTCTGTTTGTTAGTCATTTTTACAAAAATTTTAAGCAATGCAATAATTGTGATTTGTTAATAACCCTTGTCCATTCTTTTTCTCTTCACAGTATATTGTTGTGGCACTTAGTGCCACTGCTCTGCTGCCAAGCTGTAAATTCACCTAAGATGCTGGAAGCCTTGGAATCATCAGATGAAAAGAGATTTATTTTCACCAAAAATGCTGCTGATGGAAGTTCTTGTTTTCTTCTCCTCCACTGTCAGCTGGTCATAAATAAATTTCATATAAATTAAAAGTCAGTAAATGCCTAGTGAAGTGTAAATGACAACACTTGAATTCCATTTTCTGATCCAAGAATATGAAATGTAACTAATGTGAAAAAACTAATCAATTCTGAACCATCAAGCATGTCTGAAAATGCTGTATGTGTAAGAAATATTTCTGGCACAATCAAACTATATAAATGATTTAAATAGGAATATAAGAACAAGTTGGTAAAGTTTATAGATGATACCAAGCTAGGTGGATTGGCAGATAAACTCGAATCCTTTGAATTATTACAGAGGGACTTGGACATCATACAGGCTTGGGCAGTTTTGTGACAGATGAAATTGAATGTCAGTAAATGTTAAGTATTAAGCATAGGAAGTAAAAATGTTAGGTTTGAATACAAAATGGGAGGTCGGAAAATTGAGAGCACACCTTATGAGAAGGATTTAGGAGTCATAGTTCACTCGTCACTATCAACTGGCAGACAGTGTTCAGAAGTTATTACGAAGGCTATCAGAATGTTAGGTTATATAGTGCCCTGACGTGTGGAGTACAAGTCCAAGGAGGTTCTGCTCAACTTTATAATGCATTGGTGAGGCCTCATCTGGAGTCCTGTGTGCAGTTTTGGTCTAAAGGCTACCAAAAGGACAAAGCAGCTCTAGAAATTGTCCGGAGAAGAGCGACTAGGCTGATTCCAGAGCAATAGACGTTGAGTTATGAAGAAAGATTAAAAGAGCTGAGCCTTTTCAGTTTAAGCAAAATAAGATTGAGAGGAGACATAACTGAAGTGTTTAAAATTATGAAGGGAATTATTTCAGTGGATCGAGAAGGTTACTTTAAAATGAGTTCAACAAGAACACGGGGGCACAGTTGGAAACTTGTTAAGGGTAATTTTCTCAAAAACATTAGGAAGTTTTTCTTCTCACAGAGAACCGTAATCACTTGAACCTGAAGGTTTTGCTTGATTTTTGGAAACATATCCAAAAGGAGCTTCATTTACACTTGCACATTTAATGAGCATCACTTCAATATTTGTGTATTCTGGCAGCAGCCATGGATCAATAGTGAAAATGATTGTGGAGCATCTCTCATAATTTCATCAAAGTGTATTTGCTTCTAAGGTGAGTAAATACTATTTTAACTTGTAAAACTGCAGTGGGTTAGTGGTCAGTGATGCTGCCTCTTAGGAGAATGTTTGGATCGCCATCTTGGCTCCTACCTACGTGGAGTTTGCACATTCTTCTCAAGTTCATTTTTCTCCCATTCTCCAGGGTCAAAATTGGAAAATTTAGGTCAGTGGGCCCTGTAATATACAGGCGCCCCAAATTATGGCTGCTTCCTACCTCGTACCTGATGCTGCTGGAATAACACTGCATTCACATGCCATGAGACAGACAAGAAGAGATGTTTCTCAGTGGGAAATTTCAAGATAGTAGATGTGCACTGTGGGATAAACAGGAAAAACTATGCTTCTTAAATTAAAGCTGCAAGTTAACCTTGATATATAATGTCATTCATTAAAAGGATGTTAAAGATAGAGCTGCCTGGAAAATAGGAAGGCCGAAGAGGAGGCTTATGGATGTGGTGACAGAGGACATGCAGTTGATGAGTGTGACAGAGCAAGATGACGAGGACAGGAAGATATGGAAAAAGATGATCCGCTGTGGTGACCCCTAACAGGAGCAGCAGAAAGAAGAAGAAGATTAATTAAGAAATAATAACAAGGTCAGCTAGAAATGTAGTTTTTAAGCATTGCAAAGTGATACACTTTCAATAATTTTACTTTTTTTATTTTGAACAACAACAACAACAACAACATTTATTTATATAGCACATTTTCATACAAAAAGTAGCTCAAAGTGCTTTACATAATGAAGAAAAGAAGAATAAAAGACAAATAAGAAATTAAAATAAGACAACCTTAGTTAACATAAAAAGGAGTAAGGTCCGATGGCCAGGGTGGACAGAAAAAACAAAAAAAAACTCCAGAAGGCTGGAGAAAAAAATAAAATCTGTAGGGGTTCCAGGCCACGAGACCGCCCAGTCCCCTTTGGGCATTCTACCTAACATAAATGAAATAGTCCTCTTTGTAGTTAGGGTTCTCACGGAGTCACTTTATGCTGATGGTTATACAGACTTCTGGCTTTTAATCCATCCATCATTGTTGGAACATCATGGTGCTTTGGGTAGATGGTGGTGGCACACGCCACCACCAACAGGACACCGGAAAAGGAAACAGAAGAGAGAGTGGGGGTTAGTACAGATTTTGAATGAATAGTTATTATAATGAATTGGATATACAGAGTGTCAGGATTAAATTACAGTGAAGTTATGAGAAGGCCATGTTAAAATAATGTGTTTTCAGTAGTTTTTTAAAGTGCTCCACTGTATTAGCCTGGCGAATTCCTACTGGCAGGCTATTCCAGATTTTAGGTGCATAACAGCAGAAGGCCGCCCGCCTCACCACTTCTTTTAAGTTTTGCTCTTGGAATTCTAAGGAGACACTCAGTTGAGGATCTGAGGTTGCGATTTGGAATATAAGATGTCAGACATTCCGATATATAAGACGGGGCGAGATTATTTAAAGCTTTATAAACCATAAGCAAAATTTTAAAGTCAATTCTGAATGACACAGGTAACCAGTGTAGTGACATCAAAACTGGAGAAATGTGTTCGGATTTTCTTTTCCTGGTAAGGATTCTAGCAGCTGCATTCTGCACTAACTGCAAACGATTGATGTCTTTTTTGGGTAGTCCTGAGAGGAGTGCATTACAGTAATCTAGCCGACTAAAGACAAACGCATGAACTAATTTCTCTGCATCTTTCGATGATATAAGAGGTCTAACTTTTGCTATGTTCCTTAGGTGAAAAAATGCTGTCCTAGTGATTTTATTAATATGCGATTTAAAATTCAGATTACAATCAACGGTTACCCCTAAGCTTTTTACCTCCGATTTGACTTTTAATCCTAATGCATCCAGTTTATTTCTAATAGCCTCATTGTATCCATTATTGCCAATCACTAAGATTTCGGTTTTTTCTTTATTTAATTTGAGAAAGTTACTATTCATCCATTCTGAGATACAGGTTAGACATTGTGTTAGCGAATCAAGAGATTTGGGGTCATCAGGTGCTATTGATAAATACAGCTGTGTGTCATCAGCATAGCTGTGGTAGCTCACGTTATGTCCCGAGATAATCTGACCTAATGGAAGCATGTAGATTGAGAAGAGCAGCGGACCCAGGATAGAGCCTTGTGGAAGGTGGAATATTTCATCTATCCCTTCATTATTTTTTGGCATATACTGTACAGTAGTAACACATCAATGGCAATTCTTCCACAATGGCATGCAGAAATTCACTCAGGCAACGTATGATGTCACATTATATGGAAGCAGTCAGATGATCGATAAAGCTTCACCTGGGGAGGAACAGAACTGAGATGAGAACTGACGACATCTATTTATTGCAGCAAAAACAAACCAATAGTTATTGGAATACAGCTGTAAGAATTAAATCTCAGCAAGCCATCTGCAGCCAGAGTGACAGGCAAATAATTTGTTGTGAGAGAAAAAGGCAAAAGTCCAGAAACATAAGCCAGGAAAAGCAATCAACATAGAGTAGTCAGATCAGAAACTGACTTCATAAATGTGAAACAAGTCATTCGTCCATCCATTTTTTTCAACCCTTCAATTCATTTTGCAATTCTTGTAATCTAGTTGAAGGTTATGGAGAATTGGAGCTCAGTCCTTCAGCTAAGTGTACAAGGTGGTGTCACACATGTGTGCTTGGGAGACAATAATTGCACCTCCCCCACCTTCCCTGTGCAGATCCACAGAATCACAGGCCAATGAAGCAGGACATCACTTCCGGATTTGGGGCACCAGGACCCAACCCTTTCTGACTTCATATCATCTCCCCCTCCCTCTTCCCACATTTTTGTAATCAACTTGCTTTTTTTGTGTACCACAATATAGAGGGATCATCATTCGGTGCCCCAACCTTTCATCTTTGTTTCTATTTCTTATTACAGTGGAAACAAGCACGGGATGAAGTTCTAGTATTTGCAGGACACATTGACCAAAACAAACTAACATTCACTCATCATAGACTGATTTAGAAGAGGTCACCAGTTAATCCAATATGCAAGTCTTTTGGATATAGAAGGGAAAGCTGGAAGAAAACTTCACGATGACTTGAAAAGAACATGCAGACTCCACACAAACAGTGAATGTGCTGGGATCTGAACCCTTTGGCTGAAGGCTCTTTTTAAATAATGCGGCCAATTCGGACACAAGGAGACTCGGATGACAGCCAGGTAGATTGAAGCCAAGGGTGATGGTCTTACTTGAAAGACATAAAACTGATGGAATATGACATTCCTATACTTCTCCCTCCAGCCATACATATGAACTCACTTTACTATTGCTCAGTTGAGGGGTAGGGTGCCAGTTCCTAAATCCATGCATATAAAATTATAGCCAGCCTTTGGAATTTCTGGAAGTGTTTTTGATCTCCACACAACATTCCAGAATATTCAAGGAAAGAGTGAGCTGTTGTTCTGCAAGACTAAGTAAGATTTATAATTTAATCATAAACTATTTCTTGCAACACTGACTATTTTTTACTTTTCAGACCTGCCATTCATCACGTTTATTCCACGTGTTTATTCTATCTTCAGACATCTGCAGCAGGGATTAGATTTTTGCTGTTATTTAGTGTAACGAGGAGTACTGACATTCATGCTGGAGATGGGAGGAGGGATACGAGATGGAGCAGGTCAGCTCTATTAGCTAAAAAGTATTACTGATGGGTTAGGCCGAATCTTGGAGAAACATCAATCGCATCATCCAAATGTACCAAACAAATTCTGTTCTAAAAGGCAGGTGGCAAATCTGGAACATTCCACCTTAAAATGTTCACATAAAAGAAAACTTTGCTTTAAAATAATTACACTTGCTTGAAGCCAACCACAAGAGCTCAGCAGCAAACCAGCATATTTACATTATTATAATGTACATTGATGTGACAAATATACAGGTGCTGGTCATAAAATTAGAATATCATGACAAAGTTGATTTATTTCAGTAATTCCATTCAAAAAGTGAAACTTGTATATTAGATTCATTCATTACACACAGACTGATGTATTTCAAATGTAACATAACAGACTGAGGAGAACATGCAAACTGATTGTGGGGAATACTCAGGAATTGAACCTTGGCCCTCTTGTTGTGTGGCAGCCATGCTATCACAGCCCCACCGAAAATGATATTATTATATTATATTATATTAGCTGTAAAAAGCCCAGGCTCTTAGAAACCATGGATTCTGGCACTTCTATCAATCAATCGCCTCGCTTGTGTATTAGCAGCTAAGCGAGTTTCTCTTTTCTCGGCTTTGGCGACAGAGTCACTTTCTTTGTGCTTCATGCTGTAGCCTCGCACTTCCAGGCCAGACAGACACTTCCACATGTAGATGTTTATATATAAGATTATATTATATTATAAATTAAATAAAATTATGAAAGCGCATGAGGAATAATCTTCTGGCCCTACTTTGTGCCAGTCTTAAACCAGCTACACTAAAAATACTCAGATATTTGTCTTTCTTGTAGCCATTTGACATCTACATTGTTGTGTGCGGTATACCTACCAGATGGCATCTTCAAAGCACATTTTGCAAAAACAATGATGGTTTTGAAAATACATCTCACAGCCTGCTCACTAGCAGCTAGAAAGATGCCACAGTGTCAACTGTGAACAGTGTGACATTATGCTGGATGAAGCACACGCCGAGTCTCCATTAGCTGAGCCTTAAGTCCCCGCTCTGACTAAACATTGTGCTTCCTACTTTGTGATTCAGCACAGATCCTTAATTATGCGAACAATTCCCTTAATTGAAAATCAGAATTGAATTGTTTCAAACAACTGATTTAACTTGATTAAAAAAAATGCAACAACGGCTGCTGCCATAAATACCTCACAGATTGAGGGTTGCTTGCGTTAAACATTGCTCTCCCTGCCTTGGAAGGATGTTTGTGCTGGCAGATGCAGGTATTTCTCAGAAAAATCAGATGAAAGCAATGAAACAAAATGAGAACAGCCTGGCGGAGGACTGGAGAGCTGGCAGTGGGATTGTATGATGGGAGATATTTGAAATGAATTGGTTATGGGTGGTAAACTGGAGGATCCAGAGAAAAACTGACACAAAAACAGAATAGAGGGCATGAAATTCAACGAATGAGTTCAGATTCAGTTTCCTGGTTATGTGGTACAAATATTAACTCAAGAAAGAAACGTCCCTCAACAGGACAAGTCTGAGAAAACCTTTTGAATCAGTGATCAGGCGGGAGATAAGCTGTTCATTGTGTCATGTATACTCTCGCAGTGCCATGCTGATCCTTCACTACAGTCCATTACAGAACGATCAGAGAGTAAAAACAAAAGCTCATACTTATTGATAACCAAATTTACATAACAGTGCTGATTAATGTTTATATATCATACTCTGATTGGTTAAAAGACATGAGCTGCTTTATCACAGAGCACAACCAGCCTAATTAAAAGTTGTTCCCCATTATATCCTTGTTCTTCAATATCTCTTAGTTGAGATATTGCCCTTGAAATCTCTGTGTATGTGACAACTGTCTATTTTTATTTTATTTACATTTAGTGTATTACATCATCCTGCTCCTTGTACATTCCTGTCTTTGTTGTTCACTTGACCTTTATCTGGTTTTCTGATATGCCTGAACAGGTTTCTGACATTTATTGACCCTTTTATACTTATAAGATGGACGCTATATTTTAATGTTAAAAGAGTCTCAAAGAATTTTATCTTAAATGACTATGTGACCCCTAAGTCTAGTTTTTCTTCCACAGTTATAGTACCACCACCACCACCACCACCACCATGCGGCCTTTACTATGACTACGTTAGGTTATGTGACGGACGACCAGGACCCATACCTGGCCGGGACGCCCCTTTGACACTGGATCCGGGGTAGCAGCCATGGGATGCACACTACGTCCCTTTGGTGGCAGCCCCCCAGGGTTGCATCTGGGCCACAATTGTGTTACACCGGAGCTCATCCCTGTTGGGCTCTGTGGCCACCACCAGGGGGAGCTGCATGGCTTCCTGAGCCCATGTGGGCGGTAACGCAGCCACACCCAGAAGCTCAGCCTTAATTAGGTTAATTATCACCTGAAGCACTTCCGGGTGGGCTATAAAAGAAGCCAGCAGCCACCTATCAAGGCGCCAGAGTCGGGAGGAGGAGGATGACAAAGCTGCCTTGGAGGAGTGGAGGAGAAAGACGAGTGATTTTTGTGGTGTTTTTCTTTTGGTGTGTTTTGGGGACTGTGGGACATGGGGAAGACGTGCCCAACGGCTGAAGACAACAATAAAATCTTTTTGTTCATTTTTATATGTGCTTCCGCTGTCAGTCTGTGTCGGGTCAACACCAAGAGAGCGCTTTTGCCACAGTTATATTAGGTTAAGTAGACTTTTTAGAAGACATCCTATAGGAAAATTTGCGGCAGGAAAGTACAAAATGTAAGGCATTGTTACACAGACACAAGAAAATAAGCAAAGACACAGCAATGGAAAGCTAAAATACTCATAAGAGCACACATTCAAGGAGAATAATTACCTTTAACAGTGGAGAAAGTAATAATTCAGAATTCAGCAGAAGCTCTACAAGTAGCAGCGTTCAAATTGCTTATAGCTCTAGGAATGTAAGTGTTCTTAAATCTGTTGCTCTTTATTCTCGGAAACGTACATCTGCAGCCCAAGGACAGAATCTGATGAAATTTAGGAAAAAGAGGATGTCGCCTGTCTGACAGAATTGAGTCGGCCTAATTTCTAACCCATTTGTGATGCAGCTCAGTGACAGCAGTCTGCAGAAAAATCAATTATTTTAATGCTAAATTTCAAAATGTTGTTAAGACAGTTTACATTTCTTAAAGCCGAGGTTGCCATATCAACATATAAAAGCAAATGTAACAACAGACTTAATAAAAGATATATATAAAGTGTCATTATGGTTTTGTTCACATTAAAACAATTGAGCTTCCTAAGCAAGAAAAGCAATGTATGCCCCTTCTAACAAATGTGTTCTGTGTTGTGATCAAAAGTTAGCCTGTTGTCAGTGATTGTCTTGTCCACTGTCTCCCCTTTAATTATTGTTCAGATGGTGGGAGGAGAGGAGCCCTTCAAATCTCTAGCCATATCCTTGGCCTTAGAGATATTTAGCTGTAAAAAGTAACGACCACACCATTGAACAAACCCATCAACAGCAGGTCCACGGCTGTCCTCCTTGTCTTGCAGAAGACTCACAATCACAGTCATCTGCAGATCTCAAGATACATCTGTCCTTGTGTGAACTACTGCATTCATTTGTGTATCAGATAAACAGAAGAGGAGACAGAGAAAAGCCTTGAGGTGTCCCCATGGCTGTGTTATTATTATCAGAAAACCAGTCACTAATGCTCACCCTTTGTGTTCTGTTAGCTAAAAAGTCCAAAATCTACACAACCAAGTTAGGGTCTCAGAAGAATTTATCAATTAGGTGGTCTGGGCCTGGACTGTATAAAAAGGTGAAGAGAAATCTATGAATGTTTATATAAGTGTTGCTGTGGCTTCCCCCACTCCCTTCTTCGTTCGGTAAATCGGTAAAAAAAGTTTAGTCCAGTCCAAGAAATCCTGACTTGCAGAGAAAAACAATTCATCACATTGTGATGTCTTAATCCTGAGAGTAACTGACATGCGGATTAATTTTAAAGAAAGAAGAAGCCCACACCACAAATAATGGGTGAGACATCACTCATGTTACATTGAGAATTGATGGTATGTTCTTTCTTTCTTTCTTTCTTTCTTTCTTTCTTTCTTTCTTTCTTTCTTTCTTTCTTTCTTTCTTTCTTTCTTTCTTTCTTTCTTTCTTTCTTGTTCAGTTCAAGCTTTTACCATGCTACACTATTTAGAACTTAACCAAATATACTGTAGGAATTTACTCACTCATTCATTTTTATAAAGATAACCTTTTAATTATCTGAGTCAAAAGGGCTCACACACGGCAGCTTGTGTTTTTAGAAAGAGTAAAGGGAAGAAGATTCGGAAAATTGTGGAAAAAGTTAAACATATAGTAGTATAAAGATGCATCCTGTGTGGACTTCTACCTTCCCATGAACTCAAATCGAACAGACAATGGGTTAAAATTAAGGACAGAGTTCGAAAGCCAGTAGCCTCAGTGACTCCCCAACTAGCATGCCCTGTCCCAATATGTATCATGCTGTAAAAATAAAAAGAGAGAGTCAGCACAAAAATGTGGGGTACAACCCTGTTTCATGGTGGAATACTAAATTTGTTAAAGAAAAGTGCACACAAGGGTGCAAACAATGCTGTCTGCTGGGATTCAACAGTTTAAAAGAAACGACGATTCTGAGTCAGAGTTTCGTCTTCTACAGGCTCGGCGTCCTGCCATGAAGGGGGCAAGTAAAATTTAACTGAGCAAAACCAGGAGCTATGCTTAAAAAAGGAACCCAAAACAAAAATGAAAAAATATAGCAATCACGTCTAAACAAGAGATGAGAATCGAAGTCAAGGACAGAGAAAGAGGTCAAACCAAAAAAAACTTGTGAGAAACTAGTAATTAATATTAATTTCTTTTAGTTTTTTTACCTACAGATTGGACAGAAAAAGAAGCCTCCAGCAGATCTTTCATCCCATCACACAGGTCATGACTAAGGTGGCCACATTTTTAGAAATGGGGAAAGCAGTGCTAATGATGGTTACACAAAACAAAGGCCAACACATTAGAAAAACCAAAATCAATAATGAGTTAGCCAAAGCCTGATCATGACCCTCTGGTCTGTAAAGAACGCCCACGTTTGGTGGCCTTTTGGGTTTTATATATATATATATATATATATATATATATGGCGGAGTTTCCTAGTTTAGTGTGGTAGTGGGGTCATTTGTCTTCTGACTGGAATCCCTCTGAACCCCTGGTGCAAAAGGAGATTATGTTAGTAACAGCAACCTCTCTTAACTTGTGTGGAATATCTTACCTGGCTAAAGCAGTGAAGATGAAGATTAACAATGCAGGTACACCAATTTGATGCACAAACCACATTTTATAGTCCAAGCCAATCTGTACGGCTCATGCTTTTACACTGAGGTTGAGGAAATGAGTCCCTCAGAGATTAATTTATTGTTGTGGAGTTCATTTCGGTCATAGGTGTTATATTTGAATTCTTCTGGTTTATTGTGGATTTTTTTTTCTGTATCTTTGATTACTGATTACTGGATTGCATATTTGAACTTGTTAGCCTTACTTTTTAGGCAACCCCCACTTGCCTTATTTTTGCCTTGTTTTCATATTTTCATTCTCTTAAATAACATAATTTTGGTTTTGTCTTTTCAAGCCAAAGGTTTCCAGTTATCCTCTCCCTTGAAAAGCCATTTTTTTTCTTTGGCTATTAAACTATTTTGAATTGTTAAAACCCTGAGCCCCATTTTTTTTTGTGGTCAGACTCAGTGAAGTCTTGGTATGGCTGGTGGTATTTGGTGGTCTGTTCACCTTTTTGGTTTTTTTCTTCTGCAGCTTCATTACAACTGTCTGTATGGTGTTTTCCCATTCTGTTTACTTTATATCTGAGATTGTTTTCATCAGGTATAGTTGTGTCCTTTTGCATCCTAAATGTACTGCCAGCGAACAGAATAGTGCAAAAGAGATAAAACCATTAAAATGACCACAGTAGGAATTAGAGAGATCAGAAGACAGGCCACAAATCAGTGTCTAAACAAACAAAAAAAGGCTGTAACTAAAGAATCACTAACCAGGGAGACAAAATCAAGATGCATAACTTGGAGTCAAAATAACGACTGCAAAAAACATTTGAAAACGGGAAAAATTAGCAGTTTAAGAAAATACTGCACACATTCAGCAAGTTTGCTCACTAAGTTGGATGATGACAACTTTGAGACTTTGCGATAGATAGGTGCTTGATGGTGGCATCTTATTGAGCTGCTCTTGAGGACTGTGTGAGCCACAGCCTACCAAACCTTATACAAAGAGTCAGCAAAATGCGGAAGTAAACAAAGGTACAAGAACGTCACTTAAATTGAAAACACACCTTGTAAATCACAATGAAACAAGTAAAGACTGTGAAAGTCATGCTGAATAGTTTACTGGTGTAGAAATCATAACCAACACACAGGACCAGGACATGAAATGAGTCAGAGAACAGAGACGAGTCAAAACCAAAAGTCAATCCTATACTGGAATCGAGAACCACAACACAAAGCAAGACTCAAGTCAAAAAGGAGAATGGAGAATTCAACATCAGAGTTAAGTAAAAGAGACACATCTAAATGTTTCTCAGTTTTGCTATCCAAATTTCAGATTTACAGTGGTGTGATGACACAGAGATGACATTTGTAACTACGAAGATCATAATCACTGGAATGGCGTCAAGACAATAGAGCCCAATAGACTGCAACATCCATGGAAACAAACTGGCATCGCGGAACATGAAGATAAATAAAAATAATAAATTGCACAAACTTACTAGTGCATTGAAATAATAGGAAACTAGGCTGGAAAAGGTTACATAAATCCTAACACCCAAACATTCAATAAATCCCGATTGTTACTGCCCCCTTTCATTGGACTAAGTGGTTAGTCTCAAATTAAAATATGTTTACAAGTTTCTTGTTTTTTTATTTCTATAGATTTTTCTGGAATAAATGTTACATGAATTCCCTCCTCTGCTCCCAACTAGAAAGCAAAAGACCTACAAAACAAAAAAAAAAGAGCACAAATGCCTCTCATCCATTTATTCTATAAGCAGACTCAAGTGACTTAGTGCCATCACTAAAAGGTTCTTTAAATACACCTGCTCAGCTCTCAGTGGTGTTTCTCACTTTGCTGTACATCACATTTTCACCCAGTAACATTACAAGATGGTTTATGACAGAAAATATACTTAATTCCAGAAATTCACTGAAGAGTAAAGTTTAATCTTTTCCCTGTTAATAGTTCTCCTTCAGATGCTCCACAAGTTTCCCCCTGAGAACGACGTGACCAACCGGAAGCTTCTTGTTATCATTTGATTGACTTTTTTGTGACGTTGGTAGAAATACACAGCCCCAAAGAGATGAGCCAGGGGATCCTTTCGGCCCATACGTGATGCATTGTCCTTGAGGCTTAGAAATTGCTAAAACAGACAGGATATCAAGCTTAGTAATGAAGTGGCAGTGCCTGTTAAGGAGATACTGATTGCCTCTGCTTTCATCTCCTTCACAGCCACTTAGGCCGCAGCGGCCCTCAATGGGCCTCGTACATGTCTTCAGGATTAGTAATCTGCCTAGTGTCAGTAATACACACACTCTGAAGGGGGTTTCTAGCAGTTTCTTATGATGCAAGTGGTGCACTGGTTAGTACTGCTTACTTACCAACCCAGCATCCTGGGTTCAAATCCCTCATCAACTCATTTTCTATGAACTGTTTGCCTGTTCTCCCTTTGTCACAGTGGCTTTTTTCCCCTTACATCACCCAAGATGTGCAGGTTAGTTTTATTAGCAATTCCAAACTGGTCCTGTGAGAGTGTGTGTATGTAAGTGGGACCCTTGGCTGGATTAAGACCTCCACAGGCCCCTAGGTGACTTAGTGAAATTAGCTCTTTACCAGAGAGTTCAACTCCCTTTTAACAATTCAGTACACTGCCACCTTGTTGTTTCATGTAGCCCCATAGTACCCACTCTTTATGTCAGCATGTGCAGATACTAGGATAGGGGAGATTCCACCTTGGAGAGACTTTAGTTTACTTGAAAGGACACTTAATCCTTTCCAAGAGCTGGGGTGGGTGGGACTCGCTTTGTGTTTCTGGCACGTAGACACTCGATCCTTTCCACAAGCCAGGGGGGTTTCAGCACACAGACACTCTATCATTTCCACAAGCATTCTCACTTGATGATTTTGGAGCGCAGACACTCAATGGTTTTTCCCCCTTTGTCAGCAGACGCCCCTGGGTGCGCACCCATAATGCCCTGATGGTACATCCACCCCTTGTGGGCCCTGTGCATACTTGGTTCTTGCCTATTGCTCAGTGCTGTTAGAGTAGGCTATGGTACACTGCAGCTCTGAAGAGAATTAAGGGGCTTTGAAAATGTAATAATATGTTTGACAGATCCACTATCTTAGGATTCAGAGACAGAAAAAGGAAACATGAAATCAACAAGTGGATTGGAATGGTGGCAGATGTTCTGCGGGTGCTGTAGCTGAGTCTAAAAGCCTGAACTTGTGGTTTACTCATGGTCAAGAGCTATGGGCAATGACCCAAAGAATGAGATTGTGAGTACAAGCAGCAGAAGTGAGGTTTAATTGCAGGGTGGCTGGGCTGACACTTCACGATAGGATGAGAAGTTCAGCGATTTGGGAGAGCCTCAGAATTGAGTCTCTGCTCCTCAGGATCAATAGGACTTAGATGAGCAGATGTGGGTATGTCATAAGGATGCCTCCCAGTTGTCAGCTCTCATGAACAGAGCACACCACAATGACTGAAGACAAATTAAAAACCTGTTTGATTTTACTGGTGTGAGTCACATTAAATGATCGGCTTCACAAGAACGCTTTTCTGACTGCCTCCAACTCACTAAGATTATATAAATGATATCTGCAACTGAAAATCACTGGAAAAGTTGTGTATTGTGACACAGGCTGAAGCCTTCTCAGTTGGCACATCTTCTGCCTCCTGAAAAAATAAAATAATATAACACAGCATGAGAGTATGAGAAGATAACCCAGCAGCACTGGAACCGAGGCAGGAACCCTGGTTTGGAGGTAGATCTAAAACAAGAATCATTCACACCCACGTAGACACCGAAATGGGGGCCAGCTTTAAATTGTGGATTAAGTACCTGGAGTAACATTCAAGTTAATAAGCCTCTGTATGATTATTTATTGATTATTTTTACCATTACTTTGATGAACTCAATTTGTCACCATTTTGCAAGTCTACTTTTCATGGGTTCCGTCATTCCAAGTATCTGGGGTCACACATGATTGAGAGACAACTACAAGGCTCATATAAATGTAATTACATTCCCAAACAGGAGGTGGTGCTGTTGCCAAATGCCTTTCTCTTCCTCCCTCTGCAGAAGCAGTGTTTGACAGTCGGGTCCCTAATCACATCACTTCTGGTTCCAGAACAAATGGAACCCACCTCTTTCCGTCCTCCCAAGTGAAAACCAACTTCATCACCATCTTGGAGCCAGATGAAGATCATCTCAACTTAATTGCAGTACTTATTTTGACTTTATGATTTTTTTTTTCATTCTGTCAAACACACGTGGATCACCACGGTGCCCCAACACTTTATCTGTGTTTTCTCGTTGTTACAGTGTTCATGACGATTGTACGTGGTTGCTGAGCTCAGTATGTATGCTATGTGAGTCATCAGAGCAGCCATGTTCTAAAAGATATCTGTGAGGATAAAGCGGTTTCTGAACTTTGTGGAAATATAACATAGAGACTTTTTAACATGTTTCTTGTCAGGAAATTTGTGGTTTCGCATTTGGATTAAACAAACCCTGAATGTCTCTCATCTATTTGTGTATTGCTTGACCTCCCTTCTGAACAACACTGAAATCTGTGGCACTGAAAGACCAGTGGTCAATTGGGACAGAATGGAATATGCCAGCACCTCGAGGAAAACCTGAGTAGAGGCAAGAAAAAATAGAAACATTACATAGATGGTGAATGAGCACCCGACATGCCCAGAGGGGGCTGGGCGGTCTCATGGTATGGAACCCCTACAGATTTAATTTTTTTCTCTCCAGCCGTCTGGAGTTTTTTTTGTTTTTTCTGTCCCCCCGGCCATCGGACCTTACTCTTACTCTATGTTAATTAATGCTGTCTTATTTTAATTCTTACTTTGTCTTTTATTTTTCTTTACTTCATCATGTAAAGCACTTTGAGCTACATTATTTGTATGAAAATGTGCTATATAAATAAATGTTGTTGTTGACATGAACTCAGGCCACTAGATGAGACAGCATTATTAACCATTGCACAATCTTGCTGCCCACCTCATAAAGAGGGAATTTTTATTATTTTTGTCCTCTTAGTTGAGACACAAAATGAAGTTGCCTTGGTTAACATGCAGGGGCGGCGAGAGGTGTTAATTGCAAGGAGCAGAGTCTTCTTTTTGTGACTCCCACAGTTTTTTGCTCGCCTTAATTTTTCCCCGTTTGTCATTGCCCGTCACCATGGCATTTTTAAAAACCAGATAACCACACCACCCTGCAAATAACATTTTATGAGCAGATCCTAAAATAAATCATCCTTTTTAATAGCTTCTGTGCTTGGCTTGGACAATCCGAAGAGTCGTTTCCGCTGACCCATAATATCACTGCTAGCCTTACATCTGTTCATTTTGCCATTAATTTTAATTCAGTTTTAATGATCAGGTTTTGCCCCCGTTTCATCCAGCTTTTTTTGTTCCTGCATGGGAACAGATTATGTACTGTCAGAGTGTGTGCCCTCTACTTGCTCCTTGCAATCAGCACTGACTTGAGATAAAAGTAGCGTTGGGGACTAAATTAATTTTATTTTTAAATAATCCCACGGGGGAGTAAAGAATGAACACAAAAAAACAAAAACACCCAAATGTCGTTGTACAAGCCGACCTCATAGTACCTGGTATTCTTTCACCATGACAGGGCTTTCCAATTACTCATATTTCAAATGCAAATCAAAGGTTTTTTTTCTTCTGTCCTAATTTTCAACAGCACATTTTCTCAGCCAGCATATCACCAGGCTCATGTGGTCAGACGTGAGTCTCAAAACGAGGACACATGTCTGGGGACAACTCATTAAAAAGTCTGTAGTGAATATCGGAGAAATCCACCAGTGCAAAGGCTCTGCCCACTGGCTTCCTTCTACTCCAAATGCTGCCAGTCTGTGCAAAAAAAACTGAACAAAAGACTTGATACTATGAGAAAATAAAAACTGACATTGCTGTTATCAATTCAGGAGCTCAGTAGCATAATGAAACAAAAGCTTAACAATTAATTTGTAGCTTGTAATGAGCATGGCGACAGAAGAGACACACACAGACCACTACAGGCTCCATACATTTGAGAAGTGCCTCTGTCCACTATGATATCTTTCTGTCATTTTGACTATTGCATGACTATATGGCATAACAACAGCAAACAGAGTTTATGTAAGCATTGTGGTCTACAGATATTTAACGTGTTAAAATACTGAGGCTATACTTTGACATGGCTTATTTGCATTTCCAATTAAACAGTAATGTTAAATGAAAGCAACTGTCATTGGATAGGCTCCTTGTTAAAGTCGCAAAAAAAGAAAAAGATTCCAGTGAGCCAACAGACAGCAGGGATTCGGTTAGTTATAATGAAAGTTGTCCTACACAATAACCCTCCTCCTCCTCTCCCCTCTCTCGTCTCCCTCACGCCAGCTACAATTCTTTTCAAAGGTAAAGTGCAGGTTACTTTGTTTTATGTTTTTTTACTTTATATATTGTATTAATCATTTTTATATGAATATTTTTGAGTTTGCATCGAATCATCTGAGTTTCCATTATTTCTTATGGGGAAATTCGCTTGATATACGAGTACTTTGGATTACAAGCACATTTCCGGAATGAATTATGCACGCAAACCAAGGCACCACTGTATGTGTTACTCATTCATAAAAGTAAAAAGAATTGAAATGAACAATCTAAGGGAAGTGTGATCATGAAAGCCCTAAAGGTCTGATAATTAGTCTGAATATAAAGAAAATGATAAAAATAGGCTCAAGCGTATTTGTTATTTTCATCTTCTTGGCCCCCTTAGTAAAGAATGGAAGTCAGGAGTTTCGAATCTGGTAAATGTTCCTGTTGAAGAGCAGCAGGAGGTGACAAAAGTATCAGCAGTTTGTTGGATATGCTCAGAAATATGAAAGGCAAGTACATAACTGGTTTAAGTGTCTGTCACAAGAAGAATCAATATGTGTTAACAGAAGATGCGCCACATGTCTAGAAGTCTAATGGTGGCCATGCTGACTTGTGAAAAGAAATTGTCATCTTCACATAGGTATGAAGGAACTACTCTTTAGACTTACAATTGTGGAGGGGGGATGGTTGGCCGTGGGGGTTAAACACTTAAAATGAACGACTAGTCAATAGTCTGCTTGGGTCTTTCTGGCTTTCTCAAAGGCCAGACAAGTGATTGGGAATTCAAGGATGCCTGCAGGTAACCATTGAAAAAACCTTAAAGGTGGTGACTGAATTTAGTAGTTGTAAATAGAAGGTGGAGATGATGATTTGCTATTTTATTTACAGCCAACCATTCTCATACCTACTTACCCAATTCAGGGATATGTGGAGCCAGTGCCTAGCCCAGCAGCATTCAGTAGAAGGCAGGAAATATGTCCCTAACTCCTGAGGGGTCTGGTCCATGTCAGTGCCCATTCAAGTACACACCTACTCCTGTCAAATTTAGAATCACTAAATGGTCTAACACACGTCTCTTTGGAATGTGAAGAGAAAACCATGGAAAAACACTGATTTGATTTTGTCTTTGTCTCTGTTCCTGGGTCCAAGACAAGCAGGGACCAACAATGTAAGTTTAAACTTAGCAGTTCCCTCGTGAGCTACTCCATTATAATATACTGTCCCATCTACAGACTTTTAAAGGGGACCCCACCCTGCCTCCCAAATTTGTTTACATTTACATGCGTGTCTGCTTACTTTAAACAGGGATGCCCCTGACCCCACCCCCCCAAATTACTGATATATGCATATTGCATACATACCTCCAAAATATAGTACCAACAGTTATTTTCATCCACTTCAAGCACTACAGAAAACAACCCCAAAAATAAAACATTCAATTCAGTACATGATCTGATTAAATGTGCCGTCTGTAAACGTCATTGATGTTTGTATTAAAGTAAAACATGATGTATTAGAACTTTGTCTGCCTATAAGGAGAGGCGGAGAGCATGTGCTGATAGCGCGATTCCACACCCACCACACGACAAACCACCTGGATTAGTTCCCAAGTGCAGCGGGTGACACCTCAGCACCACACTGGAACAGTGTGAGGTTCTTTTACAGTGGCTGGAGTGTCAGTCTTGCCACCAACCTTCATGTTTTCCCTGTAAGTTGCAGGGCTGGAAGCAGATTAATATCATACCCAGAATGAAGCAATTGCAGGTTATGGGTCTTGCTCAAGGGCCCAATGGAATAGAGTCACTTCTGGAGTTTACAGGATTCAAACTGGCAACCTTCCAATTGCCGGCACAGATCCCTAGCTTCAGAGCCACCACTCTGCCTATGCCTATGGTTATGATAAAAAAATAAGGTAATAAAAATACAAGCTTCATCATGCAACTGATGAAAAACGCAAAAAGAAATACATGAGAGAATGATGTACACAAGTGAAAATTGTAAACCTATAATAATGATAACATGTGCTCAAATTTCACATTATTCCTACTGATTATCCAATTCAAAAGAATACACTTTACTGTAAAATTATGTTTTGTGATGACCATCAACAAAAGCCAAGTCATTAAGAAAAACCGTCATTGATTTTACTTGTGGACATTGTGCATAGCATGTTCAAGAGCAAACAGCTCCAGTGACTTAAAAACATTATAATTGCTTATTACTTGGGGGCTTCACCCCCTGCTCGCTTCACTCGACAACCCCCCACCCCCCTGCCTGCGCTATGCACCATTGTGAAGAGGGGGGCTGAACGCTGTTCCGAAATCCCCTCTTAAATGGTGATACAATGTGAAACAAATAGGTTTTTTTTTACCTACTCTTTGCTTGATTAGCTGCTGTCTTGCTGCTGCTGCCACACCTCATGATCTGCATCTCGTGCGGCGCTTCAAACGTTTAAAAGCCTGTACAGCAGCTGGCCTTTTGTCTCACTGCCTTGTCTCTCTTCTCCCCCAGACATCCTCATACACTATTCGATCTCTTTCCACTGTTCCATTATTTCATTGAGTAATGTTTTCCATTTGTTTGTGCTAATGCGATCTTTACTATCATTTTTGAGACTTTTGAATTTTCCTACTTCTGTTATCTCTAACCTGCTCTGCATGTGTATCGCGCCAACATTTTTAAATTCATTACGACGTTCTACTTTGTCATCTACTCTTTTGTCTTTTTCCGGCCCCGGGAGTGGTTAAATCCCTTGGCACAAAGTCTCGTCTCTCTGAACAGGTCTCGTCTCGTCCCAAGTTTTTTTTATATAATAGAGAGATTTGACTGACTCCTTTCTCCATGCAACATTTGATACACAATTGGTTACATTTCTTTTGTTTTGCCAGATGGAGTACAGGCAGATGAAGTGACTTGCTCAGGGTCACATGGTGTCAGTAGTGGGATTTGAAATCCAAATCCTTAACTGCTACACCACACTGCCAGTCAATAATATCAGTCTTTGGTAAAAACCCTACAAATATGGTGTTTTGTCTTGGTAGAGTAATATGTTGCTCTGCTTTCTCCTATTGTATTATTAATAAGAAGCCTTTTGTCAAAATGCCTAATCTCACAGTTTTACCACTGTTTATAAGGTATTATAGTATATAACTTATCCCCACCTTCCCTTCTATATCTATAGGCAATTAGGTGTAGTAAAAAGACAAGCAGGAATTAAGTTACACATAAAACAATGTATTATTGGTAATATTCATAAATAATAACAATATGCAAAGTACATTTGAATATTGGCAACCATACAACCTGATTAAATGGTGATGCGTAGTTTCAGGCGGCACATAGACTTGTTAGTTATTTAAAATGTCTCTAGTTAAGGCATCATTGGTGCTCAGCTTTCTTCAGAACAGGCCGTATGCCTGTTCCAATATGGCTGCTAAACTGTGGTCATCATTGTGTTGTCCTTTCAGTTCACGGTGTGATAGTCTTCATCAGTTTGGTAAGAGAGATACTTCTTCATCATATGTTGGTTAGTAAGAGAGAGAGAATGTGGTTGAACAAGCAGATTTATAGATTCTCTGTCCAACCCCTACAGCCAATAGGACATCATGATACTTAAAAGCTTCTGATCCAAGCCAATTCCAAACTGCCATACTTCAGACCAATGGGGGAATACAACATCTTAAAACCTGCCACCCCCAAGACCATATGTCTTTATGGCTTTCTTGTGGGGGTTGAAAGACTTTAGCAGAGAAATACTTGCCAAACTGGTTTAAGGCACACCCTCCCCAAACTCTGTCGTAAAATTCAGAGAGACCCATTCCTAAAGGGGGGGGGGGGGGGTACTCACTCACTAATGTAACACTAAATCACATTGCACTAAATTACAAATAAAGACATACACAATGTTTATCAAGTTATATGCAAAATCTTACATCACAACATATGTTCTACTGAAAAGCATCGGCTTACTTCTGGTACATCCAATGGCACTACAACTGAGGCCTATTGTCTTACAAACTTACCCAGGTGACACCGTGAACACAGCTTGTTCAAAATAAAGAAAAACAATAATAAAACTGAAAAGAAATACAAGCCTTAAGGAAAAAAATGCTGGCTGTAATTCAACACTAAGTAGTGCATGCCGACTGCAGCACTTAGGACACAATTGAATACAAGAGAGAACATAAGAACTTTGGCAAACGAGAGGAGATCACTCAGTCCATCAGGCTTGTATGTTCAGCCAGTAGCTGAGCAGTCCCAATATCTCATCCAGACATTTCTTAATGGTTCTCAAGGTATAAAATATACAGCATAACTTCACACAACTGCTTAAACAGAATGGGAATGGCAGACAAGCAAACATACAGATATTTTTACAGCTCAGAGATTCAATAGGTGGCATGTGACAAGGAAAATGGCCTCTATCCTCCCAAGTCATTTGTGGGCTGTCCAGGCAATTCAGAATCTGAAAGCTGTAATTTCCTCAACACCTGTAAGAGCTCCACATGTGCAGGATGGAAAGCCAGAAGAAGTTATCACGTTAGGCACCTCATGTGCCTTCCACTCTTCCTCCCGCTCTCCTTGTGCGCGACATTCATATTTAATAACTGCAGTTCACAGTTCACTGAATCCAGTCTTTCACGTCCTGCTGCTCAGCAGCAATACAGATTTTTCCTCTTTATTTGAAATCTGATGTTGGCTTACTATTAATATGATTGCACAAAAGACAAACAAATTTATTTTATTTATTGCTCATCAAGAAACTGCACTCTGCAAAGAAATAAGCAGCTGGCAGAGAAGCAGTGTGTGCACTGATGATGAGAAAGGAGCAAAGTGAATTTCAGGTTAAGGTCAACAGCCATGGCAGCCTGATGAGAGGTAGCCACTCAATCCATTAGGAGACATTCTAACAATGTACAAAAAGAAAAGAGAACTGTAAAAGTGTTGTGTGACAGATCTCTTAATTAACTTTTCTAATATCCCCGAGACCTGCGATTAGAATAAGGCCATTAAACTGGGGTTGGGAGCAGAGAAACAATGAACATTTCTTGTCCATTTTTAGGTCTTTGTTATCCTTAACTCTGGTTTTAGTTGTATTTATGCTATTCTTCAGGTCTTCGCCGAGTCCCCCAGGTCAATGTGTCATGTCAGGAACAGCTTGCCCAGGTTAATAAATGAATGTACTTGTGCAATAAGTGGAGCTGATCTCTATTTTAATGGAGTCATGTAAAGCTTGGATTTTGTTGAAAGCAATGGATCATGGAGAATGTGTGTACAGGAGAGGCATTCAGACCCTTGTGCTTTTTGTACACTTTATCGTGTTGTAGATTTAATTTTAAATTAAAAAATCTGCAGTTTTTACCCATAAATCTACCCTCAGTAAACCATAACAGCAAAGTGTTTTCAGAAAGGTCTGCAAATGTTTGAGAAATCAATAACTGATAACTCTCATTCATAGTAGTATTCACAAAATTGATGGGAGGTCCATCAGAGGGATACTGTCACCAAGTGAATATGGGGAATACATGGCACAAGGAGGCAGTCTCCCTCTGTTCTTCTGTTATAGCTTCCTGATCAAGAAAGCAACCAGAAACCCACCCAGCTAAGATGCATGTCCATCCACATCCTTCTAAAAGGGACCATCAGTTCTGGCCAAGATGCTGGCCAACCTGTGTCACTTTTGAAATTGGCTACTACTTTTGACAACACTACTAGAATTCTACTTATAGCTATGGCTCCATATGTGTAGAAATCCTTTCAAACTTTTGTGGAAAAATAAATATAATCAACATATTTTCCTGTGTTCACATATCCTTGATGAACTAATTCTAAAATGACCTGCTGAAATCCACTGCATTGTAATCTGGAGCCTAAGAACTGGTTAAAGGGTCCAAGACCTCCAAAAATAGCCTCAAAAGAAGACCAGGACTGGCTCACCCCAGCCAATACCTGCAGGCTTCACCCTGACCAGGCCCAAAAAGGGGAAACTGCCTTTAAAAGTTAAAATGCTCAAAGTGTCAAAAATGTCTCCAAAGAGAGAGAAACCGAAAATGTCTGCATTTTATAGACAAACTAAAACGATGAACCTTTATAAATTTTTTTTTTTATTTATAAATTCAGAAAATAAAAAATGCTTAAATAAGCAAAGAAAAAAACATCTGTCTAATAGGCAATCCACAAAGAAAAAGTCCCAAAACACAATCTGTAATCAGAATCCAGAAAGAAGAGCAGAAAATAATGATAAAATAAGAAAATCCACAAGGCAAAAAAATCAATACTCTCTATTAGCTCTGAACAACTTCACTGAACTGCTGCTGAATCCTTTAGTCTCAGCTCCTTATAAAGCCAGACAAGTAGTAGTGGCCCTGCCTCCTGGGGCTCCACCCCCAGAGTACACGGAATGGCTGCACATTAAATAGCACCATAATAAGCAAAACTTACAGAAATAACGTGACATTAAAAATAATCATTGAAAATGAACAAAAACACACAGTAGTGGCTTTATTATGTAAAGGATGTTGTACGTGCACTCATGTTTTGTATGAGGCTGATTTTTTATCTGCATTTGGTGCATTGTACATCATGGACTGCCATTACCTGCAGTCTAAATGCCAGGTTCACTCACCTTAACCCCTAGTAGGACATTTTAAGGTGTTTTCACACTGACAGTTCATTGGTTTGTTCTGAATAAGGGAATGAATTGTTACTTTATTTTAATTTCAGTTTGGTTGTGTTTCACATTGTAAACTTTCAAGCGGTCTAAACATATCAGTAAACTTCTCAGTGGACTTCTTTCACTGGGGAGAAATAGTTTTTCCAGGAAAAAAAATCTTGGAGGGTCATCAACAGTTGTGCTTGTCCACCATTGCATTTTTCCTAATTATTTGGTTTATTTACCAAACACAGCTCTCTGAGCGAAACACCATTTTTCAAACAACTGGAATAATGCAATACTACACATGATATGAAAAGGACACATTTAGGTGAGGATACAACAGAAGGCAGGCTCAGCTGAGGTCATCCAGTGATGGGCCCAAGTTTAATTACAGCGGACGTATCAAGTGAGTTAGATGGTGTATTACTCTCCACTGCCGCCATAACCTCTGGTTAGTTTCTCTCAGATCACATGTCAACTCTCTTAACTCTTGTAAATATGTGTTAACAATGTGCATTTTGGAAAGTTTGATTAACATTTACTACCTATGTCAAAAGTTAATGTGCCTCCATTTCTACGTCACACTCAAAAAGCAATCACTTTGAGAGGACACCCCACCTTTGCCCATCACTTTGGTGGTGAAAGATTAGGGGGTTTGATGGTCAGTTTCACCGTTAGTATTCATTTCTCACCTCCTCTCTGAGTTCTGCAAGTGCCTGTCCAAACGTGCATGAGAAAAGCTGTGAGGTTCAATCAGGTGCTACCCTTACTCTGCAATGTGCAAGTTGTTTTATGCAAGTTGTTTTATACTTTGTGTGTATGTATTTTAACCTTTCTATTTTTTAATGATCCATGTTGATCCTAAACATTATGCAGTGAACTTGATTTCCTAATTACAGACAGAAGACGCTTATCTTGACTAACACAGCATGCTTTCACATATAACACATAGAATTTCAAATAGTTAGACAGGGTCACATTCATGCCTCTTGCAAACTGCTCCAGGGTTTGCTGGGGTACCTCACTGAGACCACTCCTTCCAAATGGTCACATTACAGTTGTTTTAGTTTGCACCAGAATGTGATTGGTGTTTTCAGATCTACCTAAATGACTTGGACATTCAGAGAAATCCCAAGAACTGAGACCTCCATAGTCGCCAGTGCATCTCACTTCTCACACCTCAGCCCTACAGACTGATGGTACCCCCTATGGTTACACAGTGATGTCATTTCTTCCATTTTCAGACCAGTGACCTTTGATTTGATAATGGCTCTTCCACTTCAATTACTCTTGCACAGCCTTTCAGGGAAGTAACAAAAAAAAGACAACTGCACAAAGGGAGCAATTTGAACATCTTCTAAAGGTCAAAAGTACAATCAAAATGACTAACGTAATTACGTTTTCAACATGTGAGCCCAATATAGCAAAATATATAGAATTCCAGCCAACACCTGTAAAGAAATTATATGCTGGTCCCCTCTTAAACAGCCAGGCAGCCATGGAGACAGAGGTGTTGGCTCTGAAAGCAATCTTTAAGTTGTCTATGAAAACATAGCCCACACCTTGCACATTGTAATATTTAATATCTTAACATATGACAGTAGTTAGCATTTCCATGGAATGATATCTGTCATGGGTCAAACCTTTAGGAGAGATGCCCATCTACTAAACAGGAATCCAGAAACAGGAAGAGAGCTGCAAAAGAGAGCCTTGCCTTTCTTTCTTTAAAGGTATGAAAGCGTGACTGGATAAAAGACGGCAGACCTCAGGCACCACCTCCTCAGTCACACTTAACACCGAGTAACTCAGGGGTCTCCAACTCCAGTCCTGGTTGTTACTTTCACTGCAGGTTTTCATTCTAACCCTTTACTTAATTAATGACCAGATTTTACAGCTAATTAACTTCTTTTGCCTTCATTTTAATGGGCATGATACTTAAGACTGAGATGCCTCAGTTGTTTTAATTTTCTTTAATTAGCTGCCAAACAATAATGAAATACAAAATGAGCCAACACCTGACCTGCTAACCCATGGTCATCACAGAAAAAGTTGAAAATTAAGAAAGGTGAAGGTCTTGGTAATGTTGATCTGCTCAGCTGCACAAGACATTTTCATGGTTGGTTTTAGGGGGAAAAAAGATGTTCCTCAGATTCTTCACAGAAATATTGTAGACGTAAGGTAACCTTAGACCCACTACGCTCAACCTGTGACACCTTTGAAGTTTGCAGCTCGCCCAAAAGGCAGTTCAGATGGGCCGAAACTTGGGACTATGATGACAGCAGCATATCTTCAATTTAAAAAATTATAGCAACATACTAACAAGTAACAAGCCAGAGGCCAAAAACAAAACATTGTTAATTAAGAATCAGTCAGTCATATCCTAACCTGCTTAGTCCTGAACAGGGTCACCAGGAGGCATTCCCTCAAAGAATAACAGACCTGGGTGCCAGTCCATTGCAGGGCACACACAGCACCCAATTTAGAAACACCAGTTCAGCTAACATTCAGGTAAGTCTTTGGGAGGATAACGGAGCTCTCAGAGGAAACTCACACAATACACGAGAAGAACATGCAAACTCCACACAGGGAGCACACAAGACGTGAACCCTGGTCTCCTTACTGCAAGGCAGGAGCGCTACCACAGCACCATCTAATTAATAATATTTATTTAAAAAAGAAAGTTTATCAAAAAAACATAAGAGATAGAGCACTTCTGTAGAAAAGCTGTCTTGTGCCCTGCAACTGTGAATTAGTTGTAAAAGTGACCTGTTTTGGGGGGTACTGAAGGGCACTCATTTAACAGCCCAAGCTTTGCAACCAAAATCCTTACCAGTAGGCCATACTGCTTTGATACATGCCAACATTTTGATCGCCTCAGCTTATTAACTTAACCAAGTATCCCCTGAGTAAAGGCAAACGCACTTGTGTGTGTTTCTTCCTGCCATTGAGATGTCACTATCAGCTGTATCCTTTATGATCGCACCCCTGTGCATTTAGATTGTTAGACTTGCTGGCTACTTAGCTCTTTATCTGGAATTTCATAAATGTACTTGAAGAAGAGGAAGACCCTTCCATCTATCCAGTTGCTGAATGTGCTTTTATTACTTGGCAGACACCTTTATCCAAGGCAACTTACAACATCTGGGACAGTGTTACAACATTAGTTACATTTCTTTTGTCTTACTAATTGGACCATAGTCAAATAAAGTGACTTACTCATGGTCGCACAGTGTCAGTAGCAGGTTGTGGGTATAAAGTCCACTGCTCTACACTGTCTGCCCTTTGAGGCACAGTGTCTGATCTTCTATACATGATAGAGTTGCAAGCAGTGAGTAAAGGCAGCACTGGTCATGAAGCAGGCTGGTGGGGATGCCATTGGTAACTCACTTACAAGCTGTTGTGATTTCCACAGCTCAAATTGCAAAGCAGGGAAAACAGGCCTCAAAATAAGCACAGACCAGACTAGGGCTTTACTGGTCTGCCTGGAATCAGGCAGCCTGGCATCAGATTCAAAAGTCAGGATTCAAAGCCTGCACAAGCCGAAAAAAGAAGAGACTCAGATTTTAAAGGTTCATATTGTTTAAAATATACAGAAATATCTTTCAAGGGAGACAATAACCAGCAACCTCTGGCTTTTGGGACAAAAATTAAACAATGTACTTTAAATGAATGTATTAAATAAATGAAAAAGCACTTGAAAAACAGAAAGGCAAGGAGAAAAATACCAAATAATAGGCAATAAGGTTTGGCCGAAAAGGAAACCCAAAGCGAATGACTAAGACCAAATGCCTCAAAGGTCTGTGGTGTCCATTATTTAAAGTTTCTAAGATACTCCATCATTAAACATGTCAAATCACCAGTATATAAAGTAACCAATCCATTTATATGTTATATAGCATTTTTCATGTACATCACACAGGCCCCAGGTGTGTACATGCTGTATGAAAATGCTCTATTTGTGAAAATGATTTTTGTGGCAACAGTTTCCATTTGCTGGGCAGATAGTCAATGAATTGTTTAAAAATAATTGATAAGTCTGGTGGGCCCATCTGTTCATCTCTTTAATGGTTTCAGTGAGCTTCTAACACGTGAATCTTGCGAATACATTTCCTGTGCCTTTTAAATGGAATTGGACGCATTCATTACAATCAGATTTGCGTTTAGATTTTGAACTCAAATCAAAACAAAGACAATTATTTTGCTCTAAAAGCAGATGGTTTCCATCTGTATGGAGCTTCTGGAATGCACCATACAGTATGTCGCCTGTCCCCTTTTATGGAGGGAAATCAACACAAGACAAAAATCCGCAGGCAGAAATCTGCACTCTCATGGTATGGGTTTTTCTCAGTTGGAAGTGTTTTCAGATTAATATCCGGCAGGAGTGGGCTGTTGATTTAAATTATGGTAACATATGTCAGAGAAATAGCTAGCATGCAGAAAGTTGATAACTGTGGTACATTCAACCATCTGTCCATTTTCTATCCTGCTTATTCAGTTCAGGGATATGGCAGCACATTTCACAGAGCAGCAGGCAAGCCTGGACTGGGTGCGAGCCCACCCAAAAGCATGATTATGTCCATACTGACCACTCAATTGTTTGGGATGCTAAAGTAAAAATGGATTGTGTGGAGAAAGCACACACAAACCTGGGGGGAATATGTAAACACCACATGAACAAGTGACTAGGCTCCAATTCAAACTCAGAATTTTAGAGCTGTCAGCCACCACCAATGGGCTGGCACCTTATCCGGGGTTGTTTCCTACCTTGTGTGTAGTGTTTCCGGGAAAGACTCTGGCCAGTAGTGACAAGGAATTGGATTATAATAACAATTGGAGGTGCAGTGGCGCAGCAGTTGGCGCTTCTGCCATTCGGTGCCAGTGCTTACACCTCCTTCTCAAGTCCACACCAGTTTTCTCTGGGCAATACAGTTTCTTCCCACATCCTAATGTGTGCCTGTTTAACTGAGTACTCCCGATTGTTCAGATGTGTGTGTACCCTGCAGTGTTGTCTTGGAGCCTGCCCACTGATGCTGCCATACCCTTGTATTGCAATAATCAGATTCAGAAAATAAACAAATGAACGAATGAACCAAGAAGTGCACACCATCTCTGGTAAGCCTGCTGAAGTGCCCTCTGCACGACTTCGTCCAGCCGCAATATGTTGACTGCTTCTTTGAAGAGCACTAATTGAACAAATCCTATTTCCTAGAAATCAATAACCATTTATAACATAAGCCAGAGTTTTAAAGTTTTATGAAATGCCACCATTTGACTGTATTGGGTCTATTGTGCCTTATACTTACCTAAATTGTTCCACACAAAGAGGCAAGTTGAAGAAAAAATAAGGATAGAAAAAAGCAGTGTTATATAAAGTAACTAACAGCCACACTTGAGGAAAAGCAGAGATGGCTTTCTGGAGAGCGAGTCATGTTAAAGTAAAAATTGTCAATGAGGAAACTACTTGAGTAGAAGTTTCAAGTATCTGATATGCAGTGTACTTACAGTAAGTATGAAAAGTACAAGTAAGTGTATGTTCTACTTGTTTTACAGTATATCTACAGTAGTCAAAACTGTTCTTACCTACTTAAAATCATTCAGGCTAGCTTCTCTTTGCGTGTGAGTCATATTACAATCACTAAAGTATAAGACAAATAACTGCAGCTTGAAGCTGTAACCTTCGGCATAAGTGGGCATTTTAATGATGGTCTTCTAATTCACTGAGCAGGGTCATTACAGGAGATATGTGCAAGCATCCCCTGATTTGACAAGGAACTAAAATCCTGAAAGCCCCTTCATAAAGTGAATTTTCATAACATAATTACAGTGAATTTCAAATTTACAGAAACGTCAAAGTTGTAATAATGGCCCATGTTTTTGCCCCAATAACACCAAACTATCCACCTTAATTAAAGGACAAGTGTATTTGTATCAGTGTACCCTGCCATTACAAAGATGGAGCATCACAAACATCTGTTGTAATAATATGCATTGCATTTTTCATTTCACCAGATGGTGTATCAGAAATATTAACACTGCCTTTATGAATCCCATAGCAAATGGCATTTAAACAGAGACATATGTATTGAATTTTTCATTCCAACAGATGGTGCATCACAAACATTTGTAGTAATGTGTTTTATTACTACAAATGTTTGTGATGTGCCACCTGTTGGAATGACAAATGCAATGCATTTTATTATTACATGCAGTATAAAATGCATTCCACTATATGGTGCACTGCAAATAATGCTAAGGTCTACATTGATTACTTAGATTTCATCCCATCTTAGATGGGTAGCATAGCCTGTTAGTTTGATAATAATAGTAGTCATCAAAATAAATTCCAATAAGACCCACATTATGTTTAGTAAATTGCTTATCCTAGAGTTATCACTTCTAGTTTCACATTTAATGGAAAGGCTTTTCATTTTCTCTTGGGCTTTACCAACTGTTTCACAGTCTGTGATGCTCAGGATAATACAGAAAGACATCTGAGCAACACACATGACGAGGTGAGTGATCCACAGCATGTGAACACACACATACACCTCACTCCTGCCTGCAGGTCAGCCCCATCCCCAGGGTGGTTAGATTTGATAGGCACTTTACTGCCCAATTACAGTCAAATTCCCAAAGTGTCACCCACATACCCTCAACCACCCCCAAGCTACAAATATCTGTGTATGTCACTCCTCTGATTGGTGACTTCATACTTCATATGCATGAGTAGGTGGGGCTATGTAGTTTCAAGGGTAATTTTTCCAATTGGCTGGAACCCACCAGAGGGTACAACCTACGAAGTGAATCTTTTAAATGAATTTCTTTAAATGAATTTGATAAACAGTAGAAACAAATTATCACGAGAGCACATTTGGCTTCATCTGTGATATTTTCTTTTCTTTCAGGTGGAAACAGCTTAAAAGAAAAAAAAATTTTAATGTTATTTTAATGATAAAGGGAAGGAAGGTAAGAGACCTGACATTTCAGCAGCACAGCTATCATCAGGTGTGTCACCCAGGCATTATATCTCTTAACTTCTTTCCTTACTTCAGCTTGGAAATAACCTTGATTTTATTTTTTTTTTAAGAAAATGTATGAGACCACTAAACCCAAGCAACACTACAACACTACAAATGTTGTGGGGAAGTAAAACACATTTTTTTTACACAGGAACCATCCTTTTAAAAATATGTTTAATGTTTTATTATAAATGTGGAATTCAAAGAAAAGAGTATTACATAACAACTAAGCTGAAGCCTTTTACCTTTGTCTTGTCTCAAAAAACAGAAATGATCAATTGTTTTTGATCAGGATTACCTTTCCATACCTTTGAATAATTTTTTTATATTATTATATATTCTTAAATGTTTACAAAACATGATCCAACAGTATTAAAGTTACCACAAAAATGCATTCTATGCTGGAGTCCCCTCACCTCTGCATTCCTGTTTTGGGCATCCATCTGTGCTTCCTTTTTAGACAGACCATTTCATCAGTGTAATTGGGAGACACCTAAAACAATGCCCAATGTTATCAATACTTGGATAGTAGTAGCTGTGTTCATAGCTGTGTCTATGAAACTGACAAGTTTTAAACTTTAAATGAAGGGAACTCTGTTACGTTTCACTGTCATAGGCTGGAAAGAAAAAGAGCCTGTTTTATAGGTTAAAAGGACTTGGAAATGCAAATGGACATTTTTTTGTCTTTACAAAGTCGTGCAATCATTTCACACAAGCCATTGTTTTTATGCACAAAGGAGTTTAAAAAATAACCCAAGTGGGTGAAAAACTGCTCAGTCTGGTAACTGTGCCTGTCACGCTTAGCAGGCTGCCACAAGGACACAGCATCTGACCATAGCAGCATCAGTCATGGACATAACTGAAACTAAAGGATTGTGTTTGTCCAACATTCATCCACACCCTCAAATATCCAGCCCCACCCTCAAACCTCCAACCCCACCCTCAAATCACCAGCTCCGCCCTATTTCACAGGCTGTGGTTAGGTGTACTTTGAATTACTGTGTAGCTGTATGATGATGGGGTGTTAAATCTGATTTATGCTTCTGTGTCAATCCTACACTCTAGCTATATGTATAGTCTACACCACAGGCAATTTATCTGAGTCACACCACGCTGCACGCATGTGTCTGAACACTAGTTGGCAGTGTTTGTCGAAAGCAAGAAAAGTGAATGATCCATTACAATGCAGGCAGTTTCTGGCCTCCAAGATCATCGTGGTCACATTTTGAGGAGCTGTATGTCAGTTTGCCCCATAGCTACAAACCTGACACAAAAGTATAAATCAGCCTTCAGTCCATGAAGCCATTTGTGTTTGAAAATGTAGTGAAGAAAAAGTGAAAGCGGACAGAAAATTGTATACTCAAGTAAAGTAGAAATATTTCCAAAACATACTCAGGTAGAGTAACAAAATATTTCCACTTTGTTAGTATACAATACTAAAAATAAGAAATGGTAAGCAGGTGCATTTTTTGTAGAGATGCCAGTGGGCATAATTTTTAAATAGTTTAATATTTAATCCATGCCAAAAAAAGTGATTATCACACTGCCAATTGTAAATATCAGACAAAAAACAAAACATAACACTCTTGAACCTGCTTAAACAAATTCAGGGAAGCGGGGTATCTTTATACCCACATGAACATGGAGAGACGTGCAAAGTCCGTATGTCCAATGAGTGTTCTCGGGATTCGAACTGAGGATGTCGAATCCACAAGATAGCAGACAAACCAGTTTATAAGTATTCTGGCTGTGTGTGTGTGTGTGTGTGTCGTGTACTCAACAATAAAGCTCAGCGCAGAAAATCTGATGAAAGCCTGGCCCTAACGCTGACCTTTCTTTTCATCGCCTTAATCACTGGACCATCATGCACAGCATCAAAATAATAGGAATATGGATTAATTCCCTGATAAAGTACTCTGTGAGTATTTGAATAAAAATGTCTGGATTTAATGTTTTTCAAAGTGACACACAGCATCTGCTCATACTGCATACTGTATGTGTGTTTAGTTTAACAGGCATTTCCTCTGAAGGATTCAGGATTTCCACCCACCTCTTAAAGACTGGTGTGTGTGCGGCAGTGAGGTTAGCCGCTCTGATGTTACTAGATGAATGCAGTCATATTTGTAGCTGTGGGTTCCACTGGGAATCAGTAGAACAAATAACCAGAAGGCATATTGTATAAAAGCCCAAAGAAACTTTTATTAAACATGAAAGAAACAAGGATCATCCATGCATACCATACTGCTCCAAAACCACTAGCAACAACTCACTGAAAAAGCAAGCACCCCTCTTTTGAAAGCCCCTGGCCAACTAACATTGTTAAGCCCTTTTAATTCTCACACGTCTCACAGCACTTGTGAAAATGTGGTGCCCTGGGCTGGGATTGTTTCACAGGACTGAAGTTAGCTACTTATTCAGCTGGCTAGTTATTTGCTCCTAGCTACTGTGAAAGAAAAATTAACTGCTTGCAAGCTACTAAGGGTTAATAGCTGACAAAGCTGTTTTGCTATAACGGCAGGTTATTCATATAGGTGTCTGTCATAAGACGGTGCAGTAAGCTGACCCAGGAAAATTTCTAGTTTCTTTAGGAACGCGTCTATTTGACACAGGAAAGATGACCTTTCCTTCTTCAGGGTCTATCTGACAAGTAAAAAAAATAAGAACAGATGGCCCATTAGCGTAATAAAATAAAACGCTTAAGTAAATGACATTATGTTTTTTGTTATAAATAAGGGGAAGGGGGAGGAAGAAGAAATTTTAAAATAGCTAACAGAAAAAAACGTAACTTTGCTCTTCTGCCTTGCAACATAGAATCCAGGTACTCATCTGTGACTGAATAAAAATCGAATTGATTGAACTATTCCTGTCTTCCTCGGGATTTTCTTCCACACTACTTATTCCAGGCAAAACTCAACTGTGATTTAAGAAAGGAGCCTGACTTGCTTAGAAATGTAAAAATTAAGGTGGTCAAATGTGATTTGAAACTTCTTATTAAAAATCACAGTAAATCGCCTGTGGGAGTATGCCAGCTTTGCAAGTCAATTCACCAAACTATCACGCATGAATCAGAGATATGCAAGGGAACACCAAACTACCCATGAGAACAATTATATGTAGACAAAAGGAGAATGTGATAGCTATTGTGGATCTGAATGAGGATGCTAGTACTATCACTAACTCTAGCCCTAACCCTACCCCTAACCATAACCCCCACTATTTAAAATATTAGGCCGAAACTGTGAAAACTGCACCACGAAGTTCAACTTTGTGCAACTTATCTCCTCTAATAAGTTGCCACACTGTACTGTGTTCCTTAATCAACACATATTTGTGGCTTACGTGTCAATAAGGAACTTTTCATTTTGTGACACAGTGGTTTCTTTAACACCTCTTCATCACTTCGTATTTCAAATAGAAATTTATTTTCAAAGGTGATACTGAAAGTATGAAGCAGATAATGAATGAAATCTACTTGAGAAACACAATTTTTACTTGATTTAAGCAATACAGACTTCTGGAGATCTGTGTAATATCAGCGGAATGCTAACTGTAAATCTGCTGCCAAGTCTAAATTTATGGATTGATAAACAAAAGATTTGCTGATTGAACTTTGTGCTGCAGGTTTGACAGGGCGATTGGAAGTAAGGAAGCCATTCTTTAATGGACAAAATAGAGCCTTGAAATACCGGCTGTGGACTACTGCAGACTGGACAAAGTTTCCTCTTCACAGTAGAAACGGAGACTTGCTTTTTTCGACCTGCACTGTTAAGCTGTGCTTGAAGCTGTTGTGCTGTTAGACACCTATCATACAAGTTGGTGAACCTCAGGAACTTGTTTCCTGATTGGGTTGTGACTTTGGGTCTGCAGATCTTCTTATCAGAGTTTTCTTTCAGTTTCCATTTGCCTTTGGATTGTGTAGGACACCACCATTCTCACTAACATTTTGATTTTTTTCGCCATTCTGCTATCTGTACTGCAGAGGAAGTCCCCTCATTCATGGGGACAGTGTTCAAACTAGTGGAAACACCTCAACTAGGAACTGAAGTGAGGTCCAAGTGGGAACCACACTTAAAAATAAAGGTGCCCAATTGGTTCTTTAGAGTGATGCCATAGAGAAACTATCATCATACAAAGATTTCTCGAATGTTCAGATTATAAAACACATGAAATGTGAAAAAAGCATGCGTTCATCATTCCAGGACATTCACTCATATCCTTCAATCACTTATATGGGGCAAATTTAGAGTCACCAATGAATCCAACCATCAGGATTTACAAGGACAAAAGCCACAAGTGCATGAGGAGACCATACAAAATGCATGGGTTATGACACAAATTACAACCAGGTGTAGAGACCTGAGGCATGTAACGGCTCCTTCCACCTTGTATTTTTAACTCAATTATTATTAATGCAAAAAAAAAAATTACTATAGGGATCCAGTAATTTTTTTAGGTTGCCACCAAGGGCAAAGTGAGACATCATGGCAAAGTCAGAGTAAAGATTCTAGATGCTCAAATTAAAGAAACACCTTGAAGTGCAGTAGAGGAGTCGAGGCTCGAATGTCATGTCGCAGAGTGACTTAGCTGCACATTCATTATTCATTTGAGGAATTTGCTGAAGCGAATCCCCTGCTTCCATGCTTTATTTAATTGCCTGAGGTCAACGCACAAAGTCTGCCTGCTAAGCGCCATGCAAGGGATTCATAGGAATTCATGACGACTGTAATCTACCCTTACAGAGAAGACTGAAAGCTATGAGGGGCCAAGCAGGCCATAAATCATATATTTTTGTGCGTTGGTGTTCACTGACACTATCTTTTTTTAAATTACAGGTTGGGTCCAGTCTGAGTCTGAACAATTTCTGCACCTTAATTAAATCAAATAACCATTATTTTTAAGAATGTAGCAGGGTACTAACAAATTAAGCAATACCAGAGTGATCTTGTACTTGTACTTTAACTTTCCTTTTAAAATCAGGAACTCATTGCCATCCTTTCATTTTCTTATGCTTATCCAAGTCCATGTCATGGCAGTTTAAGTAATGATCACCAGATGTCCCATTTCTCCACCTCTTCTGGAGGCGCACTGGCCAACCGAGAGATATAATCTGTCCAGATTGCCTTGGTTCTGCCCAGAGGTACCCCCCCCCCCCCACCCAGTTGGACATGCCTGAAACATCTCCCCGGGAGGCATTCTAACCCAAACCACCTCAAGTGTTTCCTTTCGATGCAGTGGAGCAGTGGCTCTACTGTGTGCTCCTCCTGAATGTTGGTGCTCCTCTTCCCTATATCCAAGCCTAAGCTCAGACAAACTGTGAAGGAAACACATTCCTGCTTGTATCCATGAGCTAGTCCTTTCATTCACTACCCAGACATTATGGCCATAGGTGAGGGTAGGAGCAAATATCGAGTGGTAAATTGACAGATTTGCCTTTCAGCTCAGCTTTCTCTTCTCTTCATGGCTGCAAAAGCTGCTCCAATCTGCCTGTTGATCTCCTGCTCCCTTCTTACCTCACTTGTGAAAAAGAAGCCAAGATACTTAAAGTTCTCCACTTGAGGCAGCACCTCGTCCCCAACCCAAAGAGGACACTCTGCTGAGCATAATGACCTCAGACTTGGAGGAGTTGATCCACATCAAGGCCTGCTTCGTGAAGCCAGTGAGACCACATCAAAAGCAGACATGTGATACTGAAGTCACCGAACTGGATACTCTCCACTCTTTGGCCACGCGTAGAAATTCTGTCCATAAAAATTATGAATGGAATTGGTGACAAAGGGCAGCCCTGGCAGTCCCTCACCTACCACGAACGAGTCTGACTTACTTGTGCCAATGCGAACCAAGCTTCCACTCTGATTGTACGGGGACTGAAAGGCCCCCTACAGCTGGCCTAGTACTTCATACTCCTAAAGCACCCCCCAAAGGAAATCTTGATGGATACTTTTGTATGCATTTTCCAAATTCACAAACACATGTAGACTGGTTGGGCATACTGCCATGAACCCTCCAGAATCATTATGAGGGTAAAAAGCTGTGTCAGCACTAAAGCCAGATCCACATCAAAATGAGACGACATGCTCTGTAGTCGCTCTTCTTTTATACTGTATGAACTGGAAAGGGCGAGCTTCTTTGGGTTCGATGTTGTCAAGGGGCAGATTCTCAGGGGATGTTTCTCAGGGCTCTGAGGGAACCCCCTCTTGTCGCAGGGTGGTACTACTTACTTTAGGTGAGCTTGGATGGTGACCCTCTGGCATGCATATGTGACACTATTTATGGATCATTTTACAGAGTAATAAATGAATAGATAATAATAACAACAACAACTAAAAATATAAAACAGCAGAAGTATCTCAAGTGTAACAAATGTACTGCACATAAATAAACTACTAGGAGCAGATCTGAGGGCAGCACAGAGTGTAGAGTTCAGACAGCCAAGGTGTAGAAGTTGTTGCAGAACCTGGAAAAGCTGGTTTGGATGATTCCAAACCTTCTGCCAGATAGATGAGGGACCAAGAGACCATGGAAGGGGTGGGAGTGGTCTTTCAAAATGGTATAAGCTTTGCAGATGCAATGCTTAATAAGGATGTCTTTGATGCTGTGTGCAGTATCCATTTCATGACCTTCTAGTGAAATGAAATCTAGTTTATCCTCACAGGTGGCGCAGTGGTAGTGCTGCTGCTTTGCAGTAAGGAGATTGTGGGTTCGCTTCCTGGGTCCTCCCTGTGTGGAGAGTGCTTTGGAGTAGTGAGAAAAGCGCTATATAAATGTAAAGAATTATTATTATTAGAGACAATGCAGTTCCCAAACCAGACAGTGATGCATCTGGTCAGAATCTTGATGGTGAATCTGGTGAGAATGCAAGACGTAGGCTTGCCTTCTATTAGGTCTTATTCTAGTGCCATTTTGTTTTTTTGTTGGCGCTACCATTTTGTGTTGTGGCTGATACAGCGTTATTATGGTAATTGGGTTGGAGGTCATGACTTGTGATGTCAGCATTAGCCACCTTCAGCACTTTTTTTTTTCAGTTATTTGATTCTTTAGCTACATTGCTTCAGTTATAGTTTAGTATTTTGTTTTTGGCATGGTCTGATTTCTTGGTTTAGAATTTGGCATGTGTCTGCCTGGGGCGGCACGGTGGCGCAGTGTTAGTGCTGCTGCCTCGAAGTTAGGAGACCTGGGTTCGCTTTCCGGGTCCTCCCTAAGTGGAGTCTGAATGTTCTCCCCGTGTCTGCGTGGGTTTCCTCCCAAAGACATGCAGGTTAGGTGCATTGGCGATTCTAAATTTTCCCTGGTGTGTGTGTGTGTGAGTATGCGCCCTGCGATGGGCTGTCACCCTGCCCAGGGTTTGTTTCCTGCCTTGTGTCATCTTCTGGTCCTCAATTAATATTATCTCTGCTATTCTTATAAGCCCTGATATTCCACCCAGACCAGATGTTTTATGGTAATCAACCTTACATCACCAGCAAAGAAGAGAAAGGTGAATTATGTAGTGCTGTAGACCACTGCATTAGAAATGTCTCATTATTGGGAGGAGAAATGGCATAAGAAGCATTAGGTTAATCTGTGAAAGAAAATATGGATGTGATACGAATAGACTACAGTTTTTAATTTGTGAGCATTTGTTAACCTAGTCACATTGTATGTTAATCATCACTCCTGCAATGCTCAGTCTCCACCTCATCCCCATACAGACATTTGCCAACTCTAATTGCTTTCCTGAACTCATACTTACATTTCTTTTATGTTTCCAAATCACTGACTTGAAATGAATTAGTGCAGTGCAATTTGGATGTCATTGTTTTTTTGTAGGAAAAACATAGATTGTTTCTGCAGGTACACATTTATGGTGTGTACTCCTCTTGAATTGATGTCCCAGATTGCAGAATCAGTACCCCCCTGCCTCATTAGTCCAACGTTAAACCTCATTTCAAAGCACTGCTGCTCCTGCAACAGCCTCTAGTCTCAACTCTCCTTTTTTCACACCAGACTCCTTACTCTTCAGTCATCATGATCTTCTTCCTTTATTTTGCTTTGTGTTCCTTTTTAACCAGTGCTGCAAAGTTGTACATTTCCTTAAAAAAAATATGATATGGGTGAATGGATGGATGGACAAAATATTACCAACCAGAAATTTAAAAAAAATAACTGCTGTAATAACAGTAAATCTCCTGTTCACCACACAGATATGACAGCTGTCTAGCTTTATTATCCAAGACTAGTTTTAATATTACGCTAGTGTGACAATGGCATGTATATTGGATAAAAATCAATTTTAAGCTGAAGCCTGAGGCCAGTGAATCCACCAAGTGCTGCAATGAAAATCAATTCACAGTACTGGAACCACTTTCAAGGAGATAGCAATTGTAACATATTACATATTCATATAAAAAGACATGGAGTAGGGTAAAAGGGCCGTTTGGTCAGCCATCTCACAGTGGGGCACATGAGTAATATCATATTTGAATGCAAACTACAATTGTCCAGTTCTTAAACCACATCTGGAGTCTTATTTCTATACATCGCTTCTAAAGTTCATGTTACTTTATTTATCTAGTGTAGGGGAAAAACTTGTATTAATCCGTAAAGTTCATGAAACTGCCTGCTATTACATGGGCCATCCTGAATCATTAAGTCTTTATTTTGTTTTCTGATTATAATTTATATATGCAGTAAGAACTGCTATTCTATGAACCTCACATTTGATCTGTTTAACTATTTTAGGACATTTTGAAAACCAAAGCAGAACCCTTGATGACCTGGATTAACTATTAGGATAGGTAATCTGTTTCTAAATGAACAAGATTCATGGACTGAATGATTGTCAAATTTCTTATGTTCTAATGTAATAAAGGACATCCATTTTGGATTGATTTATAGTGGTAACTCACGACTATTTTTATTTTACAGATCATTTTCTCTAACACTAGATCATAGTGGATTAGTCATGAGAACATAATCATCACCAGAGCTGGAAGCCAGCATATTCATCATGAGAAAATATGCAGAGTATTAGCAACATGGCAGGATGTTTTTAGTGTAACCCATTTTCAAGAGTTTCCAATAAGATGGTATTTTCTAATGGTTTTACGATTGGTGTATTTATTACAGTGTATGTATTTCAGGTTATGGTTAAATGTTCACTTCTGTTGTAATGTGTTATAAAGAAAAACAGTTATTTTCTGTAAAGTTATACTGTAGACCTAAAAATATTGTCACCTTTTTTTACCATAAATTTAACATTTTATTTTTTACAGTGCAGAGTGCATTCACGATGAACTGCCAGGAACTGTAGGACACCCTCCAGATTTATAGGGTGGAGGGCAATTCCTGGTGCTGATTGGCAGGTGGCCCTGCATCTTAAGGGACCACCCACAAAACATATGGAACATAACACAGGCTTAGATTGAAATAAATCAAGACTGTACAGCAAAGTCACAAAATGAATAAAGTTTATCTAATCTAATCTAAAACAAGCATTTGATCCTATGACACCGGAACCATCTCAGAACTTTGCTAACCTTATGGCATGAAACAGCTGCATTCCTAAAATGGGTACATGAAGAGACGCTCATGACTCCGGTATCTTGTAGCATTCGTGTGTTGATGTGTTCATGTCAAGTAAACCAATGTGTGCCAGCACCACCACCCTACATTATTGACAAATGGACTGATAGGGTTGTCATCATTTCCTTGTCTTTCCATGAATGTGAATCAGTGGGGTTGTGATTTGTCAGATGAGACCATGTTTCTCTAGTCTTCCAGTTGATAAACTCATTTTTTGCTCACAACTCTGGAATTTGGTTGGGTCGTTGCTTGCCACATGTACAACTCATTAAAGGGTAAAATGAATTGTGTGTTCTGAAATGCCTTGTAAACCTTTAGCCTTGGCCATTGGGGCCCATTTTCCTACTTTAAATATTATTGTGCATACAATGAAGCCCTCCCTTAAATTGGATGGACGGCCAGTCCTGGCAGTAATTAGCAGGTGTCTCCGGCGCTTGGGGAGCCATCCACAAAACACAAGGGACATAACCAAGGACAAATGAACACAAACAAAAATGTACATAATAAACAAAATAAATACTAATACAAATAAATACAGTACCATAAAATAACATGAAACAAATAAGAAACACGACTTTGAACCCCAGCCATGACAGTTGTGTCCTAGATTTGCTGCTGGGTCTTCACCCTGCAAACACTTCTTGACACACCTTCCATAGCAGATGCCTTAGGAGCATTGCATGTAAAGTGGTATAACATTCTCAAGTCTGCTTAAATGCTTTATTCAAATCAGGTTGACAATGCATCATACCCTATTACAGCAACAACTGGTGCATCTAGTAAGCATATATATATTGGGAGAAAGTCAATAGTGATGGGGTACCCAACTGGCAAGACATAACTACTGGAAAGGGCATCACTGGGTTGGTACAAAGTAGGAACCATGCCATTAGAAAGCCTCCAGAGCAAAGGGAGCACCACTACCAAACAGAAGAGGTTCTGCTTTTGTCATTGTGGAAGCAAATCAGCTTTGCATATTTGTGATATGCCTAGCAAGGACATTATATGAAGACATGATTAATAGGGACACTATGGCATTAGGCAACCCAGTAGTTGACAGGAATGACTGACCCTCTTCTAAAAGACACAGAGACAGTGACAAAGGAACAAATACCATCAGTGTCAATATTTACTGCAATTAGAGGACACACGGTACCAGTAGAAAATGTATGGAGCTGTGTAGCAGGACTTGCAGCACTGTTTTTCAATTGGCACCCACTTGCTCCAGAAGACACTGCTTTGGCCAAAAACTGTTTTCTAATCTCACCCCAAAATAAACAAGTACATTTAATAAAAAATCTGTTAACCAGACAATTTATTTTTCAATGAAAACAGATCTACCAGATTTTGTAGTTGTGTCAACAAAGTACTGTGCAAGCTGTAGACAGCGTTTACCATCTATAAGATCATCAAAACAAACGTCTTGACTCACAGTTAAACACACTTTGCTGTTGTTTCTTCCTTAAACCTAACTGGGAGCACATCCTGCTTCTTTCTGTAATTTGGTATGGCTGTGCAACACTAAACAATCATGCCGCATCAAGCTAGAGGTACCTGATTGCTGTACATTTACCTTAAAACTTCTCCATCCATCCATCAATTATTTCCATCTCCCCATAGTTTAATTAGTTAAGCTCCTTTACATCCAGATTCAAAAACCAGTGAAAACCTGTCCCAACTGCCTGACCTTTCTACTTGCCATTTATGCTGGGCAGTTTTGTATTGCTTGTTCTACATCTACCAGTTCCTTTTTTCAGTGCTTTGATTATCTGGCACTTGGAAATTACATCTTTAAATAATAACACTATAATTGGATTTTAATACTTCACATATACCCACTATGGGAGTGTGTTGGAGGCTCTACACAAAACAACACATTGGGGATGCATTATGCTGAAGCGCAGGTCCTAACATCTCTTCTTCTTCAGGCCAGAGAGTGGAGGAGGAGCCCACAGAAGAAAAATGACTTCTCCTCCAGATCATCCCAGAAGCCCTGTGCTTTTCTGGTTGTCCTTGTATAAGCAACGAGATGGCCAGAAGTCAGTGTTTATTGTTGAAACCACAGCTGCTGGAGTCACGCTAAACCTCAGAAGCTCTTGGATTTTGAAGACTCAGGAACAATGTTTGAGCTTCATTCCTTGTTTTCATTATATCTTGTTTGTTTGAGCCTTATTAGCAATACTGCTATTAAATAAGGTTCATAGACTGACTTTACGCTGTCTTGTCCCATTTTCTTCACATTGTAAAAAGGACAACATTTTTAATGTCCTAATTTTTATTCATATTTTAAATAACAAGAGTTTTTACTGGAATATTATTGATTTTTATTATAAGCAATTAGTCATCCCACAGTTGGTTTGTGATCTCAAATCTAATCGGCCAGTACCACATGAAAGAGTAGTGCTTTTTAACAGACCTTGCAGCTTGGACATCTTAAGGAATACTCTAGAGAAACTGGAGGAGATCTCACAAAAACACACATTGAGCATATGAAAAGCAACCAAGACTTCAAAATTAAGTACAGTATCCCTAACCAGTGAGCTCTAATATAACTATCAACCATAACATAGCATTCTCCAACCCATTTAAACCTTAAATATGTCATGCATACAGGGAGAAAGTAGATCAAAAACTCAATATATTCTCTGCAACTATAGTGGAGGGGATAAGAACAGAAAAATGAAACTAGCAGCATATATCTTAAAGAAGTCGAGTCTCTGTGGTACTTGGGATCAAAGGGACAGATGGATAGAGGCAGAAATTAGACTGCGAATCAGAGTGGGATGGAGAAAGTGTAGCAGAATACTCAGTGACAAGTGGATAGCTGCAAAGATAAAAGGAAAAATATACAAGATGGTAAGATGGTAGTAAGGCCTCAAATATTGTATAGTGCAGAGACTTGGTCAGCAACTACAAGAGAGACAGAAAAAATGGAGTATCAATAGATGAAAGTGCTGTGATGGATGTGTGATGTGAACAAAATGGATCGATCTGAAAATAGGCATATGAGGGGATGCTTAAAGGTGAAAGGTATACTGTTGAAGATGATGGAGAGGAATCCCAATGGGCTGGAAGGAGTCAGAAGAAAATATCATATATAGGAGATTATTAGAGTTGCAAGGAGAAAGAAAGAGGAGAATAAAAACAAGATGGAAGGATATGGTAGTGAAGGATATGCAGGAGAGTGAGTGTAGTAAGAAGATGGCCAGGAAATAGAAGGCTATGTAAAAACAAAGAAACAGACCTCCACAGCAGTGACCCTGGATTTGAGAAAAGCTGAAGGGAAAGAAGGAGATATATATGTTATAAATAGAGCATCCATCTCATTGGCAGGCTAACCGGAAAAGACGGTGACTTTTTTTTTTGTTTTCAAATAGCTCAGGCTCTTTGTAATCAGAGCATGTACTTATAGCTTCATTTCAATGAGCCAAGGCTATCGGAAAAATATTACTTCCATTTGCCTTGCTCATTTCAAAACACCTGGTCTAATTGCAATAAGCTGGACTTTCCAATTTTCCTGCAACATGTATATATTGTGAGGGAGATGATAACTTGATTTATTATTCATTTCCAATCCATAATTTAACTTTCTATGCTTATACGGTTGGAAAAGAAGTTTCTTGGAAAGTGTGGGACAGGCTCAAGCAATAATTACATATGTATGAGGTTTGTCATAAAATAAACTAAAACCAATTCAATAAATCCAAAGGACTGTAACAGATTTGCTGATAGACCTGACAGAACATAGCTTCCAAGATTGCTTACAGGGGTGGAAGGGCCAACAAGTAATGAAGCAATAATTTGTATAATACAATTCTTTTAAATATCACTTTCATACTATATATATATATATATATATATATATATATATATATATACTGTGTAGTTTTATAATTCATTTCCAATTTCTAATTTAACCTTGTTTGATTATCCAAATGGCAATGAATCTTCTTGGTGAAATCTGGAACTGGCTTAAGAAGTCACTCCCAGGAGAAGCCGAATTCACAGACAGGGTCAGTCTTCTGCTGAATGTTTAAAATGGCAGCACCGCCATAGTTGCTAAAACAACTGCCTATAAACCAGACTTTGTCTTTCTTATAGCTGGGTGGGGGTGGGGACAGAAGAGAAGTGGGCTTTAAATCAGGAGCCAGGTGTTTGCTGCCAGTTTCTTTATTGACTCAGTCATTTCAGAGCAATTGAATAAGCTTCTCTGGGAAATTCTTCCTCTTTGTGGTTGCCCCTCTTTATAGTTCTAACACTGAGCACCCCTGGGAAATAAAGAAATAAATGTTGCCATTCAAGAGGTTTTATTTTTAATGAGTTTGAAAGTGATTCTAACAAAAGTACAGAAAGAAGTCTGAAGAATGAAATCTGAGGAAAAGGGGGAGATGATCAGTTGATTTTCATTTTTTTTTGCAAGTCATTGAGAATAATTTATAGTGCATATCCCATATAGAAGTGATTTACCTCTGTGCAGAGATGAATGTCTCTTTCGTATTGTGTCACAGACTCCATTTTTAAATGTTCAACAGCAAGCTAACTTCCTCCATCCTAGCAGTCAACAGTTAAAATGGTTTCACATTTTATCTCATCATATTCTAATAGCAGGGGAATCAAAAATTGAACACAAAAGACTGCAGAAAAGCTCCTGCTTTTGAAATCATACCTGTCTGTCCATCTGTCTGGCTGCATGATACAACACAGCACCCACTGGACTGATTTTGTTTAAAGTTTTCTGACTACATTTGTACATTCTTTCTTTCTTGCAATTTATGGTACTTGTAGTTTAAAATGGTCAGAGAATGAGAGACAACAAGTGACTGCACAGGTATATGTAAAGATGAAAACCATCATAGCTAGCCAATCATATGTGTGTAATATCATGAGTTCTGGAACTCAATAATAATAATGTGTATTTTTAATATAAATAGCATCCAGTCTGTGGAAGCAGAGAGTGACATTAGAAACAGGGGTATGTCAGACAGAGAAATACACTTTCACCTGGATTTGAAGAACACAACCTCATGCATCACCCTGAATGCTGGATTGAAAAGTCATCCAGGACAACATCTACATTTGACAGTGCTGCTACTTTTGAGTAAGTTTTCTAAGACTACATACATCCAGACTATGCATTCTGCTTCTTTTTTTTCTATCAAACTATATTCTAGTATTATTCTGCTTTAATAAATACCATATTTGTTTGAAATGTCTGCCCTGTGTCTTTATATCTAGAGTGATTGAAGTAATAAAGTAAATACGGGGCACCTGGAGTAAGAGAGATTCTTTTCCTACAGCGGTATTAGGATGAGAAGGGCTCATCAATGAAAGAACAGTGTGGTAGAAGTAAAATATTGTTTGCTGGAAAGCGGCACATAGTGAAGGGTGTATCATGGGATATTCTTGGGGATTAAAGTAACATTTAAGTGTAGGTTATTTCTGGAGACACTCCGTAGGTTGTTAATGCCTAAGACACTCAGTCCCTATGTGGTGTACTAAGGAGTGACTGGCAAGGCAGGAATTAGTCATATGTACTTGTGTGGAGAGAATTTGTGTGTGGGTGGGTGTGTGTTAAGCTTAAGGTGCAAGAGTTCACCAATCCAATTAAGAATCTGGTGAGTTCCACTCATCCTACAGTAATACAGATGTTCAAAAGCATATGTAATAAAATAGAGAAATATTCTATGCATCTTCAAGTAATAATTAATGTTTCTAAATTTACTTTCATAGATGTTATTTCAACTCTCTATATATTTTGATATTTTATTCATCTGATACCAACTCCTGATGACAAAACAAGTCATTAAAACAACAGCAGAGTTGGGCACACAAAACCTTGAAAATCTTATCACAACATCTGTAATCTCAACTCACTTCCTCTGCTGCCTGCAGTTATACCTTATAAGTTAAATGATCTTCATAACCTCAAAATTTAAATTTGTTACTGATATTGAAGTGGATAGAAGAGGAAAGTAGCTCCTTATAACCCGTTATCTGTGCAGTGAATAAACTTGTGCTCAGTATTTACATTGAACTAAATACAACCCACATTGTCTGATTCAGTATTCCACAGACACTACACTCTACTGACTAAGTGCTACAAGGAACTGCTATCCATCATGGTCAATAACATTGCAGCTAAAACTTATTACTTGAGACTTCTCCATAGGGTTTAACACTCAATCAAATACTTCTTTAAAAATGTTAGGTTTAAGAAACATGAACTACAATTACCCACAGACCCTCCAAAACCAACAGCTAACAACAATTCATCTATCTATTGTGCCATCCATAACATTTGGCACAAAGACACATTTTACCATGATTTATCCCTCTGCAACGCAGTTTAAAATTACAAATCAAACAATTCAGACATGGTTAAAGTGCGCATTGCATTCTTTCATGTAAGGGTGTTTACATATGTATTGGTCACCAAGTGGAAATGACAAGACTTTTTAGACATGGCCTCCGCTTCAGGGCACCATAATGTTTAGGACAATTGGCATCATAGGTGTTTGTAATCACACAGGTGTGTTTTTATTACTTCATAAGATACCTTGGCTTGCTTCTACACTTTGGAGTATGTAGTTGGCATTGCTCAAAATGAGGACAAGAGCTGTGCCAATCAAAGTCAAAGAAGACATTAACAGGCTGAAAAACAAGAAGAAAAAATCATTAGAGACAGCAGTAAAACCTTAGGATTACTTAAATCAACTTTCTGGAATGTCATTTAGAAGAAAAAGAGCACTAGTGAGCACAGTAATAGCAAAGGGACTGGTAGGCCAAGGAAGACCTCTACTGCTGATTACAGAAGAATCATCACTATGGTAAAGACAAAGCCCCAAACGCCTGTGCGACAGATCAAAAACAGTCTTCAGGAGGCAGAGGTGGATGTGTCAAAGACAACAACCTGCAGAAGAATTCATGAATAGAAATACAGAGGCCACACTGCAAGATACAAACCACTATTTAGCCACAAAAACAGAATGGACAGATTACAATTTGTAAAAAAGGACTTAAAAGAGCCTTTAGAATTCTGGGAAAAGGTCTTGTGGACTAACAGACAAACCTGCATCAGAATGATGGCAAGAGCAAAGTGTGGAAATGACAATGAACTGCCTGAGATTCAAAGCAGACCACCTCATCTGTTAAAAATGGTGGTGGGATTATTGTGGCTTGAACATATATGTCTGCCACAGGTCCCGGCAGACTTCTCTTCATGAATGATTGAACTGCTAACGGCTGAGCTGCATAAGTTCCAGTAAATGCCTCCAAACTTATTGGATGGTGCTTTATCTTATTTTTGTCCTTGATTCAGAAGATACCAAAATTAAAAATGCTCTAACGTCAAAACAGTTAGCTAAATCCCCAAAAATACCTGAATGTTAACGCCATGTATACACTTTCTAATTAGTGTGTTAACCATTTTTCATTGAAACTTTTCATTAGCAATGCATAGTGTAGTGCTGGAAGGTACACTGGTTCATACCGAAAGCCGTTTTTTATTTTTGTTATGATATGGATTTTTCTTATACCGCAATACCAGTTTAAATAGCCCAAACAACGTTCAGAACATGGGGAACTGTTTAAGGGGGTACCTTTTTCACTGCTGCACCGCTAAACTTGCATGCAACGGAGTACATGCATTAGTGGAGGTATTGAGTGGTGAAAATGGACAGAGAACATTCAGAAATTTAAGCTGTAGCAAACGATAAAGTTGAACATGATGAAACAGAAGAACTTTTGCCGAACAAAGGAGCCATGTCTGTTGTATGGAGATATTTTGGTTTTATAAGGTCGGATGTGGATGAAATAACTATTTACTGCAAATGCTGTCAAGCTAAAGTTGTCACCGGAGGCAGCAACATGAGCAATTTGCTGCACTACCTTAACAGCAAACATGCTTTGGTGTACCACGAATGTATGGAACTAAGATTAGCACCTTCCACGTCCTCAGGTAAAACTGAAAAAGCTAGAGGACACTCAAGACAGACGTCACTTGTAGATGTGTTTGCTACAGGTACTGCCTACGACAAAAAAAAGCAAGCGGTGGATCAAGATAACCAACGCCATTACAATCCATGTAGCTAACATGTCAGTGGACAGAGACTGTAAACATTAACAGAAAGTGTAGTTGGTTTACAAAAAATATTTACTATTTATTCCTTTTCTAAGACATGTTCAGTGTAATACAACTTTTGACAAGCACCTCTGGATATTTTACTAAGTCTAAATGCCTCTTTGGATGGTTGAAAATATGTTGTCAAAATTATAGTTTAAGTTGTTTGCAAAATTTGTTCAATAAAAAGGTTCTATATTTTGACTGCAACTGTCATGCAATGTGATTCCTTCTCTTCATTAGTGTCACCCCCTTGAAAACTATCACTTTATGGGGCCATGCAAACCTGCATTAATAGTTGTGTGCACATTAAAATGTTTTTTTGTACAATGTACAATTCTCATGACAGTGGAATAGGTCATTCTTAGCCAGTCTACTGCAGTAATTGCAGTGGAAAATGTGGTTAACATCCACTCATGTATGGGAAAAAAATACCGTTGAATAGCATGAAAAAAGATACCGTGATATTTTGGTCATACCGCCCAGCACTAGCATAGCATTATATAAGCAAAATATAATATGATTTATAAAATATAGGAAATACATTCTGGGTACAAACAGGAAAAAACACCCCAACAATGAACCCCATCTCTGTCTATGAGTATGGAAAAGTAGTAAAATTGGGAAGAGAATAGAACAGAAGAGAAGAAAGTGGGAAAAAGATATCTTGTACAAAGAAATGGTAACATCCATATTACTAACCGAGAATGCTAAACCGGATGATGGACGCAGGCACATCCGGCCATGGGCCGTAGCTGCAAAAAGACGTACTGCGCAGGCGCAAGAAAGGGCGGACGGGATACACACCAAGAGGGGGATTTAACAAGCCCCTGGAACACAAAAAAAAAGAACACAAAACCGCCCCACACACCCTACAAGCAACGGACGGGACACACACAAAGAGGGGGATTCAACAAGCCCCTGGAACACAAAACGAAAGAAGACGCTCGCTCAACAACAATCCTCACCCACACCCCCCCCCCCCCCCCAATCAATAAGAAGTGACACCCAAAGCCACATATCTAAAGGAAACGTCCATATTAAACATACGTCATCTCAAAACCTTCACACTAGGCAGCATATGTGGATCTCATTAAAATAAAGCACTATTAACCGTTCAACTGGAGAAAAGGCTCCATATTAACAGTGAGTACGATCCTACTAAATACTTATCCATATTTCGCACGCTGAGGAACAAACAAGTCATGCATACACGGTCACGGGTACAAAACTATTCGGATCGGATAACTGAACAAAACACACGAACACGAATGAAACAAAAAGAATACACGGCGGCGCATACAATGCGCTTCGGAAAATACGTGAGAAAAAATGTCTCGGATCAAAAAACGCAAAGCTCAAGTAACCCCGTTACAGAGACGTGCCCAAATGAACAGACACATTGAACGTAGATGCATACAGCGCGCGTCTCAAAGTGCTGCATCAAAACAAGCACGATTTCAAAAGAAAGAGCTTGCGTCTCAGACATACAAAAAAGGGAGCAAAGCAACGCGCATATGACCGGCCAGAAAACAAGCAAGCAGGACTCAAAAAGCAGAAAGCTCAACTGACCGACATACAAAAACGGACAAGGCACGATACAAACAATGCACGACGTAGAGTGAAACGGACTTTGCGCAAAGCGGAGGCGGATCAATTAAAAATCAAAAATAGCGCGTCACAAATAATGGACATGCAACAACGCGGCACTCAAACACCACAAGCAAAACATGCCCGTCGCAGACATCAACACCAGACGTCTGCTTAACGCTTACGCCAGTTGGCTGACAACGCTTTCAATAATGAGTCCACTATTGAGGAAAATTCATTGGAATTAATGAATGTCATTTGCAATCATTGTCATTCACTTAACTTCACAGAAGAAACAACTGGCAATACAAATAATGAATTTACACGTTGTTGTCAAAAGGGGCAGATTAGACTGCCTCCTTTACATTCATATCCGGAATATCTACAGAAGCTTCTAACTAAGGATGTGCCTGAAAGTAAAAACTTTATGAACTACATTAGATCCTACAATAGTTCATTTGCTTTTGCATCTACCAGAGAACATAACAGGACACCAAAAGGCAATGGCCCATACTGCTTTCGCATATGTGGTTAACACAACGCACTATATTATGTCCAAAAAATATTAATGTTAATCACATTATTAACCAGGTCATTTCATTACTTCTTGGAGAGACACAGATCTTTCTAAGCTCTGACAAAGTTGACTCTGATGACGACAATGAACATCTGAATTTCCCATTAGAATATTTGAACACTATTAACCCGGATGGATGACCACAACACAACCTTACCCTTAAAAACGGAACAATAATCATGCTATTAAGAAACCTTAACACTAAACAGGGTTTATGCAATGGCACACGGTTAGTCGTCAACACCATAACACACGATGTTATTCAGGCAACAGTTCTTTCAGATTCACATGCTAACAATACTGTTCTCATTCTTGGAATTGACCTTACGAGTTCTGACCTAGAATTACCTTTTACATTGAAACACCGACAGTTCCCCATTAAACCTGCATTTGCCATGACCAGCAAAAAATCACAAGAACAAACCATGGACAAGGTTGGCATCTACCTCTCTGAACCCGTTTTTGGACATGCACAACTTTATTTTGCCTTCTCATGTGTTCGACGTTCATCTCACAATAAAGTTAAAATTAAAAATAATCCATGCCAAGGAAGACTCATTCAAAGACAAGACACCATCTTTACTACTAATGTTGTATACAGAGAAATATTCCAATAAAACATTACTCTATGCCAAACACTCTATTTTGTATTTATATAGGCATCATCCAAACCTGCACACTATTCTATATCTAATTCATACATCTCACTCTTTGTCATGCCCCAACGCCAGGGGTTGGCGAGCGAAGCGAGCAGGGGGCGGAGCCCCCTAGTGAGTTTATAAATCAGGAGATGAGAGCCAGTCTCAGATGTTATTAATTATAGTTTGCCAGGCATTGATGTTTCAGTCAGACGCATCATTAAATTTCATAGCACAGTATTCAAGAGGAGTAAGTTTATAGAACTATAATTTCCATTTAGTTAGTAAGAGAGGCAGTGTTTCTCTCCAGCAGGAGGCCAGGATTAGTTTAGTAGCAATAGGTCTTGAAGAAAATACTCTCTGCAACACAGAAGACAACACAGTTAGGAATCAATCTTTGGTCTGAGCATTCTTGGGTAGCATCATTACCTTTTTCCCATTGTGCCAAACCATTAATTAAATGAATAACTTTCTTAAACCATTCCTACTGGGACCATGTCAAAATTGATTAAATTATTTTAATAACTGAAAGTGATAACAGCTCCATATTTATATTTTAATTTTGTTAAGGGAGCTGAGGAGGGGTAAGGTTTAGTGGCAGGGCAGGGAATGCAACAAATCACAAGCATGCTGCCAGACAAACACAGGGGCTTCTGTGATCTCAGGGGCCGCTTTCAGCATTTTTAATATTAATTCTTGCTGCATTTTCACAGTACATTAGAACATTAGAAAAGTTGTGACAATAATGGGCCATGCAGCCCAACAAGCTTGTCCATCCTGCTTGCCTCGATTTGCCAAAATAACATCAAGTCAGGATCTGAAGGTCCTTTAAGTCTTATGCTCCATCATACTCCTTGGTAATGTACTTCATGTCTATGGTTGTTTGCATGAAGAAAAACTTTCTGACATTTGTGCAAACTCTGCCCTGAACAGGTTTCCAACCGTCTCCCTGATTTCTTGTTGAAGAATTTAGTTTTAAAGTAACAGCTGGAATCCACTGTACTAATTCCTCTCATAATCTGAGCACTTCAGTCATGTCACCTTAATCTTTATTTGTTTAAACTGAAAAGGTTTAACCCCTTCATTCCCTCTTCATAGCTCAAGTAATCAACGTATAGTTATTGGCATGAAAGGTGCATGTCCTGCTGTTTGCCTCTGTGCCCTAATGTAATGACATATTGGCAACTGTCGCACTGTCCAAAACAGAGATAAAGATGGAGCTCAGTCAGTCAGTCATTGTCCAACCCGCTATATCCTAACACAGGGTCACGGGGGTCTGCTGGAGCCAATCCCAGCCAGCACAGGGAATAAGGTAGGAACAAACCTCAGGCAGGGCACCAGCCCACCACAGGGCACACACACACACACATCAAGCACACACTAGGGACAATTTAGGATCGCCAATGCACCTAACCTGCATGTCTTTGGACTGTGAGAGGAAACCAGAGCACCAGGAGGAAACCCATGCAGACATGGGGAGAAATATAAACTCCACACTGGGAGAACCCGGGAAGCAAACCCAGGTCTCCTTACTGCGAGGCAGCAGCGCTACCACTGCACCACCACGAAGTCCTGAGATGGAGCTCAATAACGATAAATTAGGTTACCACCTCTATTACTTTTATGAGACAAATGGAAAACAGAAATGTTTTTCTATACTCGGACTTACTTAATCATGCATTTTTATTTTTGGCCACCTGCTCTGGCCATAGCACTAAAATTATGAACTGTGCTGCAAATAATGGCTACCATAGGAATGCAGGCCTCTAATGGAGATCTAGCAGTTCAATGCCAGGGAGCATTGATGCTGTGCCACTTGGTATAGCTCCACTGCCGCTACCCCAGGCTCTAGCCATAATTTTAAAGGCCTTAATATACAAGATACTAGTGAGCACTTAATATTATTTGTGACCTTCTGCTTTACCTTGGGAGGTGAAACTTTTAATCCCATGTAAGTCACAGAATTGCCCCTACATGTCTTTCTGCTCATTTGGGCAGTGCTGAGCTCATGATTATTGCAATCTTGTCTTCAAGTTCTTTCTAATTTACTCTTAACCTACATAATTTTATTTCATCGGTAAGCATCTGCAGATGAATTCAGACCCTCCAATTACGTGTTATGGAGCACAAACAGCTATGTGAGAAAATGACTCTGAATTATAATAGACTTCTGCTGGGATCATTTTCAAGGCTCAGACATTGTGGATACATGAAACGGAATAAAAACACCAACAAGGAAATGGATGGATAAAGTTCAATTTGGACAGATCCACCAAGAAAGAAAGAAAAGCACCTACAAAAATTAAAGCACTGAACAAGCTTTGTAATGCATATCAATATGAACATTCTGTTTAAAACAGGCTGATTTATCTAGAACACAATGAATGATGTAGGTAAGGGTCAAACTGGTGGTCTTAAATCAGTATCCCTTCATTCTTCTTGGCTTAAGAATAGTACAAAATGTACTAACGCACTTCCACTGTTTGGTAAGTAAACAAAATCACCCTGTAACTCTGTACATTCAATTTTGTCAGATTGGCATAGTGGGCAGAGTAGCCCACCCCTGGAATGTGGGCACCAGTTTTCGACTGGAATGCCTAAACAACATCTGGGTAGGCTGATAGACCAGTGTGTGTATATCATATGATGGGTTGTCATCACATCCATATTGAGGTTTTGCTTTGTGCCCATTCCTGATCAAATAGTCTTCTGTTTTCAATGAACCACTAACTGGACAAAATGAGTAAGACATTAGATGAAAGATATCATGAAAAAAATCTGCAAAAAAGACCATAAAAGACTGACATGCCAAAAAGAACCATTTATCTGATTAATTAAAACCCAGAAAATGTAACTGCATTGCCAGCATACTCTACTTGATCCAACCATCATTCTATCTTTGATGCTAGGAGTCTCTTCTTCTCAGAAGAGTCACTATGATATTTAACATTGGCCTTGGGACCCTTTTCGTAGCAGAACTGCAGGGGGGCAGTATGGTTGCATAATTGATCTTCCTAGTCGGATTCCCTGCTATGAAAGAGAGTAGACCCACCACCCCGTGTCTTCATCAATTTTTTAACACATCCATTCAATGTCACATGGGAGGTGAGGTGGTCTCCATGTTTAAGAAACGTGACCAGAGGGTGTGTTCCAAATACAGAGGGATCACACTCATTAGCTTCCCTGGTAAGGCATATGCAAGAGTGCTGGAGAGAAGACTGTTCGATGGATCAGTCAGAGATACAGGAGAAACAATAAAGAACACTAGATCAGCTCTACTCTCTAGTGCAGTTGTTGGAGGGTGCATGGGAGTATCATAAACCAGTCTACACGTGCTTTGTAGATTTGGAAAAAACAGTTGACCACGTCCCTCGGTTGTGATTGTGTTGGGAGGTGCTGTAGGAATAGGGGGTAATGGGGCCACTCTTGCATGCTACTCCTTCTCTATATGAATACAGTGAGAGCTGAGCCCAAATACTTGGTGTTAAGTTGAATTTGTTCATTGTGTTAGGCTCCATCAAAGTTTTTTTTGTTACCACTCCTGCTTGCGGTTTTCTTGGAGAAGATATCAAAGGCGCAGCCAAGAATGTGAGAGTGTCCAGTTGGGGAGGTTGGGATAGCATTGTTGGCTTATGCAGATGATGTTGTTCCCTTTGCCTTACTGTGACCATTAGCACAAACTGAAGGAATTCACCTCTGAGTGTGTAGCAACTGGGATTATGAACAGCACCTCCAAGACTGTGATCATGGTTCACTCGCATAATAGAATGGTTTGCTCGGTCCAGGTGAGGGAGATAATGACTTTCCTTAGTGGAGGAATGTGAGATCAACAAGCATATTGAAGATTCAGACATTGTTCTGTAGGCTCAGTACTAGTCCATGGTGGTCAAGCCAAAAGGCAAAATTCTCAGTTTACCAGTTGATAAACATCCTTGTCCTCAACTATGGTAATTAGCTGTGGGTAATGACCAAAAGAATGAGACTGCAAGTACGCTTAGTAGATATCAGGTTTCTTTGCAGGGTTTTCTGGACTGACACTCCATGATATGGTGAGAAGCTCAGTGATTCAGGAGAGCCTCAGAGTACAGTAGCTGCTCTTTTGGGTTGAGAGGAGCCACTTCAGGTGGTTTGGGCATGTCATAAAGATGCTGGCATATAGACACTGCAGCAGAACCATGACACACCAGAGGGGTTATATCTCTCAGCTGGTTTAGAAATATCTGGGAAATCCACAGCAAGAGCTGAGACTTGTAACTGGTGACAGGGAAGTCTGGGCTGACCTACTTGGCCTGGTGCCATCGCTATCCTCACCAGGAAAAGTGGTCCAGAAGATAAGACAAGATGAGATTGAGCTAGCAGGTTGGTCACACTCTTGACAAAGTGTTAGTGATTACAATCAAAAAGGTGGCCTACAAAAGACTGACATGCAGGCCATGTTTAGATCCTGCCTTGCATCCTATTGTGACTGGATAGGCCATTGAAGCCCATAAACTCATACTGAAAAAAACTGGTTTGCAAAATGATTGAATGAATGCAATGAAAAAGTATAAACAAAAACAATAAGAAATTAGTTTCACTTACAATCTTTTGCTTGGTAATATTGCACCCTATAGCCATGGTCTGTCCCTTCACGTTTCTTTGCTCCCTGAAAGGCTGCACTTTTAGTGTGTTTATCACTAAAAGATGAAACAATCAATTAAAGTGCAGCCAACATGTTTGGAAAACTGTTGAGGCAACAGGGCCAAGCAAGTAGCATAAACAAACAAAAGTTACATTAGTGCATTAAAACAAAAACTTTTCTGTCATCTGTTTTGATGGTAAATCTGTTAGCCATTGCATGCACCTACCCTGGATGCAAAGGTGGGCAATTGTGTTTTGAATATTAGTAAATGAGAACAAGCAGTTTCAACAATGATTATTTCTGGTAAGCACCAGATAGAGATCAGATAGTGGCAAGGAAAAGCATTTCCAGGCATTATAATTCATGATGCTTGCACGAAATTCCATGCAAAACTACCCCACCAGGAAATTTCAGAGATTAAATGAGAAACAAGCCCACCTGGCCTAGCTAGACAATCCTTGTACTGAATGCTGTCCAATAATCATAAAAGATGAAATATCTTGAATTGTTGTAGGAAACTGCAAGGCGCTTCATTGCCATTAGAAAGACAGTTATGAATGAGTAATATAATGGCATCACTCTTTTAAGACGCACACAAAAGCTGTTTTCATGCATTCGGAAATACAAAATTACTCTCTTGGCTGCAACTTCTGGAAGTGTTACTAGGCCACCCAGAGAGTGATACAAAGCTGTTACGTCAGTGTTAGAGGGGCACGAGCTCCAGGCAACATTTAAGAGCTGAGACTTGCAAAATTCTACGTACGCTTAACGTGTGTATAAATGTCATGATTTGTTTAGGAATTCCTTGCCACGGAAATAAAACATTCTGTGGAGATGCAAATTTAAATATAGCGCAGAACTCTCAGGGCTACATTACATCTTCTTCATTTTGGCAAATGACATGACTCATTTCCTGAAAATAAGAAAAAACAAATATTACAAAATGCTGTACACTTGGGGTCTTGTAACATTTACTGTATGAGCCAAATGCCTTTTCTCAGGCTTGTGAAAGAAACCAAAATGTGACAGCAAGTTATCTCCCCTCCTTTCAGTCCAATATTTTCCAATAGTCTTGAGATTACTTTTAAAACAATTGTTTAAGGAAATAGCTGGACTACTTATTCATCTGCTTACTGTGTCCATAGAATTCAGTTCAGGGTTGCAAAGTGACTATATGTGCCATCACAGGACTTGCATACTCCCAGAGCCCACTACACCAGATTTAACTCATCAGCTACAAGAATATGGGAGAAGAACCAGAGAACCTGGAGAGAAAAGTCACACTGACTTGACCGGGTGGGGACTGACCCCAGGCTGCAGGAGCTGTGCAGCCACGTTTCTTCACCTGTTATGACATGTTTCAAAATGTTTTCATCAGCATTTCAATGATTTAACAACTCATGAATGACTGCTTCACATGGTTTGCTTTTTGCTCATCTGTCAAGAGATGAGGCACAATTTTTTTGCAGCAATAAAGTGCAATTTTCAATCAAAATTGTGTGACACAAAATTTTTCTAATGCCTACTTCTTTAGCCACTTCACGGGCAATTAGCGTCCAGTTTACCGTCCAGTTTTGGGATCATCCTCTCAATTGGAAATATTGGTACCATTTGAAACATTGTGTGCAGGTTAAACAATCCTCTCCATAAGCTTGCTGCAACAGTAAAAGTTTTTGCCATCATCACAGTCACTTTTGTGTGTGAATGAGGACCTGTATGGTGGGGCACAAGTCATTAATACCAAAGCAGCACCTAATAGAGAGGCTTTTGCGTCTATCTTACTATGAAGAGCCACCTTGCACTTCATGCACCTTGATGGAAAAACTCATTACATGTTCAATATGTCTTAAAAATATATCTTTAAATACCAACATTGCTCTATTTAACCTGACACCTTCATTCTCCACTTCATGCTTTTGTGTTGTCATGTTTGTTATATGACCGCATCTCAATCTTCAGTCCCATACATTCACCTCATCTGCACTGTAATGTTCTGAATTGCTATGTAAGTGTATACTGACAGCGCTCACTGTGAAAAGTACTATATAAATTAAAGATTACTTGATAAAATCATTCAACACCCTGAATAACAGATGAGCTTTTATTACTGAAGGCTAAATTCACATCACTGTGATGGGTGAATGTAGGATAGCTCTATTAGGCAATAAGTCAGACAGCTCACATGCCAATCTGAGTCTCATTTTCAAAAAGCTTTTGACAGACAGCAGTTTGGTTTTAAATAGACAGCTGATGCCAATGTAAATATCAAAATGACAGCTGCTAGTGCAGAAAAGCATTTAGCTTAGAATGGCACACCAACAATGAATTTCAGTGTGAAGACCCGCATCTGGAACGCAAGCTTTGTTTGTGTTGTATTCAAGGATTTAAAGCAGAAGTGCCCAAAGTTTTTGGATTTGTGCACCAAATCTCTATCTCACCTGCAAGCCAGGGGTCATATCCTAAGTTGCTTACTAATATAAATCAAATTCAATCTGAATTTAAGACAGGCTGTGCATATTAGAATCAAAATATTGACTTTATCTTGACATGGCATATTTTCCATTTATCTATTGAATTCAGAGTGCTGTACACACCTATGAATATAATACAGTATTTCATCAGACCTGAAAATCCATCACCAGTTCACAGGACACCCAGGTTCCTTGTGTGTATGGCCTTGGACTGGATGCCAGCGCATAACAGAGCACAGTTAGTTTATTCTGGGCCAATTGATAGTGGCCATTTCCTTTGGATATGGCAGGTTAAAAAGCTCACAGTGGCACCATGCATTTTATATCCAAGCAAAGCCCAGGCCAGGATTTGAACCCAAGATTCTGGAACTGGCAAAAGCACTAACCATGGCGTTACTCTGAATAAAAAGTTTGCATGTGAAAATATTACTTGTTGACATCCTGAACTTTACTATAAAAACAGAATTGAATTATTACAGTTATATCATGAAACAAAATAATATTCAATGAAATGGTAAAAACACCATGACACATACACATACAAATATATCAATACCTTTACATACAATTTTTAATTGTATTAGATTTTTTTATGCTAATATTACCTGCAGATTTCATTTGTTAGTGATTTCAAATTGCCTCTGTGTACGTGTATGAGATCTTTAATGGGCAGAAATCTTGTTTGGGATGGTTTCCTTCTTTGTGCCACCCACAAACCTGAATTGGATTAAGCAGGTTCTATCTATCTATCTATCTATCTATCTATCTATCTATCTATCTATCTATCTATCTATCTATCTATCTATCTATCTATCTATCTATCTATCTATCTATCTATCCTTCACCACATTTAATGCAATTATACATTTCAGCATCACTGAGTATCTAACATAAAATTCTGAAACTTGTATGTGTTGTAGTTAATGATGCTACATCACACCTTCTGAGGTATGGGTTCAAATCCTGGCACAGGCACTGCTAGTTTGAGTCTGGATGTTCTTTCTAGGTTTTTGTTATTCTCTTTCAAATAAAAGTGTTAAATCATTTAGAACTGCATATTGTTACTTATGAATGAGGGCGAATGTATGTATGAATATACCTTAAGATGGACAATCATCCAGCTTGTAGTTGATTGCCACCTTGTTCCCAGTCCTCTCGTATAATTTGTGAATCAAATAAGATGGTTTAAAAAGTTGAGTAAAGGATGTCCAATTGTTTATTTCTTCTTTTTCTGTATTTGCTTTGTTTACAGTAAAGCAGTAAGATGAATAGCGACATCCTCAATTCTGGCAACAATGGTAATAAATGAAACAACCCTGATGGGAATGTCATTCAGTACGGGGAACATTTAAATTAATTGGGTCAATTTAGCTCTAACAGGCTAAAGCACATATCTTTGAGATATGAAAGGAAAATAAAGTACCTATAGAATGCTACGGCAAGTAATTAGAAATCTGCACCCTGGTTACCCAGATGCTAACTATGCAATTTCATCCATCCATCCATTCTCCAACCCACTGAATCTGAACACAGGGTCACGGGGGTCTGCTGGAGCCAATCCCAGCCAACACAGGGCACAAGGCAGGAACCAATCCCAGCCAACACAGGGCACAAGGCAGGAACCAATCCCAGGCAGGGTGCCAACCCACCGCAGGTATGCAATTTCATGTTACATGAATATGACAAATCAAATTTAAACAGAATAAATGCAGTGTTTTACACATTAGAAGAATAAATTATTAGGTTTATTTTTATAACACAGACTTCCTAATGACAATATGTAATATTCCCATCTACCCATCTGTGGATTATCAAACCTACTCAATCCAGATTTGAAGTTATGGGGGATTTAACCTATCCCAGCAATATTAAGACCAAGATAAGAACCATTCCTGGATGGGGATGCCGTTCACATTAACTCATTCAGCCTCATTCGTTCCTAAGGGGCCACCTGATAGTTGTCAACTACTACAAAACAAATGACACTGAGATGCCATAGTTTGAGAAGGGAGCGCATGTTTTATCCATTCAATCAGAAATTTCTTCGTTTATTGTGAAAATCCTTCTCATATTGTGGACAGGGCATTTTGTTAAGCCAGGTGTTGACCTCAGAACATCCACCTTAAGAGAAACTTTAACAGTGAAGCCCACATACTACTGGTCTTCCTATTCCATCACAGTACTCTATCTCTCACACAGGCTTTTAAACAAAATTTCCTAATTTTGCAGACTGACCCTTTCCTGGAGCCTTTTTTCCAAACCATCTCTTGATCTCCTTCCATCAACCGCACACATCTTGTCCACAGCTCACTTCACAGATGAGAGCTACATTCCCCCCTAGGCACTTTGAGTTGTAGCAGGAGCTGCTTGACACTTGCAAAAGTGTCACTAACAATATTACACAACAGATTTCTTGACAGTCTAACAATCTTCTCCCCTGCATTTCCTGTAAGAAGTGTCCAGCCATTTAAACAGGTGAAACTTTACATCCCTTGATCATAACTACACTGATATCTCTGTCGGAGTACTTTTACAGGGATGTCAAGGACACTTTTCAAAGAAAACTAGAAGAAGCTAAGCTCATTCTCATCCTGGGGTCACGTATTTCTCCAGGTCTTAATCACCAACTAACTTTTCAGTCTCTCCCTCCATTATCTCTAATGGCAGCCTTTACTCATCTTTTCTATTTTCATCTGCCTTGCTTTGTTACTTCTTATATGTGTTACCTGTTCTTTCCTTTTCAGTTGCATACTCGATACAGGCTCTACAGCTGAAACAGTGTGTCTTTAACCTTCTTTTAGTTCAGCATGGAAATAACATTCAACCTTTTTTCCTTTATATGTACTGTATATATGGGAATATAATTTACTGTATATATTCAGAAACTTAGTCATGAACAACAAATCTTTAAGTCAAGCCTCCACAAACAACGATTTTCCCAGACTTTCTGCTATAAAGACATCAGACGTAAAGGTGCCAATGAAATCTGAATGATGGAGACCATCCAGCTCCAGCCACAAGCTGATGACTGGCAGGCGTTCATTCCATCCACACAATAAAGCATATCAGGGAGCGGAGTTTTATGATGATGATTATTACTATAATCATCTCCTCTGCAGTAAAAGCCATGATATAAATTTGATGGATCCCCTTGGGGTATTTCTTTATCATTGTATCACATTATAGAAGACAACATGTGCCAAAACCTGAAATCCTTCGCACAATTAATAAAGTAAACTGGAATGCAGCCTCCCAGACAGCCGCTCTTTTCCTGTCAAACTGACAGCTGGCATGAACTGAAATTCTTCTCATGTACCAAAAACAACGGGTGGACTGAGAGCCTAACTGCGGACCGAAGTCAGAATCAGTCGGCGGTCAGTCAGATCACTGAGCTCTTTGCCAGCTGACTCCCACGTGTTTTTTTCCAAGTGTGATTTATAACTTTAAATTAAGTAACGATCTGCTTTCGACTCCCAGGGTTTTGGAACTGTTGCAGTGAAACAAATTATTTATGTGATGGGAATATTTCAATTGAGGGTTTCAGCAAAGAATTGAGATCTTCTAAAATGTTTGCATCAGCCTGTTTTTGCCATCTTGCACAACCGCACCCAAGGTAACTTTCGCAATCAATACACACACAGAAAGACAAATGCTTGGAAAATATTACCAGTCCTTACCAGTTTCAGGGCTGTACACTTTGATTCATTACATTCATTGTCTATTTATCATACCTGCTTAATACTTGGGGACCAGAATCTATACTAGCAGCTTCTGGCTGAAGACAGGATGGGACTCTGAAAAGGGTGCCAGTCCATCATTCAAAAAACAGCCAGTTTAGAATGGCCAATCAATCCAACACTTGCATCTTTGGGATGAGGAAGAAAACTCCAGATGCATTGGGTATATTATATATATATATATATATATATATATATATATATATATATATATATATATATATATATATATATATATATATATATATATATATATATCTACAGTAGATTAAGAAAGTGTTCAGACCCCTTCACTTTACACACACATTTATTGTATTGTAGATTTAATTTTAAATGGATACATGTGCCAAATTCCCCAATTATCTAAACTCAAAAACCCATAATGACAGTGAAAACATTTTTTCCAGAAAGGTTTGCACATTTATTAAATATCAAACAATGAAATCTCTTATGCAGATAAGTATTCAGATCCCTTGCTTTAGCACTTCAGATTGTGCTCAGGTTCATCCTGTTTGCTTTAATTCCCTTTGAGATGCATCTGGAACTGGCTTGGATTCTACCTGAAGTAAACTGAATTAATTGGACATTGTTTAGAAAGGTAAACACCTTTATATTTAGGGCCCCACAAGTCTCACTGAAAATCAGGACAAAAAACAAGCTAAACTCTCTGTAGACCTCCATGATCAAATTGTTTGAGGCATAGATCAGGGCAAGGGTATAAAAAAATTCTAAAGCTTTGAGTTTTTCCAGGAACACAGTGGCATCAATAATTGTGAAGTGGAAGAAGTTTGGAACCAACAGGAGTCTTTTGCTAGAGTTGGGTGTCTGGCCAAACTGAGTAACCGGGCAAGAAGGGCTTTGTTCAGGAAGGTGACAGAGAACCCAATGATCACTCTAACAGAGCTTCAGAAGTCCTCATGCTGAGATCTGAGAACCTGTGAGACGATCGACCATCTCAGCAGAACACCAGCAATCAGGCATTTTTTGGTACATAGTAGATTGGCTAGACAGAAGCTACTCCTGAGTAAAAAGCATATGGTGGCATTTAAATGACTAAGGAAAAAGACTCTCTGGTCTGATTTTACTTTTTTTTGCCTAATACTATCCCTATGGTGAATCACGGTGGCAGCCGCATCATGCTGTGGGGGTGCACCTTAGCAGCAGGGACAGGGAGACTGCTCGGAATTGAAGGTAGGATAAATGCAGCCAAATACAGAGAGGTCTTAAATAAAGTCTGCTCCAAAGTGCACATGACTTCGCAGTGGGAGGACAGTCCACCTTTTAGCAGAACAATGGCCTGAAGCGTACAGCAAAGACAATGCTGGAGTGGCTTCAGGATAGAAAATGAAGGGGACTAAATATGTTCTGAATCCATGGTATATACATGCAGTATGTAAATATTTTCATAAGAGTGCTCCTTGAGGCTTTGTTACAGCTACACAAAAGACGGTGTGATCCAGTGCCTGAAAGTTTCTCTGTCTGTTCTTTGTTGAGTGAAGGAGGACATTTAAAAGGAATACACACACCCCAGCAGAGCACTCAAAAGGGGTCACCCTGCATTTTGTAGGGACCTCCAGATTCTCAGGAATCAACTCAAAGACCTGATAGAAAGACAGAGAAAAAGAAGAAGAAAAGGAATAAGGAGAGGTGGCCAACATTCTTCACATATTAATTGGAGCTCCCAAGAGGAGAGGCATGAATGATGAAACACCTTATATCATGGCACTCTTGCCAACAGATTCAAAATAAATGAAGAGAGGGGTCCATCCATCCATCCATTATCCAACCCGCTATATACGGGGGTCTGCTGGAGCCAATCTCAGCCAAAACAGGGCGCAAGGTAGGAACAAATCCCCGGGCAGGGCGCCAGCCCACTGCAGGGCACACACACTCACCAAGCACACACTAGGGACAATGTAGAATTGCCAATGCACCTAACCTGCATGTCTTTGGACTGTGGGAGGAAACCAGAGTACCCGGAGGAAACCCACGCAGACACAAGGAGAACATGCAAACTCCACGCAGGGAGGACCCGGGAAGCGAACCCATTTCGTTCTACTTCTATCCATTTTTGAATGCAATTTATTATTACTCCAAGGGACCTTTGGAATACAGAAGAGCAACCAACCCCAGACAGGACACCTGTCCATCATAAGTCATATGTATCCAGCAAGCCAACGTGTTTATTAAATTGTAGATGTCAATTAACTTAACATTACATATTTGGGAAGTTAGAGGCACAAAAAAATTATCTGGAGAAAACATATGGATACACATGACTGGAATGAGACTCCAACAGACATCTCTAGAACTGGCAAGAACCAACATTAACCACTGTGTCGTTATGCTTCATTGGATAACATACTGTAAACATGCTTGAACTGTAAGGTGTCTTGTGTGCTATGAATGGTGCAATAAAAGTAAAGTATAATCAATTGGTTGAATGACTGATATACTCTGATTAGGATGAAAAAGAAATCGAACCCGAAAGATATTATTTATGTGCTTTATTCTGAAGGGAGACAGCATTCATTTTGCTTTGTCTTTTACTGTTATTTATCATCCAGTGTTTCTCAACCACTCAGTTTGGAAGTGAATATCCAAAGACTTAGTTGGAAAATCCCTGCTCATTGCAAGGCCCTGTGGGGTCGACACTCTGCTGTAATCACTACACTACAAAGTTCAGAATGAGGAATGACAGACAAAGAATCTGAGGGTGCGATCTTGTGCCCTGCCATAAGCATCATGACTCCTGCAGGCCACAAGACTTGCTAATTGGCAACTGCCTGCAGGAAGCCAGAAGGAAATGAAGAGGCAGTCCACCAGTTTCACCAACACAGACCCCACCGTTGGCTCTCTTGGGTGAAGCAAAAGGTCAGTCTAATCTCATCTGAGAGTTTTATTTTTTTATCATTCAAAAGCTCCAGGACTCCTTCTGCATTATTTTCTCATTACACACTGCAAAAAAAACTGAAGACTTTAAAATTTAATTAATTTTCCTCCATTCTTGAGTAAAATGAATAAAGCCTGTGGTGGGGGGAGTGGACCCTTGTGACAGCCCTTTTCACTCAAAAGAGAACACCAAATTCTTTCTTACACAGAACCCAAAACTCAAACTCTGGTTTCCTTACTGCAGGGGTGCCTACACATTTCGACTTGTGAGCTACTTTTAAAATGACCGGGTTGAAATGATCTACCTACATTAAAAATGCTATATATATATATATATATATATATATATATATAAATATATATATATATTTATATATACTGAGTATACTTTATACATAAAATATATGTTTTTGTACCTTGCATAACTGAATAACCTTTATGGCACAATAACACTTCAATACATTTATGGCCACTACAGTATTTGGATTTAATAATCTTCATGTGGGAAAAGGCTGACTCGCATAAATAAGTAGAGCCGAATAATGCAGTCAAGGAGGTAGCACATTTCCTTATGTTTGGGTACTTTTCCTCTGTGAGTAAGTTCCAAAACTGTCCAAGAGCCCCAGACTTCAGCTGAATGTCACCCTGTGGTGTCAAAATCTCATCCTCCACTGTAAAGGAGTTTTAGGTGAAACAGTGCAATTTTTGATGTGGGTGAATCACCCTCAACATCTTCCCTAAATGGATAGCACTTAAATGTAGCGATTGGCTCAAGTAAAGCTGAGTCTTGAAACCGTCTGTCAAAGTCAGACAGACAATTTTCAATCTGCTCTGTGTAGGGTATGCTGTCAAGTTGCGCACATGCCTTCCATTGAGTCTCCAGCTCTGACGCGATGTTTTGAATGTTCCCCAAATCAAGGCTCTGCAGCTTTGAGGACAGATGTTGCATTTTTCGTTTGAAAGCATTAACTGGGCTAATCATATTCACCATGGAGTTCTCTTTTCTTTGCAGCTGTAAATTAAGCTCATTCAACATGTTGGTCAGATCGGAAAAAATGCCAAGTCTAGTGACTCACCCGGAACGATGCTTCGGTGTGTCTGCCTTTGCTTTTGAATTCAGCTGAGTGAAAAATGACGGCTGTCCGATTAACTGCGATTTTAGCTCCGTCTCCTTTCTCTTTCTCAGATCGCTTTTCGGAAGGAAGTCAGTTTCGTAGTTTTTATGAACAGTTCGAAAGTGCCTTTTCACATTTTCCTTCTTTGGAACAGCAATCATAGATTGACAGATCAGACAAACGCACTTTGATTGTGACATTGTGAGAAAAAAAATCCACTTCCAATTCCACATCCAGCCCATACCCTCCCCAAACAAATTTTTTTTTTAAATCCCTTCTTTAGTCGATATAAATTGGAAGGCTAACTAGATCACAACCGAAGTTTTGCAGTAGCTCGCGCGTTTGATCGATAGAAGAATTGGTTGATGTTAGAAGAAAAGAGATCTCAGACTGGCCGCCCTGTATGTCAATCAAGTGGCAAGTGCCAGAGGATATATAGACTAACGTTGCATAGTTTTACTGCCAAATACAGTAATGCAAACAGTACGCGACACGTGTTTCACCCTAATTCTGGGCTCATCAGATGTACACACTCACTGCACCCCCTCTCGGGGATCGAACCTCGGACGTCAGCGGAGAAGCCTCTTTACATTGCGCCACAATGTGTGGTTCGTTTATTTGACAGCATGTAGCTTGGGGTAATGACATTCATGGTATTCGTAGTCTGAATCACAATCTGATTGTATGGTAGGTAACTATACAACATTCTATGATCTGCTTCTCACAACTGAAGAAGGCACCGTGGCAGATGTTTACCAACTTGCAGACCAACCACAAGCGTTACCTGGTAAGTAACCACCCATACAATCAGATTGTGATTCAGACTACGGATGCCATAGACTAACGTTTAAAAAAAATTTTTTTGAATGCAACGCAATCTACCTGCACTACCTTTCCGATCTACCAGTCGATCGCGATCGACGTAATGGGCACCTCTGCCTTATTGCAAAGCAGCAGCGCTATCACTTTCCAACCATGCTGCCTAATTATAATTATTATCATTATTATTAGGCTGACACCTTTATCTAAGTTGACATATACCATTTAAGATAAAATTGGTTGCATTTCTTTTGTTTTTCCAATTTGAGCACGGGCAAGTGACTTGCTCATTGTCACAGAGCGTCAGTAGCAGAATTTGAATCCACAACCAGATGTATCCTGACACCTCCTGACATCCAGTGTCACTGGCCTCTGATATGGCGGTGGCCTTAAATCCATCATGGGGTCTCCATTAGCCAAGCACCAGAATCACTTCCTGGAGCAGGGTTGATCTTTCATTAGTTGCAACCTTTGGTTTTTAACAGCTGCTGATTAATTTATGTACATTTTTGTACATTTATAACAGCTGGACACAGTTTTTTATTACTGTGGCCACATTGTGCCTAGCAAAGACATCTGTTGCTGCCTACGTGATTGCTGGCGTCACAATGCTTGACATCACTATATCATCACTATAAAAGATGACACTGTGGTAACATGAATAATGCAAACTTTTGAATATTACAGTATAAAAGACTACTTTCTTTTTCAAAGTGTTTTTGTTATGGCTTTGAGATACTAGTCCTAGCTTTAACTTTATGGATTTTTGACCTCCAATATTTTTAATTTTATCTTTTCCCAGTGACAACATGTTTTGCCTGTTCCCTTTTGTTTGTTCATCTCCTGGTCAAATGCTATTTTAAATATTAATTTCTGGAACCTTTATGTTATGTTTTTTAAAAGTGATCTTGGGGCCAGCTCTTCCTTAGAGGCCTGGGGTGTCCAACTCTAATCCTGGAGGGCTACAGTGACTGCAGGTTTTCATTCTGACCCTTTTCTTAATTAGTTTTTGCTGCCAAGTAACTTCTTTTGCCTTAATTTTACTTGACTTACTATTTAAGACTCAGACCCCTTAGTTATTCATTTTTTCTTTAATTAGTAGCCAAACAATAATGAGATACAAAATAACCCAACACCTGACTAGCTAACCGGCATCCATCATACTATTTTTGAAAATAAAGTGAGGGTTTCAATAATGTTGATCTGCTCAAGTCTGCAAAACATTTGAGTTTAAATTAAATTCATGATATATAAAATTACATTTTATATATTTTTAAACACAATAACAATATCAGTAATTGTAATTTCTTTAAGTATTCTAGTATATCTGTTGTAAAGTGATGTCATAGTGCACATCAATTTCCATAGGTTTTAGTGTTTGAAACTCGTTTGAGAATGATATGTAATTGTTTCATGTTTTCTGTTCATCATTTATGCAGTGTGAATCATCACATTGTGACCATGGTTGTTATCTGTAACATCATAGGAAACTCTGGTATAAATATGGCCACAGTGTGAGTTGAGATTATCCTTCAGTTAGTTTCAGGTCTAAGTAGGCCAAGGGCTATAGGTTTCTTTTGGTTTTCATATTCTTGGCCTTTGACTTTGATTTTTAGTTTGTCCCAGTTCTTTGGTTTCTGAATATATTTATGATCGCCTGGTTTTGACTGTGCCTGGCACACACTATGATTATGGTTCATGTTACTATCTCCTGGTCCTTTCATCACTCACAATAAATCCAGAGATTCTGTCTCATCACAGGTGTACTGTAGGCATCAAGAGAACTGTAGAGCAGCAATAGGGTCAAGACTGAGGGATTACACACTGCTCCAGTGTATATAATATGTAAAGATTCTACAAAGAGGTGGTATGCTTGCATGTTGGCAATGGAAGATGATAATCAGCTGGTCATGGACTCTATTTCAAGTTGGTGGAAGAAGCAACCAAATAGTAAACATACTATGTTTCCCCAAGATGCTACTAAGGTTCACACTTCCAAATGTTTTCAAATGTAACAGTCATATCATTTAATGGCAAGCAACTAAGCACCTTAGTGTTTTGGACCTTAAGTTAAGGTTTTAGACTTTAAAGACTAATATTATGCTAAGAATGTAGGCACACCAGGACCCTCTAAATGGAGCCTTAGCAGGGTGTTCTTAGTCCACCTGGATATTTGTCCCCAGATCCAGATGTAGCCTTAAAAAAGGCTAAGATGATCCCATTGATGTAATTTCTGGTTTGGATTTAAAAGCTCCTTTTGTTTGGTCAGATTACTGTTGTCAAGATGTTAGGGATTGGTCCAGTCTTCACCCCTGTCTATCTTCTTCTGTATGTTTGTAATTAAACCTCCCCTCCCCCTTTTGCTTGGTTGTCCTTATGTTTTGTTTTATTATTTTTCACTTTCTCCTGACACCTTAAACTTTGTTGGGCCACTAACTAGGTTACAGATTTCAGGTACTGTAACCATTAGGAATGCGGTTACTTGAGAACGATTTAAATCACCTGCTGCCACAGTTTCTTTGCTGTGGCATTAGTTCTGGTAATAGTGTTTTACAGCTCTATTTTGTTCTTTTGGTCTATTGTAATTTTTTTTTTGCACTTTTACTCTATTTTTTGTTTTGCTTTTAATTTTGTTATTTGTGAATTGGCACTTTGGGTTTTATGGCTTCTGTCTTGATCTGACATGTGAATTTCCCCTTGGGATTAATAAAGTTTACCTTATCTAACCCCTGCCCGGGGTTTATTCCTGCCTTGCACCCTGTGCTGGCTGGGATTGACCCCTGTGACCCTGTGTTAGGATATAGCGGGTTGGAGAATGACTGACTGACCTTATCTAATCTAATCTATTTTCAGTTGCTGTTGAAATAATTACTTACTACATTTTGTTCTGTTCTCTCTCTTGCTTTTTGAACTTTGATTTTTATTTTCACTTTTGTTTTCCTTTTGATTTGGTATTTTGTATTAAGCATTTTGAATACTTTGACTTAATAAATTAAGTTATTAATTTAGTATGGAATGGGCCTATGTTTTTGGCAGTTTCACCCTACCCATTTGGGTTAAATCACTACATAACGGTCCAGCCTGTGGAAGGAAGAGAAGACAGAATGACAAGACAATAGTTATGGGAGAAGAAAAGTGAGCATTCTGTGGAGGTACTATGGTGAGTAATTGTGTAAAGCACTCCATTCAATAGAAAGAAGTTCAAGATCTTTTAAACCAATATGGAGCATTTGGTTTATTGTTGTTGTTCCAGTTATCATATACTTTGAGTTGTTTGTTCATCCCTCCATTGTGTGTGTTTAATTTTGTTAATAAAACATCCATTCGTTTAAATACTACTTGAATTTGCTTGTTGCTTATTTGGTGTCATGGATTGCTCCAAAGGAATCCTATTGGTCTCACTTTTCAGATACCCATTTTGTAACTTACTCATACAGTTAAGGCATGTAGAAATCCAAAGCCAGAAAAACAAACTGATCAAGATGGTTGTGCATCACAAAATTCATACAAACACCCAAAAGTACATCTTTGGGGCACTGAAGGTACTCCACACAGCTCAAAATGAAGCCATCACCCATGATGACAGAACTGACTCCTGCCTTACTGTATTACTTGTCATTTATTGCATAAATTACATTAATACCTCCTGTCAAGGAGAAAATTAATGGTGGCACACTATGTCAAAACCATAGTGATCCACTCACTCAAAATCCCTAAATTAGTGCAAGGCCCCAAAGAACAGCCAGAGAAGCGTGGAGAAGTGCCTGCCCAGAGATGGTCCACATGAAGGCAGCCTGAGCGCTCACTCTAGTGGCTTGCTTTGGCCTATACAGTGGCAAAATGTGCTTCTTTGCTTCACAGCACTTGATAGTCCCAAAATAACAGTAAATGTATTTCTCAAGAAGTTGAACAATGAACTCCAGCTTGCAGAACCAAGCTTAATCAGGAATCTTAATAAAAATAGAGAATTTATTTTTAAAAAATTCAAAAATCAAAAAAAGGTGGTGAGAAGAACTTCTTAATAAGGCAATCCTAAGCAAAAAAGTCACACAACACTATCCAGAAATCAGAATCCCAAAAACAGAACCAAAAGTGTCAAAAGGCCGGAAAGTACAAAGAAATAGCAATAATAAAATAGAAAAAGGAAAAACTCACCAACCATCAAGCACCTAAAATGTACCACGGGGGACTGCAAGTGCCATCAGCCTTTTTTGGGCTGGGGGCAGTCCCTCATTTGAGATTGCTAGGTGGACCTGCCTCTTGAAGAACAACCTCCAAAATACAAAGGAAATGGCAGAACAAGCATCCACCCATAGAAACCAAACAATAAAAAGTGATAGAACTACAAAATTATGCAAATAATAAACATAATCAGTAGAAATAACATAAATGATAATAACCAAAGGGCAACAAATTACATAAAAAAGGAATTTAAATGTAAATGAGGCTAGAGAACCTGACTTAAATGTACTGTAGCAAAAGAAAAGATGGCACCCTGATCATTTTTAATGTCAAGAATTTTGCCTACTCTCAGCATTGGCTACTAACTTCACAAAGGTGCCAAAAAACATTTTTATAACTGTGCTTTTAAAACCATTATTGCTGATACAAGCACTATGGCCAAGATGACACTACTTACCTGGGCAGTCAAAAGTGCAAAGTTTTTATTAGTAGATGACTTTTTGACATGTTGTAAAAGAGGTTTACATGCTGAATGATTACTGAGGCACCAGATAGATTTACTTAGCAAAATCATTACCTGACTTTTATTAGACTTAATAAAAAGCAAAATTAACAGAGTGGATTATTGAAAATAAAGACTTGTAGGAGTAAAGCACAGCACACAAGAAACTGGCTCTTGGTATAAGATTCAATTAAATGTAACTTAGTATGGGCATGGAAATTAGTCCCCTTAACCTGCTCCCCCCACCACAGTGTCTCTTCACATACATTCATTATCTCTCTCTTTACGATTTTTCTTGGAAATTACAGAAAATTAGTTAGAGCTGAGGATTATATAGAACAGTACTTAAAGGCCTTAGACAGACTAAATAACCAAGCAAAAAAGCACTATATCAGTGATGATAGATAGATAGATAGATAGATAGATAGATAGATAGATAGATAGATAGATAGATAGATAGATAGATACTGCTGCCTTGTTTTGAACCCAAGACCCATTTGCTCTTCTGTGAAGGGTGTGCTGGCACCTCAAGAGCATACTGTTCATTTTTTAGACTTACATGTTAGGTTGAATGACTACCATAAATTAGTCCTGTGGATGTATGTGTGAGTAGATCCTATGATAGACAGGACCACTAAGGCTGGATCCTGCCCTTTTCTCAATATTTTCAGGATTTCCACAACGTTATAATGCAATAATCAAGTTTGAGAATGTTATACAAGGTTAACGATCGAGGGTGCTATATAACATACTTACTGACTGAGGCACATAAGAATCTTAAGAGATGTGATTCCAGACTAAAACGTAAGCCCAGCCATGCTGCTAACATTATTATTCTTAAAATAGATCAGACATTTAATTTGAGGACCTCCCACTGAGTTGCTCGGGGCAATATCCTTCTCCTTTCCAAAAAAGTGAGATCTGAACTCATTAGGCTTTTCCCTATTTATAACTTAAGAGAAGGTATGATTCGATGATTTGGTTCCTTTGTCTGACTTTGGGTCTTCCAGGTGTCATGCAAAACTCTGTGAATCCAGGTCATTTCTGGGTTGTGACAAGGTTCCTTCCTCAAAAGAAAGAAGAAAATAACTTTACGTCCTTTATTCCATGTACAATGGTTTGTCCATTATTCTGCATGCAAAGAGAAAAAAACTATAATATACTCTTGATAAATAGATATGAAAGGCACCATATGATACAAAGAAGGATAGATTGGGAAGTCACCTGATTAGTTATAAGTTGAGAAGGTCAGAAATTGATCTGTAAGACCTCCAGAGGGTGCCACCATCATCATTATGTAAGGCTGTGAGGTTCAGATGGTTATAAACACAGGCCAGGACCAGTGTGCATCTCATACTTATGCTCATTCACTACAATATTTTTTTTAAAGATTAGGCAAAGATTTTGCATTTTGGATCCATAATCATTATTCATAAGTCAGTGAAACCAGATATTCATGTCACATCACTCCAAGTGGACACCTTCATATCCTTGCATGCATTCAGTTTTTTCTTTTATTGACCTGTGGGCATAAATGAAGGTCTTATATCAGCAGCAACAGATAGGACTCACTAGCAACATTTAAATATAGATCTGATAATGTGAAATTGAGTCTGAATCCTGACATGTTGACCATCTGTGTAGAGTTTGCACATTCTTGGCATATCATTGTGAATTTTCATTGGATCCTCAGATTTCTTCCCAGTTTCCAGAGACATGAATAGACTGGTAAGTCTAAAGTGGTCCAGTGTAAGGAAGCATGTCATCTGATGAAGTGGCATCCCATCCTTTACCCAGGCAACTTCAATTCTAAACTGGTTTGAAAAATGTTTCATGCATTTTATGAATTCCCATTCTGAAAGTGATTTACACAAGCATGGCAGCAAAAGAGTTAAAAGCTTTCTATGATGTTTTAAAAAAGCATTTTTAAGAATCACAATTGAAAAGGAACCAACATGAAAACTGCACTTGAAGATGTGAACAATAAGGTGACGCAGGAACAAAAATGACAGGTGTTTGGCAAGCTCTTAAAGCAGAAAGGGGATATTTTTATAAACATCCAGTTTTATCTCATCAAAAAATAACAAATTTAAGAGATGCAAGAAAAACAATCTAGGTTTGTTATATAAGAAAATAATAAACTGCAGTAACTGTCAGTTTAAGTCATCCATGCACTTCAGTCCTCCTGTGACTCTGAGCTCCAGTTCTTGATGAAATGGATTTCTATATCTACACATATTCCAGATCTCCAACTCATACTGAAATAATGCCTTTCTAATCCTAACTGAAAAAGAGGAACCTTCTGCTTCTTATCGACACCACTCTATTTTTGCCCTCATTTTCCATTATGGGAGCCATTTTAGGCTGGAATGTATTGCTCAGGACTGGGTGCAGCACAACTTCTCTGAGCTTTTATTTTCCACCATCATGAGATCAGCAACACACAGGACATTAATTAATCACAAATAAGACATGTCTTTGGTGGCACAGTGGCTAGGGATGCTGTCTAATAATCCAGGGGATTCAAGCTCAAATCCCATCCCTGGTCACTGTCTGTGTAATCTGCATGTGTTTTCTTCTGGGTACTCTGGTTTCTCTCAGTTCCAAAGATAAACAGTTTAGGTTAATACCTACAGTAAGTAAGTGTGGGTGACCAATTGGTTCTCAGTGCTGCCAGGATAGACTCCCGTGCCCTAAAATGTAGGACATGAGTGTGAAGATGAATGGATTTGTCTCTGCAGGCGCATTATCCACCTTTTACATTTTGATTATCATTGTACTCAGCTCATTTACAGCACTGTAGGTTACATGTCTCACAGGGCAGATGGGTTTCTAATGTGATTTTTTTGTAATGATTTGGGTTACCAATGAAGCAACACTTGGATATCTATGTAAGAACTAGAAATCAAAATAGCCATTTTTACCTTTTATAGGATAAGTAGAGCAGACACCAAACCAAAAACAACCAACAATCAACTGAAAGGTGTTAAAAAAGGATGTTTTTTTATAACTAAACAACAGTATAAGGGAAGGTTAACAATCAGGGAGACCACAAAGTAAGAAATGAACATAAGAAAACAATAAACTTACATGCCCTTCTAAACCTGTCCATACACTCTCACCTGTCTACTGTGCGGGGTGCCCAAACCACATATCCACTTCCCACGTCACGCTCCCTTGTCACCTTGCTGATTCTACTGTGATTGAACCAGTAGATTCTCCTTCTCCTGCTCCTTCTTCTGTTTTCTGCCAAATGAGCCCTTGCCTCTTATCCATACCTGATTCCAGGTTCACCTGGCTGGTGAACAGAAGGTCTTTTTAATTGGATTAAGTGTGTATGAATAAAAAAAAATGAGACTGACTTGTAGTTCAAGAAACGTGGATTATTATTATCTCACCTTAAAAGTCAGAATTGCTAATATAGGAGGAAACCCAAGCAGTCATCTAATAAAGGCATATTGTAGAAATTGCCAGATCTACCATCAGGGTGACCTGAGTGCACATCCTGGTCCCTGCTTACAAAGAAGCTTTCTTATATGCAAGAAAACAAAATGCCTAAAATCAGGAAAAGTTCAAGTTTTTAGATATAGTAGAGGAGCTTACAAGAAATCTGCTATCGAGCACACACCTCTACTTCACACTTTAATCCACACAATTATAAACCTGTCCAATCTGAATTGAAAAACTTTATAAAGAAAAATAGGACTCCTGGTTAATTAATATGTATAAAGCACAATTAGAGCAGATGTATAATAAATTACTTTTATGAATTTGTACATTTCATCTGTTACCATGCAGCAAAAAAGAAAAAGTGCACATGGCTGGCCGTACAAAACAAAAGCCAAGTGGTGCAGACATTTTTAAAAAGAGACAGAAGCAAAAGGCCATGTTTTGCTGAAATCTATACATGACATTTAAAAAAAAAAAAAAAAAGTTGAACAAACTAAAAACTGCAGTTGAGAATAAAGTGACAAACCTTACAAATAGTAATGAACAAGTTAATATCACCACTTCCAGCAGCTTTAGCTATGTTCCTTCAACATAGACATGAGCAACAATGTGATAGACAAAAAGACCACTGCTTCAAAAAAGACACACCAATCAACACCAAACACCAATGAAGGGTCCCCTTTCTAGGGTTTTGTTTTATTTGGTGCAAACACCTTCTACTTTCGGCTGCTCCCGTTAGGGGTTACCACAGCAGATCATCTTTTTCTATATCTTCATGTCCTCTACATCTTGCTCTGTGACAACCAGCACCTGCATGTCCTCTCTCACCACATCCATAAACCTTCTCTTAAGCCTTCCTCTTTTCCTCTTACCTGGCAGCTCTATCCTTATTCTATCCTTAACATCCTTCTCCCAATATACTCAGTATCTCAGCACATGTCAAAGCTAATGATTTGGTGCAAACATGTGACCCCAAAATGCACTGTTACATCTCACTTTTTTGCCACCAAGTGACACAGGCACTTAAAAATGATTAATTGATGTTCATTAACGGCACTATCAAAAGAAAAATGATTTTCCACAGATGTGATGTTGCACTCATCAAGTAGATTGTTACCTTCATTGTAATCCACTAATGAACGAGAAAGGAAGGTGCAGTTGATCTAATATAAAGTTTCTGACTTTTTCCTATTTCAGTTCCTGTGCCATTTTTATTATTGACATACAGTATGTGATGTTCATGATGTGTGAGTTTATCCATGTCATGTGCCTAGTGGCAGTGTCTTCAATGAGGGCAGTGAGGTGAGCTAGTGCTTTTTGAGCTATTGACACCTTGGGGCCCATGGGAGTCTTAATCCATCCTTAATGGTAGAACAAGAATATGAAGCAGTAGTCTGATGTATGTATGCTCTAAACAGGTACAAGGCATACAATTCTGATTCAGCATTTGAGAGGAAAAGCTTCACCAGTGTCCATTATGGAGGAGGAGCTGTGCTGGTACATAAGTTATATTTGCTTCATTCAGGGGTTTTAGGTTTATTGATATATTCTTTATTAATGGACCTAATCCTTTGAGCTTCCTCCCACTCTCTCTCTGAAGTACTATGTCAACAGCACTGAAACCCATTACCTTAATCAAGAAACCGAGAGACCTACAAGAAAGCATTGTTAAAAGTGAACAGTGCTTATGAAAGCTGGGTAGAGGGGCTCCTCCATGGAGGCTGCAGAACTAATGCAATGTAAAGTACCCTTAGTATTATGAAAGAGCCACTTAGCCCTGTGCTGTGCTATCTGGACGGCGCATGATGGGATGAGGGCATAGTTCCTTATCCTTTGACAACAATCATAAGATTCATAAAGATAATGTTTTTACTGCATAAAAGATTCAAGGGGAAAGGGAAGGTTAAGGGATGGTGGAAGAGGCAGTGTAAAGTATTGCTGGGCAAATTACCATTTTCTAATCTCTCAAAGTGTATATGACCTTAAAATATAGTGCAGGCTTTTGTAAATCTTGGGATTAAATGTTCAAGTCTATTACAAGAGTATGTAAGTTATTCATTTCTGTTTAAAATCCAGTTAGGATATTGCAAATATTTTTTCTCGATATCATAAAAGAATTTCCAGTAACAAACTGCCACAGTGTTTTAGAGATGTATTCTGGGTCTAAATCCTGTGTCTTGTCTTTGTCTCTGTGGAGTCTGCACGTTTTATTCCCATGTTTTGGCATCTTACAGAATCAATTTTGCTTCTAGTGTGATATGTTGTATATATTAAATTAGTCATTTCATCCATCCATCCATCCTTCCTTCCATTCATCCATTTCTGAATCTCTAAATCCAATGCAGGATCTCAGGGCACCTGAGTCTTTGCTGCAGGTATCGGTAACAAAAAAAAAAACCCTCCACTTTATGTGCCAGTCTATCTCAATCGGCAGTCGGGCACCAAACTCAAACTCACTTACCCACACAAGACCTGTTAATCAACCAAACCAGGGAAACTGGAGTACCTGCAAAAATAAAGGGAATGTTCTAGCGCCACTCCAGATATGAAATCAGTTCTGTAGCTGTGAGGCAGCACTGCCAACAACAGCTTTTTAAGTAATCTTCAGAGGCTTTGACGTCTTACAAAATGGATGAGAAAGGGCTGCCAGATTGAATTGCCAGATCACTGAACCTGAGCAAAGCCATAAACCCAGCAGTGCTCCAATTTGAAAATGAACACCAGTGTTTAAAACAGCATTCTGTGTAGAACATAAACCTCTGTGGTTGAGGACCCTGTTCTTTTTATTTTATTGAGCAATTATAACCATGCAGAGATGGAGAACTTGTGTCAGCAGGGTTAGACATGTGTCACTAGCAGTGTTATGTAAGAGCAAAACAGGTTGAATGCCTGGAACATATGGAAACATGGAAGTCAATTGGAACTAAAATAAGAACAAATGAGAAGGCTATAGAAGCTGATGAAAACCAGACAATATTTAAGATAAAAAAGTCTAATCAAAGATAAAGCTGTAAATAATTTGTACAAAGTCTAAAATGCAGAGAAATCAAAACAAGACAAGCCTGAGGATAGACTAGTCTCAATGATGGAGTGCTGAGCCTGAGTAATCTTTGGAACAACCCTGGATTACCATTAAGCACAATGACCAAAATAAAGGAAGAGCGGCCGGGGCACCACACAGTTTTACCCCTAGCTCTGATGCCCTTAATCCTTTCACTGCCACTCTTGACTCTATGTGAATTTTTGTAATCATTCTCATCTGATGTGTTTCAGTTTTAATCTGTATTGTTAAAAAAAGGTTTTCTTTGGCATGTTGAGTGACTTAAGATTTAAAGTTTGGTTTGAAGGTGTCATCAGATTTGTTTCTATCTGTTGGTACAAGAGTTTCACTTCCGTCAAGTGTAAACACAGTTGGCCTCTTCTCAGCTAGCATTCAACGCATCAGCTGATTTGTGTAAAAGACCCTTAAGTTTCTTAATTTGTTAATGCGTTTACTGATTTTTCATAAAAAAAGATGCAAGTTTATTCCCTTGTTTCACTTTCAGCACTTATTGAGTCTCAATGTTTTGTCATTTAAACAAAGGAAGGGCCAAGGGACTGTTGGACTTTCCTTAGGGTAGCAGTGGGCCTCAGTCTGGCCCTGCCTTGAAATAATGAAACTCCAAACAAACTTCATGTGACAGTAATTTGTGTTGTCAGCTGCAGTGGTAAACAACTGTCTCATTCATGAGTTTTTAGGGTAACAGAGGTAATATTAGCTGCAAGCCACAGTGCACTGGCCAGTTCATTTATACATGCTCCTGCTATAAGACCAAATGTGTGGAGCAAAAGACTGATTTGTACTCATTAAAGTTAAACAGAGTCAGCAGGACTACGAGCTTTGTTATATTGGTTGGAGAAAGTGGCACTGACCAGAAAGCAGGAGACAGAGCTGGAGGTAGCAGAGTTAAAGATGCTAAGATTTGCTTTGGGTGTGACGAGGATGCACAGGATTAGAAATGAGGACATTAGAGGGTCTGCTCAAGTTGGACAGTTGGGAGACAGTCAGAGAGGCGAGATTGCATTGGTTTGGACACGTGCAGAGGAGAGATGCTGGGTAAATTGGGAGAAGGATGCAAAGGATAGAGCTGCCAGGGAAGAGGAAAAGAGGAAGGCCTAAGTGAAGGTTTATGGATGTGATGAGAGAGGACATGCAGGTGATGGGTGTAAAAGAGCAAGATGCAAAGGACAGGAAGATATGGAAGAAGATGATCCGCTGTGGCAACCCCTAACGGGAGCAGCCGAAAGAAGAAGAAGAAGAGTCAGCAGGACTATGAGTGTCTCTGGTTGCAAAGGTTTTGGTTGTTTGAGGAGTGAGAAAATGCTGAGCAGATACAGCAGTGTGAGGCATTCAACTTATAGGACCATACATGTGAGGGGGCATGATAGGCATTGATGCCATGTATTCCATTTTCATGTAAGTGGTCTTTAGGTGGCACCACATATCTTCTCTAATGGTATAGAGTGTCGATGAAGGTATTCCACAAATACTGGGAAAATAAAATTAACTTTACAGTACTCAAATTCCTACCTCTAAGATAATTGCACTCTTGTTTGAGTCTGGTTTTACAGGGTTACCTAATACTTGTCTCAGGCAATACAATAAAAGGGATTTGTAAAAAGGCACACAATGTATTTTCCCACAAGATTCTCTAATCTAATGAAACCTAATGAAACTGCTAATTAAATTCTAAGCATCATGTGTAAAGGAAACCAGGTACCACTTATCACCTACATAATACCATTCCAATGGTGAAGCATTGTGGTGGCAGATGCATGCTTTGTGGTTGTTTTTTTAGTAGCAGGAAGTGGAAAACTAGTCATGTTTAAGAGAAAGATGAACACAGCAAAGTACACAGATATCCTTAATGAAAAGCTGCTACCAGAGCACTCTGGACCTCAGACTGGATTGAAGGTTCTCCATCCAACAGGACAATGACCCTAAGCACAAAACAAAGACAACACAGGGGTAGCTTAGGGACAACTCTGGGAATGTCCATGAGTGGCCCAGCCAGAACCCAGTCTTGAACCCAATCAAAAATCTCTGTAGAGACTGGAAAATAGTTGCCTACCGACAGTCTCGTCTCCAGCCAACCTGACAGAGCTTCAAATGATCTGCAGAGAAGAATGAAGGAAAATGCCCAATCTACGTGTGTGAAGGTTGTTATGTCAAAAGCAAGTAAACTCCAGGATGGAATCACTGCCAAAGGGGCTTCAATTAAGCACTGAATAAAGGATATAAATACTTGTGTCAATGTGAGATTTCAGTTTTTTTATCTCCAAACATTTGCAAACATTTCTAAAATCTTGTTTTTGCATTTTCATTCTGGGATATTAAGTGTTACATGATTAAAGGAAAAAATGAAACGATTTTAGCACAAGACTGCAACACAACAGAATCTGATAAAAGTGAAGGGGTCTGAAAACTTTGTGTATGTCATTCATTTCAAGATGTCTAGGAACTTCCTCAAATGCTAATCCAGTTTATCACAATCAGCAGTACTGATGGCCTGGAGCTGTCCAGCTATTTCAGCAGCTTGGGAGGCCAGAGAGAGGAAAAAACTAATATACTGTCCATTGTTATGCCACAGAAGTAACCGGATTGTTTACTGTGCAAAAGTTTTAGGCAGGTGTGAAAAATGCTGTAAACTAGGAATGCATGCACAAATAGAAGTATTAATAGTTTATTTTTATCAATTAACAAACCAAAGTGTATGAACAGAAGAGAAATCTAAATCAAAGCAATATTTCGTGTGACCACCTTTTGCCTTCAAAACAGCATCAGTTCTTCTAGGTACACTTGCACACAGTTTTTGAAGGAATTCGGCAGGTAGGTTGTTCCAAATGTCTTGGGGAACTAAGCACAGATCTTCTGTGGATGTAGGCTGCCTCAAATCCTTCTGTCTCTTCATGTAATCCCAGACACACTTGATGACATTGAGATCAGGTGCTCTGTGTGGGCCATACCATCACTTCCAGGACTCCTTGTTCTTTTTTACACTGAAGATAGATCTTAATGACATTGGCTGTATGTTTAGAGTTGTTGTCCTGCTGCAGAATAAATTTGGAGCCAATCAGACACCTCCCTGATGGTATTGCATGATGGATAAGTATCTGCTTGTACTTCTCAGCATTGAGGACACAATTAAACCTGACCAAATCTCAACTCCATTTGCAGAAATGCAGCCCCACTCTTGCAAGGAACTTCCAAAATGCTCCACTGTTGCCTGCAGACACTTATCATATCACCGCTCTCAAGCGCTTCGGTGAACAAACTGCCTTCTGCCACAGCCATATATTTCAAATTTGTACTCATCAGTCCAGAGCACCTGCTGCCATTTTTCTGCACCCCAGTTCTTATGTTTTCGTGTATAACTGAGCCACTAGGCTTTGTCTTCGCATCGGAGGTATGGCTTTTCGGCTGCAATTCTTCCATGAAGAGCTCCTCTGTACCTGGATCCCACAGGTTTCTGCCAGTTCCGAGATAATGGTTCTATTGGACATCTTTCGATTTCGAAGGGAAATAAGCATGATGTGTCTTTCATCTGCCGCACTAAGTTTCCTTGGCCGACCACTGTGTCTACAATCCTCAACGTTGCCCGTTTCTTTGTGCTTCTTCAAAAGAGCTTGAACAGCACATCTTGAAATCCCAGTCTGCTTTGAAATCTTTGCCTGGGAGAGACCTTGCTGATGTAATATAACTACCTTGTGTCTTGTTGCTGTGCTCAGTCTCTTCCATGACCTCTCCTTGGTAGCAGAGTTTGAATGTTCCTCACCCAGTTTTAAGCATCCTACACAGCTGTTTCTGTTAATGGCTGTGTTTCAACCTGCATATGAAAATGATGGTCATTACCACCTGTTTGGTATAATTGGTTAATCGTACACCTGACTATAATCCTACAAAATCCCTGATTTTGTGTAAGTGTACCTATAAGAATTGATATTGGTTTGAAGGCAAAGACCAAATATTGATTGGATTTAGATTTTTCTTCTGTTAGCTCACTTTGCATTTTGTAAATTGATAAAAATAAACAACTAAAATATTTATTTGTGAAAGCATTCATACTTTACAACATTTTTTCACACCTGCCTAAAACTTTTGCACATACTGTATCTCTATTATAAAAAAAAAATCTTGGGAGGGAGATTAGGGAGACAAGACATGATCTTCTCGGAAGACATTATAACATCACGTGAGACAAGGCAGTGAGACAACACTTAAAACAAGTTCACAGACATCTAACCTAGCAGTTGTTGGAATGCTTTTGGCAGACATACTTCATGTGCTCCCAGATCTTAAAACAACGATAAGCGACAAGCAGAACATGCAGCTCGCCAGCAGCAGCAAGCCAGCAGATGATCCGACCGCTTCTCCTTAGCATGCGTTCAGCCCCAACCCCCCTCCTTCACAACGTGAGCGGCAAAGATGCGAAGTGGCAAAAGTACAGCTGCTATACAGGCTTTGAAATGATCAATGTGCAGCGCGACAAGCAGAATACACAGCTCACCAGCAGCAGCAGCAGCAGAAAGACAGCAGCTGATCCAATGGCATCTCCTTAGCGTGCGTTCAGCCGCCCCCTTTTACAACGCAAGCAGCATTATACGTCCTGCGAGAAAGAGATTTAACCACGCCCGGGGCTGGAAATAAAGGAACAGTATTGTTTTTACAAAAGTTTTAAAGTAAAAGAGAAAATAATGCATATGTAACAATCCCCATGAAAATAACAATCTCTTTAAATTGTATATCCGGTAAACCAAACCTGGGGGGTGGGTGAGTGAAACGAGCCCCCTAGTATATACAGTATATATATATATATATATATATATATATATATATATTCACGGCATTCGAAGTCTGTGTCACAATCTGTTAGTGTGGGTGGTTACCTACCAGGTAACGCTTTGTGGTTGGCCAGCAATCTGCTAACATCCGCCACGGTGCCCTCAGTTTGTGAAGAGCAGATCATAGAATGGTTGCAATAGTTTACATATATATATATATATAAATATATATATATATATATATATATATATATATATATATATATATATATATATATATATATATATATATACTCACCATTTAGTTGATTTTTGTTTCTGGACTTATTCTGTCAGATACATATTAGATTTCATACCCTTGAGCATATGACACATTGTTCATTTTTATATAAAAAAAATCTGCTTCCTTTCATGCCCTTTAAATCATTGAGCTCTGAGAGGAGAATATGAGATGACTGCAGTCACTTGCAAATGCATATTTTTCAGGGTGTATTTTTAAATTATTTTGAAGCAAAAAAGGGTGAAATCAAGTTCTAAGCATCCCAAAGTGTTTTGTAAATGAGGTGTAAAATCTTGTCACACTGCCTGCCTGTTTAAGAGGCAAACTTTTTGAAAAGGGAAAAGTAAATAACATAAAGATAAGAAGGACTTTGTTGCATAAGCTTCAGTGTTTATTTAAGTTATTTTTATTCTCATTTCAATTGCTTTTGTTCCAACCATAATGGGGAGGCATTGTTGGAATTCTTTCTTGACAGTCAAGGCTTTGAAGCCAAGGGATACAGATTTCATAAATCTTAAAGCCAGAGAGATGTAAAAGAAATAAATGCAGGCTGGTGTTTAAGTTGACTAATTTTATATTATATAGTTCCATTTACAGAGCAAATAATCACAAGGTACTTTACAAAGCACACAAAAAAGTTTCAAAGCAACAAAATAACAAAAGTGCACTATAGCCTTTGAAAATAAATATTGACAAGTTACAAAAAACAAACTGTCTACAGTAGTAACCTTCTAGTAGAGGTCGGGAAATTGCATATGATGGCTTATTATGGTAGAAAAGGAAGCAACTGCTGTTAAAGTTGATGTGGAAACCAATCATTCTTCAGTGTGATACTGAGATGAGCGAACTCCTAAAAACCAAAAATAAATGTGTGAACCCCTTTGGATGTTTTCACATTTTAATATTATACAACATTAAATCACAGTGTATTTAATTTGGCTTTTTAGGCATTGAGCTACAGAATAAAGGCTCTTTAAAGTCAAAATGAAAACTGATCTCTGCAAAGTGATTTAAATTAATTACAAATACAAAACACAAAATAATTAATCTAATAAGTATTCACACCCTTCAAGTCAGTATTTAGTAGATGCAACTTTGGCAGCCATGATAACCTTGAGTCTGTGTGCACTGGTCTTTCTCCTTATCAGCTTGGCACATCTACACATTGCTATTTTTTTCTCATTCTTGGTCTTTGTGAAAGCGCTCAAGCTCAGTCAGGCTGCACATTGATCGTGAGTGAACAGCCTTTTTCAAATCCTGACGCCAACTGGATTGAGATGTGGGTCTGTACAGTATGCAGAGGTGCGGAAATCCAACGCCTGACTCGTCCGACATGGGTAAATTGACCGTCAGACAAGCGTGTTTTTATGGTTTTAGTTGTCTGTGGACAAGTGCAATTTTCTGGAGAAAAAAGAATTATATGTGCTGTGCAGGCCACATTTTTACCACTACTTTCAAATTTTAAACATTTGGGTACATACTTTGTGCGGAAACAGTCTACTTTGGCATGTTCTTTATGTCTCAAATTGGTCTTCAATATTGTTTACAAAATGACGGCTGATTTTTCAAAGGGGAAGCACTCTTACGGTCTTACATAAGTATTTTACCCTACTATTTACATGCTTGGAGATGCGGTCATTTTTTTCATGCCGACATTACGATGTAATCTGATGATTTTTCATTATAATCGATAACTTTTATATATTACCAGTAACGGCATACTGCACGATAACGTGCAGTGAATACACTTGACTTGAGCATTCCTAGTTTTCATACTCTTTCTCCGTCTCTGTTTAGCATTCGTCAGCTCTTCTTTTCTCCACCCTAGCGGCCCGCTGCTTCTCTTCTTTCATTGGCATTTTTTCGCGTTAAAACTGATTAAATTAGTTTTTGTGTTGTAATTACTTGGTACGTTTTCTTTAATTTTTCACTTAAGTGACAATCTGCCTCAAGAATGATTAGCAAAGGTGGTGGGGAATGAGAACGGCGCCCATACACATGCGCCGCATGGCCGCCCTGCTGCACGGTGCCGAGAGTTGATTCAACAATAAAATAAAATAAAATAAAAATAAAAAGAGTAATACAAATCATCACCCCAAAAGCGGATAGTAGACGTCACGTAGTATATGTGTACCAAATTTCAAGTCAATAGGTGAAACAGTTTGCGAGCTACAGGTGATTTAAAATCCTGGACAGACAAACAAACAGCCACAGTAGCATATTATATAAGAAAGAAGATTGATAAAATTCATTGTTTCTACATAAAAATGCGGTCATTTTACTTACAATGCAAATGTTTTCACCACATAACAAAGCTTGTTAGGCAGTTAATCTTTCCTGAAATTTGCGATTTTGCGTAGGTTGTGATATATTGACTGCGGTGGGTTGGCACCCTGTCCGGGATTGGTTCCTGCCTTGTGCCCTGTGTTGGCTGGGATTGGCTCCAGCAGACCCCCGTGACCCTGTGTTCGGATTCAGCGGGTTAGAAAATGGATGGATGGATGGATGGATGTGATATATTGAGGAGTTAAGAAATTTATTGTGTTACAACATCAATTTTGATGAGCTGTCTATAGATCATTTTTGATTAGAGAATTTTTCATATAAAACAAGTTGGTTTCACGCTGTCAGTTTATTAAAAATAAAGAAGAAAACATTCTAATGGTTTCCAAATGTTATGAAATATCTATAAAAATCTTCACATAGACACGATTATTTTTTCTTCTTGTGAGAGATTATTCTCCAATATGAATTTAGTTAAGAGTTCTCTAAGAACCCGCCTGACTCAGGAAAACCTTCAAAACCAAATGCGCATTGTTGTTGATGGCAAACCTTTAGAAGAGTTTGACCCACTACCAGCTGTGGAATTCTGGCTGTCATCTGGCAACAGGCACATCACTCAAAAAACCTGAAAAGTCATCAGCATCCACTTCTGCAGGACCATCAGTCCAGGAACCATGAAGTTCAGCTCAAGCAGAAATGAACAGCATTCAGCCCATGCTGTCTGAGATGGTAAAGATTCTTGGGGGAGAAGATGTTGCAAGACAAAAGCTGAAGAACATGGCAGAAAATGAATCAGGACAGTGTTCTGTTATGTAACTGTAATATATGAAACAGAACTAGTGTAGCTATAATGAAGGCATTGTTTATTAGTGAGTTAAAATGATAAGGGAATCTTTTATATAATGTTCTAGAGCAAGGAGGCAAAATACTACTCCCTGAAAGAACTTTTTTCAGTTTTAAAATGGAAGGCAGTTTTGGTATCAATAAAAGAGATCAGAAAAAATAAACTATTTTTCACTGTTGTTATTTGTTTCTGGGCAAGTGAATTTAACTGGCGGACAAGTGGATTTTCTAAGTTTACTTGTCTGTGGACAAGTAGAAAAAAAATAGATTTCCACACCCCTGGTACGTATCAAGTATCTCAGAATTACTCCTTGGAAATGCACTAGAAATTGAACTAGGATAACAATTTGTCCTGTTCTGAGTAGTTACCTGATTCCAGCCCCAGCGAGAAGTAGGAGGTCATGTCTGAGAATGAATCATGAACCAAAAAATGGCATTCACAATGACACTTTGTTGTTTTCTTATAGTAATGTACGACTTCACCACAATGATAATAATAATAATATAAAGTCAAAATTGGTGTGTGTGTATGTGTTTGGCGCAGCCCTGTTGGGTTCCTTGGGGGCCGCCAGGGGGGCTGTAGAACCCTACTTTGGGTTTCCATCACAGCCATTTCCAGTTAATCCTGATGAGCCCCCTGGGGCATAACCAGGTGTAACATAAAAAAGGGCCATTCAAGGAGCCAGATTTGGGAGAACGAGGGACAAAGCTTGATCGTGGAGGAATGGAAGCAATAAGGGAGAGGAAAAGGAGACAGAAGGGACTGTGTATTTGGTGCTCTTTCTACTTTACTGTTGTGGGGAGTGAGGGAAAAGCGATTCCCCACTCGTAAATAAATGTGTGCTGAGCTGGAATTCGTGTCTTTGCCTGTCTGTGCTGGGGTTGGGTGCTTTCACTACATATTTATATATATATATATATATATATATATATATATATATATATATATATATATATACATATATATACAGTAATCCCTCCTTGATCGCATGGGTTGCGTTCCAGAACCTCCCGCGAAAGGTGAAAATCCACGAAGTAGAAACTATATGGCCATATGTTTATATGATTATTTTTATATTGTCATGCTTGGGTCACAGATTTGCACAAAACACAGGAGGTTGTAGAGAGACAGGAACTTTATTCAAACACTGCAAACAAACATTTGTTTCTTTTTCAAAAGTTTAAACGTGCTCCATGACAAGACAGAGATAATAATAATAATAATAATACATTTTATTTGAAGCGCCTTTCAAAAAACTCAAGGTCACTGTACAATCAGGTTAAAAAAATAAACATTCAATAACTAGAAAATTTAAAATCCAAATAAAACATCAGATAAAACAGCAATAACAGTTATAATGAATAAGCAATTTTGAACAGATAAGTTTTAAGATTAGCCTGAAATTGGTGAAGGGTAGTCATATTCTTAAGATAAGCAGGTAATGAGTTCCATAAGGAAGGTGCCGATCTGCTAAATGCGCGATATCCCATCGTAACAAGACGTGCTGGTGGATTATTTAAGTTAATGGAGAAAGAGGATCTGAGCATACGAGAGGGTTTAGTGACTTGTAGGAGCTGTGAGAGATATGTGGGGGCAAGATTATGAATGGCCTTATATGTAAGGACTAAAATTTTGTAGTTGACCCTAAACTTTATTGGCAGCCAATGAAGCTGCTGAATAACGGGTGTAATGTGATCAGAATAGGGTGTTTTAGTAATTATACGAGCAGCCGAATTTTGAACAAGTTGAAGTTTATGTAATAACTTTTGAGGCAGACCAAAGAGAAGTGAATTGCAATAGTCCAGGCGGGAGGTGACCAAACTGTTGACTAAAATGGCAGTAGAGTGATTTGACAAAAATGGACGCAAGCGATTAATGTTTCGCAGGTGAAAGTAAGCTGCTCGAGTAACAGAACTGATGTGAGACTGGAAAGATAACGTGCTGTCCAGAATTACACCAAGGCTTTTTATCTGATCAGTACAGGTAACAGAAGTATTGTCTATTACTACTGAGATCTTTGATGCCTTCGCTATTGCAGATTTCGTGCCCATAAGAAGCACCTCAGTTTTATTAGAGTTCAACTGCAAGAAGTTGGAAGATAACCAAGACTTGATCTCAGCAAGGCAATCAGTAAGTGAGGATAGTGGAAGCGATGCAGATGGTGAAGTGGAAATATATAACTGGGTGTCATCTGCGTAACAATGAAAGTTTATCTTCCATTTACGAAAAATGACACCCAAAGGAAGCAGATAAATGATAAACAGCAAGGAGCCAAGGACAGAACCCTGAGGAACCCCAGATACTACAGGAGTGGGAGTGGAGGTACATGTATCCAGCTGAATGAATTGAGTTCTGTCTGTAAGATATGACTTAAACCAAGTTAACGGAATGTCAGAAATACCTAGTGCAGATAGCCTTTTTAGCAGGGTGAAATGACAGACAGTGTCAAATGCAGCACTGAGGTCAAGAAGAACAAGGATTGTGATTAGGCCTGAGTCTGCAGCCACTAAAAGATCATTAGTGATCTTAACTAGTGCCGTCTCAGTGCTGTGAAAACGTCAGAAGCCTGACTGGAATGGTTCATATAAACTGTTAGCAGATAAATACTGATGAAGTTGGGAAGCCACAGTTTTTTCAAGAACCTTTGAAATAAAAGGAAAATTAGAAATTGGTCGGAAATTATTAAAGTCAGTAGGGTCAACCCCAGGTTTTTTCAGTAGGGGGTGAATCACTGCAGTTTTCATAGACTGGTGAACAATTCCGGTGGAAAGTTACGAGTGAATAATTGAAACAACAAGAGGAGCTAGCGAGGGAAGGCAGGTTTTAATCAGAACAGTGGGAATTGGATCCAAGTGACAGGTTGAAGGCTTAGAGCTATTGATGAGATCCATGATTTCTGAGGTGGAAGGAAGCTCAAACATGGAAAATGAATGAGTAGGAGGAGGAAAATCATCAATGGTGGAGTCAATAGCAACAGAGCCTAAATTATAATGTATTGCCTGGATTTTATCATTAAAAAATGTCATTAAGGTGTTACAAAATTCATTAGAAAGGCAGTGCAAGGAAAGAGAGTCTGGGGGACTTGTTAGCGATCTAAGCAAGGAAAAAAGTGTTCCAGAGTTCCCCTTGTTGGAAGAAATTAGGGCAGTAAAATAGGCAGCTTTAGCATGCCGTATGCTGCCCCTATAGTGATGCATATGGCTAAAATACATTTCTTTATGAACATTAAGACCTGTCTTCCTGTACAGCCGTTCCAACTGCCGACCTTTAGATTTTAAAATGCGCAAAGCTGGTGTAAACCATGGGGCAGTGTGTGTAAATGAAACTGATCGGGTTTTGAGTGGGGCTACCGAATTCAAAATGTCAAGAAGTCCTTCGTTATAAAAGTTAACTAAATCTGGCGGAGAAATAGTTTGTAATGATTCCACAAGTATATCAATACCTAATTGAAAATTGCTCATGTTGATATTTTTAAGATTCCTAAAAGTTATTACACGAAGAGGTTTAATGGTGTAGACAGTAAGAGTCATATTAAATGTAAGGAGAAAATGATCTGAAGAGGGAAATTCTTCCGCAGTACAGTCATTCGGAGTAAGTCCAGTACAGCAAATCAAATCCAAGATATGTCCTTTGACATGTGTCGGGGTTTCAATAAACTGCTGAAAGTCAAAGTTATCAAGGCAAGAAATAAAATCTCTGGTCGCCAAGGACTTACTGTTATCCAAATGAATGTTAAAATCACCCATTATTATTATGGTCAAAGATAACGAGGACAAATAAGCTAAAAAAGCAGAAAAGTCATTCAGAAACTCTTTGTTGAATTTAGGAGGACGGTAAATAGTTGCAACAATGGTGGGAATAGAGCCAGGTAGTTGACAGACAAGAGACTCAAATGAACCATAGGAAGAGACTGTCAGCGGCGTAACTCGCATTGTCTCGCGGTAAAATATCGCAAGACCTCCTCCACGACCAGAGTTGCGAGGCTGCGCCATGTAAACAAACCCAGGAGGTGTTGCTTCGTTGAGCAAAGTAAAGTCCTGGGGTTGCTGCCACGTCTCATTTAGAGAAAGGATGTCGATGTTACGATCCGTAAGAAGATCCTGAATGAGATGGGTCTTACCTGTAAGGGAACGGATGTTGAGATGAGCAAAGTTAATGGTATCCTCGCTGAGATGAGCAGGAGCGCTAGCCACCGTAGCTAGGCTGGCTAACACACTCGGATCCGAAGTTCTGCCAGATGGCCTCAGCGATGGACGAGAAGTGGACCAGTAAGAGGTTATTGGAGCTCGTGTATCCTGTTGAAAATTCTGGCGGGAGCCTCTATGGATATATCTCCGTCGTGGCCGAAAAAAGATGTCCGGGAAAGTTAACAGGACGTCCACAGGAGATCCAGTCATCCTTGGACGAAGTCGAAGAAGATCCGCCGCCGAATATTGATACAGGCTTAAAACCGGCTGAATCATCGTTGACAGGAGGCAGAGGGCTAGTACAAGACAGGTAAGTGCCCTGCATATCCAGTTTCCTTGCACTGATCCTGCCATCATTAGGAGTTGTTAACCGCGCCCGACAATCCCGATAAGCTTTCAAATCGAGTTCAATTTGGCTAAAAGTTTACTTGAAGAGTTCACAGAAAGTCCACAAAAGTTGTTATAAGTTATTATGGGTTCAAAAAATGCTTAAGAGAAGTTAATTAAAAAGTATTTAAGAATTAATCTCTAAAAAAAAAAAAAAAAAGGGGGGGAGGCAGCGGCGAGCAGTCACGCCAGCGTTCACCACACCAAAAAAAAAAAGCATAGAAAAAAGATAGATAGATAGATGACAGTTCTGACTCGCAATTAAAATAATGCAAACATATCTTTCTCTTCAAAGGAGTACGTGTCAGGAGCAGAGAATGTCAGAGAAAGAGAGAGAAAAAAGCAAACAATCAAAAATCAATAGAGCTGTTTGGGCTTTTAAGTATGTGAAGCACCGCCGGACAAAGCAGCTGCAAGGAAGGGAGCAATGTGAAGGTAGTCTTTCAGCATTTTTTAGAGAAGCGTCCGTATCCTCCAGACCAGTGTGCGAACAGCCCCTCTACTCACACCCCGTCCGTCAGGAGCACAGAATGTCAGAGAGAGTGAGAGAGACAGAGAAAAGCAAACAATCAAAAATCAATACGTGCCGTTCGAGCTTTTAAGTATGCGAAGCACCGTGCGGGAAGCATATCGCTTGACAAAGCAGCCACAAGTAAGCTCAGCAAGGAAGGGAGCAATGTGAAGGTAATCTTTCAGCATTTTAAGACGAGCATCCGTATCCTCTAGGGGTACGAACAGCCCCCGTGCTCACAATATATTTGAGGAGTTTTATTTAATACGTAATACACGCTCTGGTTGGGTAGCTTCTCAGCCATCTGCCAATAGCGTCCCTTGTATGAAATCAACTGGGCAAACCAACTGAGGAAGCATGTACCAGAAATTAAAAGACCCATTGTCCACTGAAGCCCACGAACCAGTGAAAAATCTGCGATATATATTGCGGCACGGTGGCGCAGTGGTAGCGCTGCTGCCTCGCAGTTAGGAGACCCGGGTTCGCTTCCCGGGTCCTCCCTGCGTGGAGTTTGCATGTTCTCCCCGTGTCTGTGTGGGTTTCCTCCGGGCGCTCCGGTTTCCTCCCACAGTCCAAAGACATGCAGGTTAGGTGGATTGGCGATTCTAAATTGGCCTTAGTGTGTGCTTGGTGTGTGGGTGTGTTTGTGTGTGTCCTGCGGTGGGTTGGCACCCTGCCCAGGATTGTTTCCTGCCTTGTGCCCTGTGTTGGCTGGGATTGGCTCCAGCAGACCCCCGTGACCCTGTGTTCAGATTCAGCGGGTTAGAAAATGGATGGATGGATGCTTACATATAAAATCCGCGATAAAGTGAAGCCGCGAAAGTCGAAGCACTATATAGCGAGGGATTACTGTATATATATATATTGTCACAGGCAGCGGGGGGTGGAACCCAGCCGGGATGCCCACAAGAACCAGAGGAGGGATTACGCTTCCTCCAGACCGCGAGGGGGCGACCGCCCTGGTGGCTTTGGGGATCACGGGAACTGAGCTTGGAAGCTCAACTCTATAGGGACCTGTGGTCACCGCCAGGGGACGCCCCGATGCCTGAGGAGCCCTGGCCCTCAGTACTTCCGCCACACCCGGAAGTGCTGGGGGGAAGAAGACCAGGGACACCCGGAGTGCTTCTGGGTGCGCAGCCGGTACTTCTGCCACACTGGGGAGTGCCGGAAGAAGCTAATCAGGAGGCACCTGGAGCACATCCGGGTGGGGATAAAAGGGGCCGCCGCCCTCCATTCGATGGCTGGAGTCGGGAGGAAGAGAGACAGAGCTCGGAAGGAGAGGAGTGGAGGCGAACCAGAGAAAGAGGCATTGGCAAGAGGCTTGGACTTTGGGAGAGATTTGGGGGTTGTGTGTGCACCGTGTAAATATTAGTCTGTATAATAAATGTGTTGTGGGTGATTTAAACATGTCTACCTGTCTGTGGCAGGGTTGCTTTCCACAATATATATATATATATATATATATATATATATATATATATATATATATATACTGTATTAACTATATTTGAGGTTGGGAGCATGCACTAATAGTGCATTGCCACACCCACCACACGTTGAACCACCTAGATTGGGACCCAAGTCCAGTAGGTTACTCCTCAGCACCACTCTAGAAGAGTGTGAGGTTTTTTACAGTGGCTGGAGTACCAATCCTGCCACCAACCCCCAAGATTTCCCTGTATGTTGGAGGACCTGCTTGCAGATTAACGTCATACCCTAGAACAAAGCAATTGAAGGTTAAGGGCCTTGCTGGCGTTTACAGAATTCGAACTGGCAACCATCTGATTGCCGGCACAGATCCCTAGCCTCAGAGCCACCACTGAGTATGCCTAGCATACAAAACAACATCATTGGACACACTCTCTGCCAAAATTTTCACACCTCCCTTATTTGATCAGGGTAAGACAATAAACTGAGTCCTGATCAAAAATTGTAACACTGGGCATACGTTTGTATTTTTTTTTCTTTTTACTACAGATTGAAAAAAAGTGCCACCTGGTGGCTCTAAACAAGTGAAACACCAGAACAGACTAAAAGCCAGACTAGCAAACAAATAAACCAGAGCTCAAAATTACATACCCATTCAACACCAGATGCTAATTCTAGTAATAATTGTTAGAAAAAAAGAAGGAAAAGATAGGAAGGTAGGAAATTGCAGTAAGGAGCATGCAATTATTGCCTCTTTGCAGAAACATGAAGAATAGTACTGTTACAAGCACTGAGATGGACAGACTCAAACACACACCACAAATCAGAGTAAAGTAGCCAAGTTTATGCAATGTGTTTATGCAACAGATTGTTCCTGCCTTATCCCCTATGCTTTCTGAAATAGGCTCTGGCTTCCTCACGATCCTGTTCAGGATCAATCTGTTTTTAAGGATGGCCTGCTCTTTGCAGAATTATAGGTGTGCCATACTTTTTCCATTTTATCATGATTTATTTAGCTAATTATTCGGTGTTTTTAATTCAGGTTCATTTAGACTACAATCAACTGAAATCCCAGACTGGTGTGCTCTTGACGTGCTCTTGTTTATCCTGTTCATTTACTGGGTTGCCTAGCTACCTTCCCACCTCTTTACCACACCAATTCCTCACTTCTCATACATTTCACAAATACGCTTTACTTTTAGAGCCTCCCAAATCTGAGCTCTTGACCACAAGTGGACCACTCCTGAGTTAATCTACTAACCATGTCTATCAGTATAGCCTTCTAGAACCCTTGGGACTGTAATCATAGACCTCCTTCTAATAGCCCCAGGTCAGCTTTAAATGGACAGGCAATTCCAAGATTGACTATCATCATTACACACACAGCAGGTGCCCACCTCAGTGTAAACAATCTCCTGTTTGTTATGCTATGAATTGGCCACATTGTCATTTTCTTGCTGCTAGTACCATCACGTAATTATTACCTACCCACATTCTCTAAATACAGGATCAACCTTCTCCTGGTGATAGTGAAGTGTGTGTCATTCCCACCAGATCTCAATTTTTTTCTGTACCTTGTCCTGTAGAGCCCTATTTAGCCAGAAATCCCAGCTATGATGAGGTACCCACTACACCCCCAAAAGATACAGACAATTTATAACCAGTTGTGTTTCATTGTTGAGGAGACAGACTGGGCAACACCAGGACATCGGTTCAACACTTTCACATTTACTAAGAGCTTGCAACCAGATCACTAAAACTCATATTTTTGATAACTTTTTTGGGTATCATTTGCTTTCTGTGTGTTACAGTTAAAATTAAAAACAAAACACAGGCTAACTGATGGCAGAACTACAACTTTGTTCTACATGATCTTTGGTGCTTATCATAGTTTCAGCTTACATTTTTAATAAATAATAAGAGCCTTAAGGGAAAGATAATACTTTTTTAAACTAACATATGGAAAAGGAAAAAAAAATATGTTGGCTTGCTTTAAAGAGGTTGTATCTGCAGCAGGCCAGGCTGAAATGCCTCAAGGTCTTTCTGAGTGACACCATACCCTAGAGCACCATTTTAACACGAACAAGTATAGAGTATTTAAAATGAAGCCATTGACGTATGTAGAGAAGTAATAAGGGTATAAAGAAAAACAAAAGTTTATAAAGTGCTCTTTGTAGACAGATTCTAGATCAGCAGTGTGGATCCTTGGAGTGCAAAGGATAATGGAGGTGAGTCATGTAAAAATACAATAATAATAATATTCAGTTTTTATTCCTGTGATGATCCATATTACTAACCGAGAATGCTAAACCGGATGATGGACGCAGGCACATCCGGCCATGGGCCGTAGCTGCAAAAAGACGTACTGCGCAGGCGCAAAAAGAGTCCGCGAGAGTCGGCTGAGGAGCCGAGAAAGGCGGACAAAAGAGGGCGAGAGAGGCGGATGAGGGGCCGCGAGAGGCGCAGGCGCAAAAAGAGTCCGCGAGAGTCGGAGAAAGGCGGAGAAAAGAGGGCGACAAAGGCGGATGAGGGGCCGCGAGTGGCGGACAAGACCACAGAAAAAAGGAGTGAGCACATACAAAAAGGAGAAATGAGGCGCAAAGTCAAACGCAGGAAAAGCACGAAACACATTGCACACGAAACTAGACCCGAAAAAAAAAAAAAAAAAAAAAAAGAGGCTCGCGCACAACAGCAAGGCACCCCCCCCCCCACAGGCACCGGACGGGACACACACCAAGAGGGGGATTCAACAAGCCCATGGAACACAAAAAAAAGAACACAAAACCACCCCACAGACCCTACAAGCGAGGGACGGGACACACACAAAGAGGGGGATTCAACAAGACACAAGAACACAAAAAGAAAGAAGACGCTCGCGCAACAACAATCCTCAACAATCCCCGCCCCCCTCCCACCCACATCCATAAGAAGTCACACCCAAAGCCACATATTCTAAAGTGAACGTCAGCACCTTCACACTAGACAGCATAGGTGTCAGCATTGGTGGATCTCCTTACAATAAAGCACTATTAACCGTTCAACTGCAGAAAAGGAAACATATTAACAGTGACTGCGACCCTCCTTATTACTTATCCATATTTCGGATGCTGAGAAAGAAACAAGTCATGAATACACGGTCACGGGTACAAAACGAAAAGGAAAGGATAACAGGAACAAACACACGAACACGAAAGAAACAACAAAATAGACGGCTATGCAGCATAGGTGGATCTCATTACAATAAGGCACTATTAACCGTTCAACCGCAGAAAAGTCTCCATATTAACAGTGAGTGCAATACTCCTTATTACTTATCCATATTTCTAAAAGAAAAAATGTCTCGACTCCAAAAACGCAAAGCTCAACTAAAGCTTCTAACTAACGATGTACCTAAAAGTAAAAACTTTATGAACTGCGTTAGATCCTACAATAGTTCATTTGCTTTTAGTAAATATCAGGCCACCAAAAGGCAATGGCCCATACTGCTTTCCCATATGTGCACAAATACTGCATCGCATTGGAACAGTGCACCCTGAAACAAATCAACAACACAAATATGCACAAATCTACATCCTGGATCCACATGACGCAAACTATCAATCAAAGTGCTGCATCGCAACAGGCACGGATTCAAAACAAAACATCTCCCGTCTCAGACATACGTTAACGGCAAGGAAGGCTACAACGGGCGTCTCACACAGCACAGGCAAATCGATTACAGCTCCAAAACAACACGTCCCAAATACTACATATGCAACAACGTGCCTCTCAAACGGCACAAGCAAAACATACACCGGGAAAATTCATTCGGATTAATGAATGTCATTTGCAATCATTGTCATTCAGTTCACTTCCCTGAAGAAACAACTGGCAATACAAGTAATACATTTAGACGTTGTTGTCAAAAGGGTCAAATTAGACTGCCTTCTTTACATTCATATACTGAATATCTACAGAAGATTCTAACTGACGATGTACCTGAAAGTGAAATCTTTATCAACTGCATTAGATCCTACAAATCGGTATCCACTATGAACATTAACGGTGGCACTGCACGTGACATCCGTCTTCAAAAAATGTTGTTTATTGATGAATGTACAATGGCATGAAGTCACTTACTCAACACCATTCATAAACTTCTACAAACGTTTATGAATAATAATATTCGATTTGGAGGAAAGGTACTTTTATTAGGAGGAGATTTTAAACAGTGATTAGCTATTCTTCCAGATGCCATGCACTCAGCTATTGTTCAGTGCACCTTAAAATACGCAGACAATTGGCATTGCTTTCAAAAGATACAGTTAGTAAAAAAGATACGATGTCCAGAACCAGATCATAACAATTGCTTATTACAACTGAGAGATGGTACACTCACCAATACAGCTGGACTTCAGCCACATATTATTACAATTCCTCAAGCCTTTATCTGCGACGACTTAGTTACAGAGAGATTTGGAACAGCAATCTCATTAGACCAAATGCCCCTTTTAACACAACGCACTATATTATGTCCAAAAAATATTAATGTGGAAAACATAAATACCCAAGTCATTCCATTACTTCCTGGAGAGACACAACTCTTTCTAAGCTCTGACAAAGTTGACTCTGATCACGATAATGACCATCTTCATTGACCTTTCAAGTTCTGACCTGGAATTACCTTTTACACTTAAACGGCGCGTACAAAGAAATTTTCCAATAAACCTTTACACTGTGCCACACACTTTATTGTTTGCTTTCTATTTACATCATCTACACCGTCACACTATTCTATATCTCATTCATACATCACGCTCTTTGTCATTCCCAACACCAGGGGTTGGCGAGCGAAGCGAGCAGGGGGCGAAGCCCCCTAGTATAATAAAGATATGTCCTGCAGTATAATGCAGTTTGCTGAGTTCAGATGATAGATGTCATGGTCTCGTTCCTACTTGTATGCTGGCAATTTTATATTACACACATTTGTTTGTTAAATTCTAAATTGGCCCAGTGTGAGAGTACATGTACATGTACGCATGAGAGGACCCTGTGATGGACAGGCTTCTATTTGGTGGGTAACTCCTTCCCTTCACCTCTCAGAATAGGATAAGTCCCCATCCTAACCATGAAATGGTTTATGCAGGTATGCAAATATAAGGCTATGCTATGTAGCTGCTGTGAAAAGAAAGTGAAAAGTTCAAACCCCCTGTAAACACTTGCACCACCAGTAAAAACTAAACTAAGAGGCACACAGAAGCGGTGCACGAGGAAGCAGAAACGGGGGAAGCAAGCGGGAGTCTGTGCTAGGCTAAAAGCTAACCCTAGCCAGCCGGCGCTCCCGTCCATATTACTTTCTAATGTCTGCTCCCTGGACAATAAATTGGACTGCATCCGACTCCAGTGAACTACCCATCGTGAGTATAGAGACTGTTGTGTCTTTGTTTTCACAGAGACGTGGCTCAGCAACAGAGTTCCGGACGCCGCCATTCAGCTAGATGGGCTAGCTGCGTTTCGAGCCGACAGAAATGCTACTCTGTGCGATAAGACTCGCGGTGGCAGACTGTGTGTTTATATCAACACAGAATGGTGCAGTAGTAACTCTGTGCTTGTTTCTAGCTACTGCTCACTGCTAGTGGAGTTTGTGATTGTTAAATGTAGACCTTTTGTATTTGCCTTGGGAATTCACCACCATCCACATAATTGGAGTTTACATACCCCCCAGCGCTAATGCTAAGGAAGCGCTCTGGGAACTGTACAGCACCATCACAGACATACAGAACACACACCAGGATGGAGTGGTTATTGTCGCTGGAGATTTCAGTCATGTTAATCTCAAGTCAGTACTCCCTAAATTCCATCAGTTTATGGGGACGAACACGCTGGATCTTATTTATACAAACATGCCTGCCACGTACCGGGCAGGGCCCTGGCCCCACTTTGGAAACTTAGATCACATCTCTGTCATGTTAATTCCAGCATACAGACCACTCGTCAGACGCACCAAACTGGTTCTGAAGCAGGTAAGAACCTGGCCAGCAGAAGGCATCTCTGCTCTTCAAGACTGGGACATGTTTGGAGAGGCTGCAACCAACAGCGACTATATCAACTTGGAGGAGTACATGTCATCAGTGACCAGCTACATCAATAAATGCATTCATGACGTCACTGTCTCCAAGTACATCACTGCACACTCCAACCAGAAACCGTGGATTACAGAGGAAGTGCGTGTGCTACTGAGGACCCGGGACACTGCCTACAGGGAAGGTGACGAAATCATCCTGAGAACAGCGAGGGGCCAAACAATCCCGCACCATCAGAGCAGCAAAGTGCGCGCACGCCCAGAGAATCCATGGACTTTTCATACATGACAAAGACGCATGGAGAATGTGGAAAGGCATCCAGGCTATCACTAATTACAGGACAACACCACCCACCTGTGACAGTGACGCCTCCCTTCCAGATATGCTGAATAACTTCTATGCACGGTTTGAAGCACAGAACAACGTGGTGATGAGAAATGCCTCCTAATGCCTCCTAGCGACCAAGCATTAAATCTGACTGTGGCTGATGTGAGTAATACTCTACGAAGAGTCAACCCACGGAAGGCTGCAGGACCAGACAATATTCCTGGCAGAGTACTAAGGGAATGTGCAGACCAGCTGGCAGACGTTTTTACTGACATCTTCAACATCTCCCTGAGCACCGCCATCGTCCCAACCTCCTTCAAAACTACCACCATAGTTTCATAGTTCACAAGTGTCCAACCTCAATGACTACCGTCCCATTGCACTTACACCCATCATTGTTAAGTGCTTCGAGACGCTTGTCATGAGGCACATCAAAACCCTGCTACCCATCTCAATGGACCCCCTGCAGTTTGCTTACTGCCAGAACTGTTCAACAAATGATGCAATAGCCACCACTCTCCATCTGGCTCTCGCTCATCTGGACAATAAGATCACATACGAATGCTGTTTATCGACTTCAGCTTAGCATTCAACGCGATCATTCCTCAGCAGCTGACAGAAAATCTGAGCCTGCTGGGACTGAACACCTCAATCTGTAACTGGATTCTGGACTTCCTGACTGAGAGACCTCAGTCAGTCAGGATTGGAAACAACATCTCCAGAACCACCACACTGAGCACTAGAGCCCCTCAAGGCTGTCTGCTCAGTCCATGACTGTTCACACTGCTGACTCATGAAGCAAAGCACAGCTCTAATCACATCATAAAATTCGTTGATGACTCAACTGTGGTGGGTCTCATCAGCAACAACAATGAATCAGCAAACAGAGAGGAGGTGCAGCGGTTAACGGACTGGTGTAAAGCCAATAACCTGTCTCTGAATGTAGACAAATGACCATCTGCCACTGAACATTGACGGCTCAACTGTGGAGGTTGTCAATAGCACCAAATTCCTGGGTGTCCATCTGGCAAAGAACCTCACCTGGGGCCTCATGTATAACGCCGTGCGTAGAACTCACACTATAACATGGCGTAAGCACAAAAGCAGGAATGTGCGTATGCACAGAAAAATCCAGATGCAGGAATCTGTGCGCACGCAAGCTTTCACGTTCTTCCACTACATAAATACCGATCAGCATGAAAAGTAATGCACGTGCACGCGCCTTCTGTCCCGCCCCAACTCCTCCCAGAATTACACCTCTTTGAATATGCAAATCGATATAAATAGCCTTCTGTGAAAAGATAATGGGAAAAGCACGGGGGAAAATATAAGAATTTCAGCGAATACCAAGTGGAGGCAAAGGAAAAACATACTATTTGTTGGTTTAAACAGTGGTATAATCAACAAAAGGAAGTTGATCGAGTGACATAGAGTGTCGGAGAAACTCAAAAGCTCAAGTTCACAAAGTCGCACAGTGCCCGAAATAAAAAAGAAGTCACATATCAAAGTCGGCGTGAAAAGGCGACTCGTAGCCCACCGTCTGAGTGTCATATGAAAGCTTATTAGGGTACAGAGAAAAAAAATAGGCACACAGTGGGAAAAAAGCACGAAATGTCAACTTTAATCTCGAAATTTCCACTTTAATCACGTAGTTTATTTTGTCATTAAAGTAGAACATCATAAACTTCATCTTAAAATCGTTTATTTTACTAGTTTCTCAAGTAGCACGTTAAATGCTTTGTTCTGTGTTTGATCTTCTATGTGCTCTATGTGTGTGAATCACTACGTGCTTCCGTTCTTTCTCTTTCTCCGACAGGACACAGAATCCATTGCATTCGTGATATTACAGCTCTCTGAATGATTAAAATACTGAGATGTATACGTGATATCTTTTTCATGATGATAGGAATGAAAGCATGTTATTAAACATGGGAACACGGTGGCGCAGTGATTGTTCATATCTCACGCAAGAGGCTTGCTGCGCCATGTGCGACCTTCGATGAAATAATTTATTACAGAAGTACTGTCTCTTTCAAACGTACTAACCTCCAATTCTTGTCCTTACTTTTCTTTCTCCAAATACCCAATCGCCACACAATCAGCTCTGTAATAGACGTTAAGCCATCTGTAAGCTTAGAACGCCAATTCTTCAAAACTTTTAAGGAACATTGAAATATCTTCGTAGTACATGTTTAATTATTCTATCCGTCTATCCTTCCAGTGTCGCGTACAAACAGTTCTACAAGGAGCACTTGATGGACTGATTGAGTGCGTATATAGTTCTTGGGATGAAACTGTTTGTGAACCGCGAGGAAAGGCTATGAAGCGTTGGTCGGATGAGAGCAGTTCAAATAGCGAATGGCTGAGGCAGCGAGTGCTTGATGCTGTATACCGATAATTCTCTTTCCAATCGCTGTAGATCTGTGATTCACACTCTGATACAGTGATATAAATACTCCGAGTGGTGCAGTGCGAGTAATATGGAAAAAGATGATCCGCTGTGGCAACCCCTAACGGGAGCAACTGACAGAAGAAGAAGAAGGTGCAGTGAGAGTAACATCGCTAAAGCAGTTATGGTATTTAGAATAGTTTGACCATTCTGTGGACCATTATATTGTTACAGGTTAATTGCAATCAGATGCATTAAATTTTTGAACGATATGCGGTTAATTTCAGTGTATTTGATAAAGCCGCCGTCGTGGATGTGGATCTAAGAAAGGGTAACCACACAGGAACAGTAGCACTGCTTTGACGCTAGGTGCCGCAAGTCTACAAAACTGAGCAGAGAACTTGCGTACGACAGGGTATGAGGTACCGTGGAAAAGTGCGTGGCTTTACGCCAAGTGTAGGTTTTATACATCGCGATTTGAACGTGGAAACGTTCTTATGCAACATTTCTGTGCGTACGCACCGTTTATACATGAGGCCCCTGAAATCTTCTTTTATAATTTAGTGCTTTGGTAACTTTCTGTGTCTTGGACAAACATGGTATCCAGTGCCACTATCAATGTGTGGACTGGTGGCAGCCCCGTCGACAGAGGACCAGGGAGCTGTGGTCCATTGACTTCCCATTTTCTTTACTATTTTCTCTCGCTCTTTTTCTTGTTTATTTGTTTTTCATGGGTATGTGTGGGATGGGAGAGTGTGTCTCTTGTACAGAGGGGTCTTTATATGATTTATGATTTGCATCCTATTAGATATTTGTTATTCCATTGTCTTTTCCTCCTTCTAAAAATATGATCACAAATTGAAACAAAACAGGAATTGTAGTTTTCATTTTTGTTTTAAAAATTGATCCAGCACTTGGATAAATAAGAAATTCATGTTGTCACGTTTTATAGGAGGAACAAGATGATGGAGTCTTGTGTCACTGACCATCAATGGGCACACATGTGACCAACATGGCAACGACCATGCAAAAGATCAACACAAAATGGCACTGAGCATATTACAACAAGAAACACAATGTCACTGTGAGAATAACAATAAAAAATAAAGTGAAAAATTCACATGGAAAAAATCCAAAAATGAGGCAAAATTATTCTGCAAGTGTTAAAAAATAACATTCATTACAAATACAAATTTTGTATCTTTACACAACTGACTCAGAGAACAGGGGCTGCAAGGAAAAGCAAATAAATGCCAAAGTAATGAACACATCACGGACAGGAGTGTTTTATAGGCCTCTAAGGTAACTGCAACCCTAAAGCAACCCAGCACCTCAAAAACAGACCGACTAGTCAAAAGCAATTAGCAAAGTGAAGGATTATGGGTAAACAGAAAATACTAGGCACAATATAGGCAGGGGTAAGGCACTGAAGCAGTAATGAAAGCAGCCATTTCAACAATGATTACAGAGAGCCCATACATTGTGGTGTGAAATTTTGCATACAAGTTGATAAATATTTTGTATGTCTTTATTTGTAACTTAGGCAAAGCAATGTAATACTAGAATTTCATTAGTGCGAAGCATTCATGTTTACCCCCTAGGACTAAGTCAGAATAGTGAATTTTACGACAGGGTTGGTGGAAGTGCCTGAAAGAAGTTTGGCAAGTGATTCTCTGCAGGGCTCTATCAATCAACCCCCACAGGAAAGCCAGACTGCCTAGCTGGCAAGCTTCAACTCAACATATGGTTTTGGGGGCAGGTGTGAAGGTGTTCTCTGCACCATTGGTCTGAAGTATGGCTGTTTGGAATTGGCTTGTATCAAAAGCCTTTAAGTACCATGACGCCCTATTGGCTGCAGGGGTTGGACAGAAAACCTATAAATTTGCTTGCTTTACCTCTCTCTATCTCTCTTACCAAACTGATGAAAGACCATCTCACATACCATGAACTGAAAAGGACAACACAATGAAGAGCACAGCTCGGCAGCCATATAGAGACAGGCATGCGGCCTGTTCTGAAGAAAGCTGACCAAAAATGAGGACTTAGCTAGAGACATTTTAAGTAACTAACAAGTCTGTGTGCCGCCTGAAACTACACATCAACATTTATCAGGTTGTATGGTTGCCAATATTCAAATGTACTTTGAATATTGTTATTTATAAATATTATCAATAAAATATTATTTAAATTGTAACTTAACTCATGCTTGTCTTCTACTATACCTATAGATGTAGAAGGGAAGGTGGGGAGAAGTTATATGGTACAATAGCTTATAAACAATGGTAAGTCTGTGAGATTTGAGGCATATTGACAAAGGCTACATTTTAATAATACAAAAGGGGAAAGTACAGTAATATACTCTATATACAAAATACCATAATACCCCTCAGTCTTACAGAGCTAATGATTACTTTATTCATGAAAGCGCCACTGTAGTTCTCATGGCAGAAAAAAATACTGAGTTATATCTCAGAGATCCCTATGAACTTAGCTAACCTCTTCATGAAATTGAATGGCAAAATGAGGATTGGTATCTGGCATGGTTGGCCCATTCAGGACTTCTTCTCACTTTTTGCTGGATGCTACTGACCATCTTTGAATAAAAAGAGAGAGTGCTCAGGAAGTGGCTGGAAGGAGCGATATCCTGAAATCAGCATTGGTGTCTACTTTTGTTTTCATTTATTTCTAAACTGTACTACAAGATTATTGGTGATGTGCCTCTGTAATGGAAACCTATTGTGTTTGCTGGCACTGGGCACAGGGCTATGAGTGAAGCCAACAAGAGCACTTGCATCACAATGACTGGCAAGGCTGCACAACGGCACAACATCTAATTAATACATCCAGCCGTTTGCATTATCACTAAACTTACTCTCCACACCTACTGCTGCCAGGGGATGCATTTTTCTTTTCATCAGAAATGCAGGTGGCCGATTGAAAGTGAAAATAAAACCCTCACATCGAAAGGCAAACAATTAAGAAAACTCTCCCTTCCAAATTAATGGTACGAGGCTGTGAGGCAGTATGTTGTACTTTATTAGAATAAAAATGAAAGTTCCTTCGTCTGTAGCATAATTAGCAACCCTATCGGCTTACTCTGCATTATAGGAATTGCAAGAGCACCGGATGTTAGGAATACAATGTGAAGAAGTTGTGAGGTTGATTAGCATAAACTGAGAATCCAACTAGCCAGCATATTAATGTGTTAACCCACACCAATACCTGACACATCCATCTGTCCATTTTTGAACATCCTAATGCAATTCAAGGTTGTTGCAAGTCAGAGCTTATACCAGCACCATGTATTGGCAGGGAGAAAACATGGATGGCATGTGAGTCCACTTCAGTACGTCCACACTTACTCATGTGTAAATCCTTAAATTTACTTCATCTAATTCAGAGTAGTAGAATGTCTGGGTCTATCTAAAGTACCTAGAGGTTACAATTTTTTGCTTTAGCAGGATCTTGAGGACAATGAGCATCAAGACCAAGGAACAGTAAAACAAGGGAGGCAGAGACATGTGGTGCAGCAGGCAAAAAAGTGCATTTATTGTGCTGATGTCACTATTGATTTAAATACAATACAAAAATGAGCAGTTAATATATACAGTATATATTCCTAGGGCTGCACGATAACAGAAAAAATGATTATCACAATTATTTTGCTCAAAATTTTTATCTCGATTAATAATGACGATTATTCCTTTGGTAAATGAAGTCTGTGACCAAAGCAGTGTAGCCTCGGCCAGTTATTCACAGATGCTGCCCTAATCATATTAGCTGCGTTGTCCGTTGTGATGCACACAAGTCTTTCTTCCACCAAGCCCCAAGCGGACATCGCTTCTTTGAGGCCCACTGCAATAAACTCCGCTGTATGGTCTTGTGGGAAAAACGAAGTTTGCAAAAGCTTGCTTTTCATCTCAAACTCGCTGTCAATAAAATTAACTGTCAAGCTCAAATACGGTTCCGCAGTTCTGCTTGACCATAAGTCGGTCGTGGCAGCAAAATATTCAAGGCTGAGCCTGAGAATTTCTCTTTCTATTTCTTTTTGGCATTTCGCATACAGCGAGGGCAGCGCAACATTGGAAAAATGGTTGCGTGAGGGAATGCTATATCTTTTATCAAGTGTTGCGATCATTTTTTTAAACCCCTCACTGCTCACTGTGGTTATTGGACACATATCCTTGGCTATATGGTACGTGATCGCCTCTGTTATTTCCCGGTGTCTTTGCGAGCTAGGCAGATATGGTATTGCGTTGAACAATGTCCCTGATATTGTTGTCTGTGTTGTGGATGGCTGGTAATTTTTTGTTGTTGCTGTTTGTGCCTTCAGTCGTTGAAATTCTTGATAGTGTACTTTGTGGTGGCTTTTAAGGTGGTTGATGAGGTTTGTTGTGTTACCTTGGGACGTTTGGACGGAACAGGAGCAAAGTTTGCACAAGACTCGTACCTGATCAACATCACATTCCTCGAATTGAAATAGTTCCAGACAACTGAGTATGACCCCTTTTTAGGAACTAACGATCGCACTTCTGCACCTTCCTCACATTGCTCCGCCATCATAGGTTTATTCTGACTGACTGTTATTGCTGCTATTGACTTCTACTGCTTCAGAAAGCGCTTGCAATCTAGACGCAGTAACGTCATAGTGACGCAGTCCAATCCGTAAACTCAGCCCATAAAAAACAGTTTGGTCTTTATACTGTAAAATCGCGACGATATTTATTAACTGATCGTGGGTCATAAATATCGTTATCATGAGAAAAAAAAGATTAATCGTGCAGCCCTATATATTCCTATAAATAAGTGAAAAAACTGTGAATAACAAAATGTTCATTAGAAGCACAAGAAAACTTTTCTAAAACTGGGACTGTCCGCACCCATTAAAAGAAATCTCAAAAAATCAATTCCTTTCTAATGGGCTCTATGTAGTCAGCTCTTAAGATCAAAAGGAAAAAAAATCCTTTGCACTCTCTATACAAAGCTCAGAGGGAAAACTGGCTTGCTCAAAACAGGAATAACAATTTAACAGTATGGAAGTCGTGCTACAGCAGCTCTAGTCTTGCACAGACTGCTCCCACATATCTCAAATAACAACATTTCGTCTCTCTCCTGTTCATCTGAACTGAACTGCTCCCTAAAACAATTAGGCCTGCTTTGATCCTGGGCCATACTGTACATCACCTGGTCAGTGTCTAACACCTCTCTCCCTTGTCATGTATCCAACCAGGACCCTATCTGCACATATTAAACCTCACAAGAGCACACATGGCAGTCTCCTTGCATCACCAGCATCCACCCCATTTACTCCTGGCAGCATTAATCACAGACCAATCACCACTTCTGCACAACCACAGTACAAGAACACAATGGAACAACCCATAGCACATGTTCCCACTCAGGAGCCCATCAAATGGAAGTCCCTGTCACTCCAAACCTGACAACACACAGCCACTCCCCATGTGGACTCAGAGAACAAACTGGTAAGTACAAAAACACATTTTAATTTCTGTTAAAGTGAATTGGAATGATAAATCAAAAAAGAGATCTCCTTAACATCTTTTGGGGTTATCCTAGACAACAATGAGGTCAGAAAGAAATACAATGGAGACATTTTCTTTTGTCTCTGTGTTCTGATGTGAGATTTTGCATATAACTTAATAAATATTTTGTATGTCTTTGTTTGTAATTTAGGCAAAGCAATGTAATTTTTTGTTACTTTGGTGAGAGGCATTCATGTTTGCACCCACCCCCCCCCCCTTTTACCACTGAGTTTCTCTGAATTTTACGACAGAGTTGTGTGTGGTGCTTTAAGCCAGTTTGGCGAGTGTTTCTCTGCTAAAGTCTTTCAACCCCCGCAAGGAAACTTTAACTCAACAAATGGTTTTGGGGGATGGCAGGTATTAAGATGTTCTATTTCCCCATTGGTCTCAGGTATGCTTGTTTGGAACTGGCTTGTCTCAGAGGCCTTTAAGTACTATGATGCCCTATTGGCTCTAGGGGTTGGACAGAACATCTATAAAATTACTTGCTTAACCTAACACTATCTCTCTCTCTTACGATTCAACAACTGATGAAGACCATCTCACCATGAACTGAAAGGACAACACAATGGAGACCACAGTTTAGCAGCCATATTGGAACAGGCATACGGCCTGTTCTGAAGAAAGCTGAATGATGCTTTAACTAGAGACATTTTAAATAACTACAAGTCTATGTGCCGCCTGAAACTACACATCACCATTTAATCAGGTTGTATGGTTGCCAATATTCAAATGTACTTTGCATATTGTTATTATTTATGAATATTATCATCCATCCATCCATCCATTTTCCAACCCGCTGAATCCAAACACAGGGTCACGGGGGTCTGCTGGAGCCAATCCCAGCCAACACAGGGTAAAAGGCAGGAACCAATCCCGGGCAGGGTGCCAACCCACCGCAGGACACACACAAACACACCCATACACCAAGCACACACTAGGGCCAATTTAGAATCGCCAATCCACCTAACCTGCATGTCTTTGGACTGTGGGAGGAAACCGGAGCCCCCAGAGGAAACCCACGCAGACATGGGGAGAACATGCAAACTCCATGCAGGGAGGACCCGGGAAGCAAACCCAGGTCTCCTAACTGCGAGGCAACAGCGCTACAACTGCGTAATAATACATTACCAGTAAGCCCGCGATTCTCAAAAGAATCGCAAATCCAAGAATGGCAATCAGTTTCTGTTCCCTCCTATATTTGGAGGGATGCAATATCATGGAGGGTGGGTGCGTCCTGGGACATTTTTCATTTAATTAAATAAACATATTTGTACCAAAGCGGTTTCTTTTGGAGCTGTGACTCATCTGGTTCTGGTGTTTCAGAAGCGCGTTGTAGGCGCCTTCGTGTATTGTTTTTTATCCATGAAGTGTCTTTTTTGTTTTTCTATGGCTGTGTCGTTAGCTAGAAATCTTTTGCTGACGGAGGCGGATTCGCGTGCTGAAGTGACCATGGCGGCGGATCCGGGCATGGAGGGCTACATTACTAAACGAAGGTGGCATATGCGGTGGTGTGGGCGGTCGCGTTCGGGCGGCTGTACAACCTGGCGTGCATGCTTTACCTCAGGTTTAGTTCATAGGTTGTAGCCATACGGGCTCGTTTTTGTATTTCTAATCGTTGAGCTATTTTTTTTTGGAGCTGTGACTCCTTTGCCTGTGCTGTTTCAGAAGCGCGTTGTGGGCGCCTTCTTTCATTGTTTTTATCCATACGGGCTCGTTTTTGTATTTCCGTTAGTTGAGCTCTTTCATTGTGGAGCTGTGACGTCTTTGCTTCTGGTGTTTCTGAAGCGCGCTGTAGGAGCCTCCGTGTATTGTCTTTATCCATGCGGTCTCGTCTTTGTTCTTCTGTGGTTGTGTCGTTAGGTAGAAGTCATTTACTGTTAGGAATCATAATCCAATTTACTTTTAATACTGAATTACCGTCATGTGATTCAGATATGCCACACTGACTGCTGGCACAGTGGATTAGAGCAAGTTTAGTTTACAGGTTGTTTGGGCGCTACGTACTGACTCTGGGAAGTTCGGGCTCGGTTTTGTATTACTAATCGGTGAGCTCTTTCCATTTGGAGCCGTGACTCCTTTGCCTCTGCTTTGTCATAAGCGCGTTGTCGGCGCGGTCTCGTTTTTGTTTTTCTGTGGCTGTGTCGTTAGGTAGACGTCATTTACTGTTAGGAATCACAATTCAACTTACTTTTAATATGCCACACAGACCGCTGGCACAGTGGATTAGAGCAGGTTTAGTTCACAGGTTTTGTTGTTTGGGCGCCACCTACTGACTCTGGGAAGCCGCTGGGTTTGACTCTGAGGCGCAGTGCGCATGCGATGCGTCCGCCGTCCGTGCATAAATTAAACTGTCGTTTAGTAATATAGGTTTTATGTGTAACTTAACTCCTGCTTGTCTTTTTACTACACCTAATTGCCTGAGGTTATAGATATAGAAGGGAAGGTGGGGATAAGTTATATACTATAATACCTTATAAACAGTGGTGAGTCTGTGAGATTAGGCATTTTGACAAAGGCTACTTATTAATAATACAATAGGGGAAAGTAGAGCAACATATATTACTCTACCACGACAAAACACTCTGTTTCTCAGATTTTTCTCCTGAATACTTTATACTGGTATTCTGATCAGTGTCTCCTCTTAGGTTTCAGCAGAGATCTCAGCAATGTCACACGATGGGCTCAGGTTTTCCAAGTGATATCTTCACATTTCGCTTGTAATTTGAAAGTATTTGTATTGTGTGCTCAGTAATACACAGCGCAATGTATGGACAGTTGTTTGTGTTAACAAAACACTTTAATCTGATTACAAAACTGTACTCTGTGCCTCAGAATAATTTTATTAGTTGATCTAATTTATATTGCTGTGCTCCAATTAGATCATACTCATTCTAGAAGAAAAGGTGGGGAGTATGGCATGGCGTTTAAGACTTTGGACTTCAAACCCTGCCACTAATTCTGTGTGACCATGCGAAAGTCACTTCACCTGCCTGTGCTACAACTGGAAAAACAAAAAAAATATAACCGATTGTGTCTCAGATGTTGTAGGACTCCTTGGATGAAGGCATCAGTCCAATAATAAGTAAAAATATAAAGTCTTGAAAAAGATTAAAACAAAACTATAAAGGGATCTTACAAAATATCACATGCTTTTCAAATCAGATTTTCAGTTTTAACTCCTTATACACAGTTGTATCTCATGTCTCCTTTTTGTCTAAGGCTGTTTTTCCTAAGGACAAAGTTGGTGACAAAGTTGATTCGTGAATGAAACAGAAATGAGAATATCTTTTAAGTCTCAAGAGCCATCAAAGATCAACCTTTGAGCAGTAAAATTTTCCTATGGATGCCTTCCAACATGCTTAATTAAAAAAGGAGTAAAGTTGTTTTAAATCGCTATCCAGTGGGGCATTTCTTTAGACTATCTTAGCAGCACTGAGTTCAAGCAGGGGAAAAAACCATGGACAGGATGGCCACTCATTGCAGGACATAGACATAAAGGCCCTCACTCACTTAGACTGCTGGCTTTTAGTTTTTACTTTGTTTTTGTAACTATGTTTAGCTATTTTTATGGGAAAACACTTTGAGCTATACTTCACGTATGAAAATGTCCTATAAGAAATAAATGTTGTTGTTGTTAGATTGGGGCCAGTTTAGAGTTACCAATTAACCTAACCTGCATGTCTTTGATTGACTTGGGACATTTATAGAACATGCACACTCCACACAAACAAGATCAAATATGAGATTTGAACCCTGGATGCCTTATTCATGAGGCAGCAGTGCCAAATAATCAGCTATTTTGCTTACTCATACAGGCAAAGTGAGAGTCACCAATTAAATGCACATCTTTGTGATGTGAGAGGAAAACTGGAGTACCTATGCAGATACTGGGAAAAGGTGTATGGTGCAGATGGGCCAAGATACAAATCCTCTAACCACTGAGCTACCGTGTTACACATCCATGGGTTGTAGAGCTTCAGTGGAAATGCAGACAAGAAAAGGTTGTTTAACTTGTTATGAAGCCATGCTGCTTGCCTATTTTCTGACTACTTTTCATTTCCCTCTGATGCTACTTCTTTTGACCACATTGTTACCATGGTTACCTGATCCCTTGACGAATTTATGCTAGTGACTTATTTAGCACTGCCCTGTTAATCGGTCTATAACAGCAAATGCACAAGGAATATATTCACATTTATATTATTATTATTTTCCAGGGTTCTGAGAACCTACAAGTGAAATGGAATTATTGACTTTCCAAGGTTATGGTGGCCTTATGTCAATGGAATCATATTTTTTATTCAGGGTCTGTATTCTCCTCAGGTCTATCTACTGGTTCTTTCTAAGGTTCTTCCAGTATTAAGCAACAAAGAGATTGGAATTCTTGACCTAAAATTCCTGAGCCTAACCCAGTAAATGCTGCAGAAAATCTCTATTGTGCCATTTATATATCCCAATATTGATTTTTTTATAGCTAAGACAGCACAGCATCCCAGTGTTTAGCATTGCTGCCTCATGGATTCAGCCTCCTGGGTTTGAATCCAACACCTGACATTTTCTATTTTATTTGGAGTTTGCACGTTCTCAGTGTATATGCTTGGGATTTCCTCTAGTCAATTCAGTTGCCTTTTCACAACCTAAAAACATACAGACAGGAATAATTGATGACTTTAAATTTACTGGCTGTGAATCTGGAAGTGTGCAGAGCAAAAAAAAAGAAATCCTCAAAGTCAGTACAAAGGAAGGAGTTTAGCTTAAGTGACTAAGCTAGTTGTACTCGGCACTCTAAACCCAGCGGTCTATGGAAGGCCATGTAGCTTAGAGGGCTACCACCTGAGTGAATTTCTCAACAGTCTGGTGCTCTCTCCAAGGTTGGTTGCTGCCTTGTTCTTAGTCCTGCCAAAAAGTCACTACATCCACTTTGACTTTAACTTGAAAGTGTTAACTTAAGTTTCTTTCAGACCAGGAGGAAACTTCTCCATCTGGGCTTTCAGAAATCCCTGCTACATCTCAGAAAGTGACTGCCATTCTACTGCTATTTGCTCTGAGGAACCACACAGGTTTAAACCCTGAGTCATTTAAACTTTCATAGCCTTTCCTCTGTATTTCCATGAGTGTGAGTGAACCACACCGCTCCAGTGTGTTCCTGTAAAGCCTACATCTGAGACTCTGTCATTATTTCCATGTTGCCTTTCTCACCTCCTGTCCAGTTTTATACTTTCTGTCTTTGAAGGTGATTCTCTCAGCATGCATCTTTACTCCTTCTCATGTATCTCAGACTCACACTTCCTATTTCTTCACATCACCAAAGCCAAACTGACTAATTAGGTTGCTCTGAAGGATTGGACACACATAGTGTTTTATTTTATAGTAGATACAGATTTAACTCAGCTCTCATATCCAGTACTTCCTGTCAGCTATTTTCAGCCTAGTTTTCGTTATGATTACACTTCATATTAGATCACACAGGACCACCATACTTTTGTGCCAAAAGGATATAAAGACCAAACCAAAACCACTATATCAGTATCTTTGGATGCAGGGAAAAAACATTGAAATGGGGTGCCATTCTATCACTGGGCACACATACACAAACACCCATATTATATCAAGCTTATCTAATTTAGAGCAGCCAGGTCTTTAAGGTGTAGGAGGAGAGTGTCAACACATGTGGAAATACTGTATAAACTCCTCTTAGTTAGAAATTTTGCTGGGCTTCCTTATTAAGTGTGCCATTGTGCTCACACTACATTCATAAAAGAAGAGTACAGGCATCAGTAATTATTAACCCCTTTTAGTGGTCTCCCTTGTACCTTTAGGGTGATTAGTGTATGCTAAAAGAGAGAGAGCTGTGTAAAAATATCAATTTAAAATGATTTATTGTTTCTCAGTGGCTATTTTGTTAATGTAAGTCCACCTGCTCCTCCATGCAAATAGTTTGCTCCTTGAAATGGTGTAGACTGCAGATATAGTCAAGAAGATCAGGAGTTTCTGGGCCAAACATTAGAATGAGCAAGATGTCTGATCTAAGTGACTTTAATTGTGATATAACTGGTGGTGCCAGATATGGAGGATCCAATATCTCAGAAACACCTGACCTCTTACGACATTCATATGCTACATTCTTTAGAGCTTGCAGATTATGATATGATAAACAAAAAAACTTCTGTTGAGCAGGAATTCTGTGGGCGAAAACACCTAGGCAATGAGATAGATCAGAGGAGAATGGACAGACTTATGTAAGCTGACAGATAGGCCACCAATACTAAAGTAACAGCTCTGTGTAACATTGGTAAGCAGAAGGGCATCTCTGTATGCACAATGAGTCAGACCTTGAAGATAATTGGCTACAACAACAAAAGACAACAATGCTTCTATTGTTACTCACATGGAACTGAACGATTATTCTAAAGTGGGCAAGTGACAACCAAAATTGGATGATTACAATGTTAGAAATGTTTGAAAATAATAACTAGCAAGAATCCTTCAAAAACATGCAGATAATAGGGTCAGAATTTGGAATCATGGACTGACACACTGTACAGGTGGCCAGGTGTTGTTCCTGCCTTGTGCTCAATAATAGCTGGTATAGGCACCAGCTGCCTGATGACCCTTGCCTGGTTTAGCTGGTTAGGATAGAAATATATATATAAATATATAGTATGTACAGTCAGAAGTAAGTCTCATGCATAGAGGGTTGACTGATCTATATTACTAAACGACAGTTTAATTTATGCACGGACGGCGGGCGCACTGAGCGTATGCGCACTGCGCCGCGGACGCACTGACGAGCATGCGCAATGCGCCGCAGCGCCCCAGAGTCAAACCCAGCGGCTTCCCAGAGTCAGTAGGTGGCGCCCAAACAACACAACCTGTAAACTAAACCTGCTCTAAACCTCTGTGCCAGCAGTCCAGGTCAGCACAGGCAAAGGAGTCACGGCTCCAAATGGAAAGAGCTCAACGATCTATAATACGACACCGAGCCCGTACTTTCCAGAGTCATTACGTGGTGCCCAAACACCACAACCTGTAAACTACACTTGCTCTAATCCACTGTGCCAGCAGTCAGTGTGGCATGTGTGAATCACATAACGGTAATTCAGTATTAAATGTATGTTGGATTATGCTTCCTAACAATAAACGATGTCTACCTAACGACACAGCCACAGAACAACACAGACGAGACCGCATGGATAACAACAATACACGGGGGCTCTTACAACGTGCTTCAGACACACCAGAAGCAAAGACGTCACGGCTCCACAGAGGCAAAGGGGTCATGGCTCCAAATGGAAGGAGCTCAACGATTAGTAATACAAACACGAGCCCGTATGGCTACGACCTGTAAATGAGGGACACACCCACCCTTCATGATATTACATCCCTCCAAATATCGGAGGGAACAGAAAGTGATTGCCATTCCTGGATTTGCGATTCTTTTGAGAATCGCACGCTTGCTGGTATTACAGAGAACAATGTGAATATACAGTACCACCATGAACCCTGTTTTCATTTGCTTTAGAATGGAGGTGAACTGTCTGGTTGGCCATTGATGTCACTTGCACCGAAGATAACAGTTGCTCCAGCCCTTCTGATTCCATCTCTCTATTTAAATAACGCAAACCTTTGTCATTCTGGAAGAAGCCCTCAAGAAGGACAGAAGTCTCTGGAGAGCTCAAATTGCAAAGAAATGTCATTATTTCAACCAACCAAACTGGACATTAAACAGGGGTCACCAGCTCACCTTATGTATTATGTACAGTATGTAATGCAAAGTTGACTGACTCATTCACTCATACACTCATTAACAAAAACACTCTTTCTCACTTAGTTAAAAGCTGAAATTTGGCAGGATAGTACATCTAGGGCAGTAGGTATCCACTAAGGTATGATATTTCAGTATATCAATATTTACAGGTACCCCCACCCCAACAGAAAAACTAAGTACCCCAAAATCTCAAAAATGCCTTAATGGATTTAAATGAAATTTGGTGATGTTATAGAAAAAAGAAAATTAGCCAACCTGCGTTTTTTAATCTGTTGATAATTTTTTCATTTGTTGATGATATTAGTATTATGCTAACTTACATGCTTTGCAGTGTGCTAAGAGTGCTTTATGCAAACGAAGGATAGAGCAGAAATGATTGACAGGCTGAACAGCAGAACTAAACGATAACTAAAAACAGGTTTGGGTCCTGGATAAGAAAAAACAGATGTGATGACATTTGACAGCTACAGTCAGGTATAAAATGGAAGGTGAAGATGCAAAGATGAATGGTTAGGAAGCATATATATATATAGTCACACATGGACGTATGAGGATACCCCACCAGACTGTGCTCCACTCCCAGGCAAGAGGGTGTGCCCACGCTAAATGATTTATTCCTTTGTTCCTCTGCAGCGTTGAGAATTCAACCACTGGGGGACAACCAAGTTTGTCCAGACATTAAACAGGGTGGCCCCATGGGTCCCACAACCTTTTCTGAGGTATCTTGCACTGTTTTGTACTTTCACCATAAATCTATCTCTCTCACTATATATACTGTGTATATATATATATAGTGAGACCATTTAAGTCTGCCGTGCCTTCCTGTTGAGAGGGAGCAAGCTGGGAGCATCGGTATTATCAAGGTAAGGACACAGTGATCACTAATAGCCTTTCTCCTTTTGATGCAGTTCAAAGTATGAAGCACACTAACAAAACTTCTGTTTGGCCTTGAAGAAGCCGCCATTTCATTCAAAATTAATAATGTTGCTGGAAGGTGCCATTCAAACACGAACCCAAGAAAGAAGAGTTAGGATCTCCTTAATTGAAAGTGTACCTAGAAACCCAAATAAAGTGGCACTAAAGGATGTCTACATTTACTAGACTGACACTTTTGTTTTCTTTTTCCCACTCTTTTTGTTTCAATTAAATGGGTTACTGGCAGGTCCCCAACACTTATTTTCTTCCTCTTTTTTCATCATTCATTAAAATATTTAATAATTAAACCAAAACCACACAAGGCAATTAAAAACAACCAAAACAAATTAAAATTTTTATATGATGTAGGAGTCTTTATAAGAGGAGGAAATTAAAAGAAGGGAATTGACTGGCTTAACAGAGATGAGTCATGAATTTATGGTAATTAAGTGATTACAGTGTATTATGTTTTGAGAGAAGCATTGATGCATAACTCTAGGTAAATGATTGCTGGTTTAATTTAACAACAGATTTACAGATTTGAGTTGTTGTGACTATATTAACTTCAGATTTGCATTATGATTTTTTAATGTAGGTCTGAAGTATTTCCAGAGATCAATGTTGTTTGGAGATACAGTATGTAACAGTTGTGAAAAATATTATTGATAATAGATTTTCCAATGTATTTTTTAGTTCTTTTACTACAATGGTATTAAAAATAACATTAATATTTTACTCAATCAGAAAAGTGTTGAAAGTTCTTAAAGATGTACCAGCATGGAGTGGAGTGAGGGAAGCTGTTTTGGTGGTCTGGGTGAAAGAGGGAACAGAGAACACCAATCAAGCTGATGTATTATGGAATAGCTGGAGAGGTCTGTGGGCAGTTGCTGGGAGCTCTGGAAGACAGTTATGGAAAGAGAGATCAAAAGGCTGAACCAGAAGCTGAATGTCACGGGTGGTGAGGAAGATTCCAATCATGTGATTGTTATTAAAAAAGAAAAAGTAAGAATAAGTCAGTGAAGAAATATTTTGGTGAAATGAAAGGAAATAGTCAAGATTCACACCAAGATTGCTAAAAGTCACTAATAATAAGAACATGACATCTTCAGGTTCAATGCTTAAGGAAAGATCTGTGGATGGAGAAGCAGAAGGCAAATACAACATATCAATTTAAGGTGATGTTTATTGGTCCATGATGAGATGGAAGAGAGGCAGTTGCAGATATGAGTGTATAACTGAGAACCAAAGAGAATGAAATGCCAATCATTGTCTCACCGGTATAAATGACTAAAGAAACCATGAGATTAAGTAAAGGTGTCTTGGGAAAGAATGTAGAGAGAGAAAAGGATCCAGTTCTGACCCTTGAGTCACACCTGTGTAGAGCTTCCAAGCAGAAAACAGAAACTCAGACTGTGATACACAAAATGATCTATCAGATAGGTAATGTTGTAGTTACCACATTAATTGACCTCTAGTTTTAATTTTGGTAATCTTTATGCACTTACATCATGACTGTATTGTACTGTGGTCTTTTTCTGACTGCCATGACCATGCTTTTTAAAGACATGAAGTTCATTGGGATAGCCTTGCAACATGGGATGTCATCATTTACTTCTTTTTAAGGACAATACAAACAGAAATCGCAGAAGGGAGATAGGACAGCAATTCTCAAATGCAGATGATCTGAAACAGAGCTTGTTGGGAATAGAAATTTATAAAGGAACTTGGCATGGCATGTGGAATAGAAATCCAGTTTGTTTATGTGTGTATGACATTTTTGCCTTTTGAACATAGGCAAAATTTTAGCATGGAATCTAAGCATGATTTTTTTACATGAAGCCTCTGTCCTGAAAAGCAACAAACAGAGAGCTTGTTACTCAAGCCAATGGTCACATAGGAGACAGAGATGGAAGCCATAAGGGGTACCTCTTCCAGTAAAGACAGAAATGAGAACAGAGGAAGAAAATTAAAGGGAAAGAAACATGATTTACTGAGAAACAACTGCTCAGTCCTTAACTAACTGGATTGCATTAGTCCAGGTCTGAATAGTGAATCTGGCTGGATTAGCTGATCCAGGTAGCTGTAATTTCTAAATGTAAGAGATTATAGAGAGAAGATTTCCAAGTAAGGAGATAGCACAGTTCAGAATGTTTCCAGCATGAGTCTAACTTTACTGCCAACATTATAAGCCTCTACTGGAAAGAAGAATAAGGAGGAAAAATCCAGTAGTTAACGGCATTTGAGAAGACATAAGGATATGGCAGGAAAGAACTGAATAGATGGACTCAGCAACATTAAACCAAAGAAAAGCCACGTGGAGATAGCCCCAGAACAAGTGGAGTACTAAGGAAGCAAATGTAACATATAGGATTAGGGACTAGGACCATTAGATGACAGATTTGTAGGGTAGAATATAATTGATATACAGTTTTAAATTGCTTGTTCTTGTGATCAGGATTTTTGAAGATTTTTTAAGGATTTGAAAAATGTACATCCATCACAATGACAGCTAGTTGGGTAGAACACAACATCAATTAAAAATAATAGGGATAGTTTAGAGATGCTTTAATAAGTAGACTGGATAGAAGAGATACAAGTTTGGATATAGATGAGAGAGATGAAGAAAAGAGAAAAGGGAATGGATGTGAAAGGTGGAGGTTAATGGCACTCCACATATCCTAAAAACTGACTGCAGCTAAAAGAAAAAGAAGAGGATTTGGAAGGAATTGAATATATGAACCTAAGTAATTGAAATGTCTTGATCCAGTCATCATAGAGTGTGCAAATACCCTGTGCAGCTCATGGAGGAAAAGCCAGGCCTCCAATATTAAAAGGAGTGTTGTTAGAAAGTTTTAATTGTTGAAGGGTTAAATGAAACAGAAAACAGAGAATTTTACTCCCTAAACTTCAATGAAACTAAGCTTGGTTTGGTTTCTAGTTAAGAAATTCTTAGGGTTTTACAGAGCCTTTTAGTTACCTAATTTTTATTTTTCCTGAATACACAATGTGACAAAAATAAACATGACATATCATGCTGGTGCAGGGATTAGTGCTTCTGCCTCACAGCACAAGAGAGCTTGGTAGGCCAGATCCCTGTCTTCTTATAATTTACTCATTCTCCCCACGTCAGCATGGGCATTTTTCCGACTTCTCCATTTTTTGTTTGATAGCCTAAAGATGTGCATGTATTTTTTTAATTAGTTACTCTAGACTGGCCGGTTTAGGTTTGTGAGGGAGAAGGCAACATGATAGAATAGTGCCGCAGAGAGAGCTCATTGGTTATTTAGGATTTGTTCATTTTTTCCATTTCTACATGGGGTTTACCTCAAAACACTTTGGTTTTCCTTCCACACCCCAAAGATTTGTGACAAATTTAAATTAGCATTCCATGAGTGAATGTGGGTGTATATATAAGTGTGCCCCTTCCTGATTTGCCTTGAACCCAATGTTGCTGGAATAAGCTTTTGGATAAAAAATGGATGGATAGATGTATAGGTCCCTTAAGAAAAAAAAATAAAACAAAATAAAGATATTTAAAAGCTGACAAATACTGATGTCTCATGTATCTGAACAGTTTATGTTTTAGCCACTCTAAATCACTGCTGTAGTCTATTATGCGTTATGCTCATGGCAGCAGTACAGAAAGACCAAGCCAGTGCCTCTGATGAGATTGCCAGGGCTTCTTATTCTGGGACCTACTGTACATGATTGCTGGCCCTAAGGATCAAATCAGACAGTGGGATATGGAGTTTCTCCTGTGCGCAGGTAGACTTTAATTGGTTTGCCTTTCTTTAGCAAAGGGCACACAGCGAGACAATGAATTTGCACATCCTTGCAGAAAAAGAGCAGAATTTCAATTAAACTCAGAAATGGAAAAAATGTTAAACTGTTCTTTTTTTTAAATATTGATTTTAATTTTCTGATATATGAAGGATTCTAGCTGTATCACCTACATAATGTACCATGTGGAGTAATAAATTATTTAATAATTATAATAATAATAATTTATGTAATGTTTTATATAGTATAAGTTCAGCTCATAATTAACTACATACAACAAAAATAAAGACCTAACAGTTATGTTAAAGAGATGCATTATTATACTAAAAACAAAATATTTTATAAAGAGGGCCTGAGCAAAGCATATGATCTGCAATTGGAATACTGGCACAGCAACTTCTCATATAGTCCAAAAATGTAAACATTCATAATTTTTTTTAATTCAGTTTATCCTGCGCAGTTCTGACTGCATATCTTTAAACTGTAGGTGGAAATGAGAGGTCATGGGGGAAGGCCATACATTCATGCACATTGGTGTCTCTGTTAGCCTACTGGTCATGGAGTATTATTATTATTATTATTATGACTATTTGAACCCAGCCACAGAGGACTTACAACATTTGAGAGATACAATTGGTTACATTACTTTTTGTTTTTCCAGTTGGAGTGCAGACAGGTGAAGTGACTTGCTTATGGTCACAAAGTGTCAGTAGTAGGATTTAAGGTCCAAAGCCTTAACTGCTACAACATGCTGCCTATAACTGCTGTAAAATCGTTTTGTTAACTACAATCTACAGCAACCTCTAAAGGATCCTTACCCACTTTTATATATTTGTAAGCACCTCTAATAATGTACAATACATCTCTAATCAATATTCAATTAACTCTGTCTAGATCCTTTTCTAACCCTGAAACTGCCTTACTAACTCAGCACCATGTTATATCTTCTTGACTGTTCTTTGATCCACGATTCCACTGGTGAGCTCTATGCACTAGTCTAGATGGTTAGAGGTTTACTGGAGTCATTTGGCAACAGTTCCAAGTTCAAGATTGCTGTCATGTGTACATAGTACAAGAAAATCTTTACTTATATGCCTCCTTAGAATAGAGATAGTAATACAATATCAACCAAAGACACACAATACAAGTTAGAAGAAAAAGATATATTCTATATATATATATATATATAAAACAATAAGCCTAAAAGTGCAACGATTTTGTGCAACAATTTTATGTGATGTTTTCATGTCATGTTTTTTGTCACGCTTTATATCAGGCTTATTTTAAAACCTACATATATATTTTTGGTATCATTCTTTTATCGAAATTTAATGTGATGTTGTTAGATTTTCAGATTCTTTTTCCATTTTTAAATTACAAACTAAAAAATATCAAGAACTCATGTCCCGCGAGACGAGACTTTGTGACAAAAGATTTAACCACGCCCAAGGCCGGAAATAAAAGACAAAGAGTAGGACAGCTGCTGTACAGGCTTTTAAATGTTCGAAGCGCCATGCAAGATGCAGATCATGCGGCACGGCAGCAGCAGCAAGCCAGCAACTGATCGAGCAAAGAGGAGGTTAAAAAAAAACTGTATTTGTTTCTCATTGTATCACCGTTTAAGAGGGGGTTTCGGAGGAGCAACCATGTCTCCTTTGGGGTATGTTCAGCCCTCCTCTTCACAATGCGAGTATCAGAGACGCAAAGTGGTTGGAGCATAGCGCAAGAACCCCCTAGTAATATATAATATACAGTATATATACAAGTAACACAATAACGTGCAATGAATACACTTGACTTGACCATTCCTAGTTTTCATACTCTTTCTCTGTAAGTTTAGCATTCGTTTGCTCAGATGTTGATGCACTTGCTGCTTCTTGAACAGCTTTTCTTTTCTCCACTCTAGTGGCCTGCTTCTTCTCTTCTTTTGTCGGCATCTTTTCACGTTAAAACAGATTAAGTCAGTGTTTGTATTGCAATTACTTAGCACGTTTTCTTTAATTTTTCACTTAAGCTGGTACTTAAGTCTTCAATCTGCCTCAAGAATGATTTAAGATATGAAGAGGTAGGGGAAGTGACAGCGAAGGTGGTAGGGATGAGAACGGCACCCGTACGCATATGCTGCATGGCCACCCTGCTGGCTGCTGCCAAGAGTTGATTCTACAATAAAATAAAATAAAAATAAAAAGAGGAATAACCTTGGAGGTCAATCATCACCCTGAAAGCGGACAGTAGATGTCACGTAGTATATGTGAACCAAATTTCAAGTCAATAGGTCAAACGGCTTGTGAGCTACAGGTGATTTAAAATCCTGGACAGACAAATGAACAACCATGGTAGCGTATTATATATAAAGATTATAATATATATATAATACTACTTCTACTACATCAACTGCAAAAAAGAATACGTCAGCATGCATAGAATGCAAAATATATACATTATTATCCATATTACTAAACGAGAATGGTAAACTGGATATGGACGCAGGGACCTGCCCGTGGACGCAAAAGACATAGTGCGCAAGTGCCACACAAAGCCACCAAACCCCCCCACCCCCAAGAGTGAAAAGGGAGAGACTACGAACCGTCAGAGTAGGAAACAAAGTAAAACGTCATAAAGAGGTTAAAGAACAGGGACAAACACATGGAGAGCAGGTTACAGAACAAAGCCCCCCTGCCAAGAGTAAAACGAGAAAGACTACGAACCGTCTGACATGCCGCAAGCAGGATAATGCAAGGTCAGAAATAAAACACAGAGTAGGAAACAAAGTAAAACTTTATAAAGGGATTAAAGAACGGGGACGAACACATGGAGAGTGGGTTACAGATGATGAAAACTGGAATGCAACAGCTTCAAAAAAACCTAGGCACGAAACACATGCACACTGAGATACAGAATATAAACCCAGAAACAACGACAGTTAAACGTCCACACCACACAGCGGAGGCGGACCCGGAAGGTGCAGGCGCCTACATCGTGCGTCGGAAGGCGCGGTAAAGTACAAAAGGCAAAGGCGCCTACACAGCATGGTAAAAACCGACATAATACGGAAGGCGCAAGCGTCACCGCCATATTGTGAGTGGCACTAATGCGTGGTGAAAGCGCAGGAGGAGACATAGTAAAACAAGAGGAGTCAACGCCCTGCCCCAGAGTGAAACGGGACACACTACGGATGTCCACAAAGGTTCATACATCAAACCCGAGATGGTACGAACACGCGTCTGAAACCGCGGAAGCAAAACTATCTCGGCTCCAAAACCAAACAGCTCAACAACTAACACGGCTTCGACACCAAGCCCGCGTGGACAGATCGAATGAACGTGGACACCTACAACGCGCGTCTCAAACTGCGTAGGCAAAGCAGGCACGGATTCAACACGACACAGCTCGAGTGACCGAGATACAAACACGAGCCTGCCTGGATATAATTAATGAAAGCAGGCGCCTACAACGTGCGTCTGAAATACCGCAGACCAGGCAGGCACTGCTCCAAAATGAAAGAGCTCGACTAAACGAGATACGAAGTGAAACGGGAAACACTACAGAGTCCGCAGTGCTCCACGATGCACCGCATAATAGTTCGGAAAGAGCTTCGTAGTAACAGTGGGGAGACCCAGAGTGACAAGGGCGAACGCTCCGTATTAAACATACGTCATCCTCACACGTCCAAAGTATACAGCATAGGTGAATCACATTACAGTGATGCATTATTAACAGTACGATAAACATCACAGTATCGCAAAGAAATGAAAATTATTACTCGAAAAAGAGAAAATATATTCACCACGGACCAGGTGTCATTGAAACAAAAGCAAAATAAAGCGAGATCAGAAATGAAAGACAGAGTAGAAAGCAAAGTAAAACATCATAAACAGGTTAAACGAGGGGGCCAAACACATGGACAGCAGGTTACAGATAATGAAGACTGTAAGTCAAAAGCTTCAAAAACAAAAGCTCGACTGACCGAGATACAAACTGAAACGGGAAACAGTATGGGGTCCGCAGTTGTCCACAATGCACCGCGTAATAGTACGGACGGAGCTCCTTATTAACAGTGGGGGGCCCCAGAGTGACACGGGCGAACGCTCTGTATTAAACGTGCGTCATCCTCACACGTGGCTGCCCAGTGGGCAAGGGTTCAAAACGCCGGGGGTAGGCGAGCGAAGCGAGCAGGGGGTGGAGCCCCCTTGTATACAATATCTACTCAAGAAGACATTGTAATTGTTACTATGACTGGCTCTTAATTAACCTTTCAACCTGTAGGCAGAGTGGTGGCTCTGAGGCTAGAGATCTGCACTGGCAATCTGAAGGTTGCCGGTTTGAATCCCGTAAATGCCAATAGGGACTCTGCTCTGTTGGGCCCTTGAGCAAGGCCCTTAACCTGCAATTGCTTAGTGCTTTGAGTAGTGAGAAAAGCGCTATATAAATGCAAATAATTATTATTATGAATAACAACTGTCCCTGAATTTATTGTTGCAAGCATGAATGTTCCTGTTCCATCTGCCAGAAGAGAGGAATAAGAAAAGCAACTGCGCAAGATGGCTTAGGTCTTTGAACATCCTGCTTACCATATATATATATATATAAAATATTCTTTCGCCTTCACCACCCTCTGAAGTGTTTTACAATCTTCAGCCACCTAGCTGTACCAGAATGTAATGTAGCCGGTGAGGATTGACTCCACCTTGCACAACCTAAAGTTTCTGAGAACAGATGGAGAAATGCAAGCATTCATCAGAGGTCTGAAGAAGTAGAGGCATTGTTGAGCCTTCTTGATAGCAGCCAAAATGAGTTGTGTCCACTTCAGTTCATTTGTGATAGTCTCAACAGATATATATGGGAAAGTGGTCTGCTTTCTGAAGTCAATGACCAGGTCAATGGTTTTGCTGACATGAAGCGTCAGAGAGGCAAGTTGTCCTGGGACCACTGATTCAGCAGGTAAACCTCTTCTCTGTAGGTTCTCTAATCATTGTTGGTGATCATAACTATGATGGTGTTGTCATTAACATATTTAATATGGGCCCTGTAGCTCTGTAAGGCCACACAGTCATAAGTGAACAAGGGGTACAGAATGGGACTTCAGGTGTTGAGGTTAATGTAGAGAAGGGCTCCTCAATAATGATCCTAGAGGGCCATAGTGGCTACAGATTTTCTCTTCAACCAATTTCTTAATTAGAGCCCATTTATTTTTTGCTAACGGAATATCTTTTGTGCTTTGTTTTAGTTAACTTGCTTGTTATGATTCAGAACCCTTAATTATATATATTAGTTTTAATTATCTACATTTAGATTTTAGTTGTTGGCTGCTATCTTAACCAGCCAACAGTTAATAATGAGGTGCAAATGGCAAAGAAGCCACCAGAACTGGTAAATGTGGTTCCTTTTACACTTGTGTATGTGTAAGTATCTTGCGTTAATAAAATGTTTTGAAAGGAATCCTAGAGAAAAACGAAGGACCAAGAAGTACAAATATGTTCTGGTCCACAAAAGAAATGGATAATGTTATCAGAAAATATAAATCTACAATGTGATAAAGATTCATATTAGAATAATGAAAAGCCACATAATTAAATACCAAGTCTCATTATCAGCAAGAACTGGTTTCTAATTAAGACATTAGTTGAAATGAACGCCTGATGTAGAGGATATAATGGTGCTGAATCACAAATGCTGAACTCTGCCATTTAGTCCATGATCCAGTTACAGAAGGTGCACTAATTCCTAACTTGTTGTCTTTAGTGATCAGCTTTGATAGTAAGGCAGTGTTAAATATCAGGCTCAGATCCCTAAACAGAACTCTGACATTGTAGTTTTTAATTATCCAGATGTGCCAGGATGGCATGAAGTGTCAGGGATTTGGCACTCCCTGTGGACCAGTTGTAACCATAAACGAACTGGAGGTGTTCATACTATCTGTAATATTTGGTTTAATGTGGCCCAGCACCAGTCTCCCAAAGCACTCCATTATAAAGGGAGTGAGAGCCAATTGTCTGTAGTCAATGAGGCATCCCATTTTTGTTTTTAGGCACAGGAATAACTTTTGAAGCAGATGGGATCACATATTATCATGTCAGTGAATTGTTTGCTACAGGTTAGACTTTACTTTGTAACCAGTAAGTATCTCTAACCCAGGTCAAAGCTTGTATGAATTGTTACTTCTACTGTAGTTGTTCTCCAGTATATGCTCGTACTGACATTTAGCCACTTTAATTGCTTTTCTGAGCTTGTACTTCATTTAATATATTTTTACATATCATTTTTGCAAAATGCATTTCTGTGTCCTTAAAGCTGGTGACAGCTAGTAAAGAAGGGGTTAAACACATGTGTTACATGCCATCAAGTGAACAGTAACATAAAATAACAATAAATTTTAAAATAAGTAATTATATAGCATGTTTAGATATTTATTTTGTAAGTAATGAGTCATGTAACTAAGTTACTTTAAAAAGTAGCATTCCCCAACACAGCTGGTGACCTTCTGTTTCTTATTAGGAAATATCTGAGTTGTTTTTACAGTCTAGCCATTTTGCCACCAGGTGTTCATAAGGGTTAAATGGATGATTCTGAGCCTCCATAGGGTCCTCTATGTTCCACACCTTGATTTGGCTGAAGTTCAATAAACACAGTATCCATCCATCCATCCATTTTCCAACCCACTGAATCCGAACACAGGGTCACGGGGGTCTGCCGGAGCTAATCCCAGCCAACACAGAGCACAAGGCAGGGAACCAATCCCGGGCAGGGTGCCAACCCACCGCAGAAACACAGTATGCAGACATGATTAAGATTTTTTGTTGTTTTTCAATTAAACACTAAAATGGGTAAGATGGGTCATCCAAGCACATCTGACTGTGGTATGATTGTTGGTGACAGATGTGGTGGTTACAGCTTCTCAAAAACATCTGCCCTTCTTATATTTTCATAATCTACAATGTCAGTGTCTGAGGCACATGTCTTTGAACCTTTCAAGTACAAAATCCTTGATGAAGCACCTGTAACATCCATGGTTTGGATCTGAAAATCAGCTATCAATGGACTGAGGAAAGGAGTGGAGCCACAAGGAAAAACTAGCCATAAAGAGCCCATGAAGAGCAGGGAACGGGGAACATATAAAGACCATTTTTCTATGAGCACTTCAGAGGCACTTCTCAGCTGCTAAAGCTCTATGGCCTGGGTGTGTGGGCGCTGGTGAGTCTCAAAAAGGATCATGGCACTAGATTTGCACACTTCATTTTCATTTAAAAACAGAATTTATAAACAAAAACAATCTACAGTGTGTCCACACTAGCATTTTCACATTGCTAACAAAAGTGTCTCTGGCCAAACTAAAATGACCGAAAAGACATGACTTTGAAGGTCTTCTATACTGGGCATGTGTGCATCATCATAAAAATACTCAAAGAGACTGAAACCCTACAGGCCAGGAGGATTTATCACAAAACTGTAACAACCAGTATATTTTTTGTCTTTTGCACAATTGGACATATTTGTAATGCAATGTACAAAATACAATTTAAATGCATGCAGGTAAGCAATACAGCAAGCATTATGTAAACAACTCTTCTTTGTCTGCTATGTTGAAATATGGATGACCAAACAGGGAATAAGATCTTGCAATGAGCAATTGTGTTCATGTAGCGACTATGTAAGAAGATCAAAATGCAATTACAGCCAGTGTTTTTGAAAATCTATGTTTTCACCCGTCCATATTGCAACACAGAACCAGTGTTTTCAGAATTGTACAGATCTGGAGAGCCTTTACAGAAGTCTCCATTTTCAGAGTTAAAAACACTGGTGTGATGAAAGGGGAAGACAAAGACTAATGTCTGAATTTTCAAATGAAAATGTAGTAGCGTGAATGTAGCCTGGGTTGTGTGACTTATTGTGTTGCTTCTGAACCTAGGTGAGAGGTGTTAGGTGGAGTCGGTAGTGTGAATATACACGCAGTAAATAAGGCAGACAAGGTGAACGAGAGTGCATGGGTCCGCACAGAACGGAACCCAGGAATGTTAGGGCTGCAATGGTGGTTTTTGATGCATAAGAAATAACAGTTCTTTTACAATAAGAGCCATATGCCACTAGCATTGTCTAAGTGCTGAATCCATTTCCTTACCTCAGACCGCCCAGGTCATTACACACCTTATTCAAATTGCTGCAGCCCTGACCGCCTGCATTCTCTACATTGTTCCTCTCATTTTGTTCCCTTCAATTTCTGCTCTCTATTTTGCATGTTGCACCTAGTCACTCACATCTGAAATAATGCTACTTTCTCTAGCTTTTTCATTTTTGAAAATTACTAAACATAAATAGGCACCATTAGAAAAATACCCTGGCATATAAACATATATAAATTGATGATTGTTCTCTTTTAATTGATGTTGTCACTTAGTAGTTTATAACTATTACCATTTCAAGAAAATGATTAGACGTCCAAAGAGCACAGCATTTCCATAATTATATTTAGCTCTTTGTAGCATTTTGAAGTGAAATGGGACCAATGCCACAGAGAATTTTCAGGTAAGGTGCCCAATGTCAATGTTGTTACTCAGTCTGTTTTTCAGTCAACACATTTATTACCTATTAAGGTAATTTGGCCACGGCAGTGGTCCTTTCACATATTTACTTTGAATATTCCATTTTCAGTTTCCTGTGTGACAGATCTAAGGATAGTAATGCATCTGTTATTTCTCAGCTTTTGGAGAAAAGCCATCATTAAAATTATTTCAATGGGCATGTCTTGTAACAGGGTTGCACAGTGTTTAGCGTTACTGCCTTATGGCTCCAGAGGTCTGGGTTTAAACCCCACACTGGTCACTATCTGTGTAGTGTTTACATATTCTCACAGTTTTTCTAGTTTCCCCAATTTTCTTTCTGTATCATAGAGGTGTGTATTTTAGGTTAACTGGTGAGTGTGGCTAAGTGCATAAGCATGTCCAGCGATGGAATGGCACTTCATCCAGGGTTGGTGTTGTTCCTGCCTTATACCCTGTGTTATTGGAATAGACCTTTGAAGATAGTGCTGTAAGAAAGCTGTAAATTGTGCTCTTTGGAACTGCTTCCTTGAACTCCAGTCTTCTATAATCAAACAGACATCTTGGGCTAAATGGCCTGTCCTCATTGTATTTGTACCAGTCTTCTAAAACCCCTGCTGCCTTTCCAACTGAGCTATCAACCACAAGTGAATTCCTGCCTTTAATCTTTATTTATTGCTTAATGATACTCTTTATGGATTTTTAGTTCTCAGCTGCAGTAATAACATTTAGCACATATAACATTTAGCACAAATTAGGAATGTTTAATTTAAATAGCAAATTCTATAGTGGCCATTCACCCAAAGGTACTTTAAATTCATATTGAGATGCAATTATTCTACGTTCCTCCTCACAAAGAAAATAAAATAACTTGCTCAGGGTCACACAGTGAGTGGGCACGGCACTGGTATCCTTGTGATTTACAGTGCAATGCCTTAGCCATTAAGCTGCCTCATACATTTCCTCTCTGTGGGCGCTAAATGGAAAAAAAAGAGGTGTATTATTTTTGACAAATTGTGTGTACAGACCCGTAATTAGTCTCTTTATTTTTCACATAAATCCTATACAGCAGCTGTTTGTTAATTATCAAGTGACAGTGTGGAAGACGTCCTTAAGCTGCAAGTTGTATTGTTTCTAGACAATTTCCAACCTGAATCTCTCAATCTAAGGCTTTCAGACATGTGAATGCAATCACATTAAACTGGTGATGTATTTTTTTGGAAAACTGACTTTTTTTTAAAAGATAAACCATCTATTTTTGAACTCATTTAATTTATCCCAACAGCACTGGCGGAACCTTGACAAATCATCAGCCCATCACACAGCACACCCACAGTTATTCCTACAGTATTAAAGGTCTGCTTTCATAATAAAACATATTTATCCCTCCATCCATTTTCTGGATCTGCTTTATTCCCTCAAGAGACATGAGAGTCAGAGACTGTTCAATTAATTTAGAATTTTAGTGCTCCTCTATTCCCAAAACTCTGCTGCAGCACGGTGGAGTCTATTTCAGAGGCATCAGTTCCAAGGTAGCAGCCAACTCAGGATATGTCAGGCCTGCCGTGACACTAAATTCGAGAAAGCCCTCTGCAAAAACATGGTCAGACGGCTGACTGGCTACTACTGAGAGAGGAGAGCTCTCCTATAGCTCAGCTGGCTAAAAGGTTGCACTCTGAACTCAGGGGCCTAAATTTGTGTCCAATGGCTCTCGATACACCATCAGGCACCCTGTTTTATCAAAACAACATAAAAAATCTATTTTCTAAAATAAATATAGATATATCCATTATTTGTTTTTTTCTGAATCGGCTTATCCCCATACATGTTCTCACTTAAAAAGAATCAGGAACAGCTGTACACCTGCTTATCCATGCAATTATTTACTCAGCCAACCACATGGCAGCAGTGCAATACAATGAAATCCTGCAGATGTAGGTCAGGTAGGTAGGTAGGTAGGTGTCAGTTAATGTTCACATCAAACACTTGAATGAGGAAAAAAATATGCCTCAGTGATTCTGAAAATTATATCTCAGTGATTCTGAGTATGGCATGATTGTTGGTGCCTGGCGGTCTGGTTTGAGAATTTCTGGTACTGCTGTTCTCTTGGAATTTTCATGCGCAACAGTCTAGAGCTTAAGTAGAATAGCGCAAAAAGCATAACATTCAGTGATTGGCAGTTCTAAAGATGGAAATGCCTTGTTGATAGGGAGTAGTCCAGATTGGTTCAAGCTGTCAGAAAGGCTTTGGTAACTCAGATAACCACACTGTACAACCATGGTGAGCAGAAAAACATCTCAGAATTCACAACATGCCAAATCTTGAGGTAGATGGGCAACAACAGCAGATGACCATGTTAGGCTCCACTCCTGTCAGTCAAAAACAGAAAGCTGAGGCTACACTGGGCACAAGTTCACCAAAATTGGACAAACTGAAGACCAGAAAAATGTAGACAGGTCTGGTGAATTTCAATTTCTGCTGAGGCACACAGATGGTCACACTTTAGGCCAATTAATACCAACCAGTCATTGCTTGAATGCCACAGCCTATCAAAATATTGATGCTGACCTTGTGCATTCGTTCATGGCCATCTTCTAATTGCTACTTCCAGCATGATAAAGCACCATGTCATAAAAAAAGTCACCTCAAACTGGTTTCATGAACTTGACAATGAAATCAATGTTCTTTAGTGGCACCCCCAGTTACCAGATCTGAATCAAATAGAACACCTTTGGGATGTGGTAGAATGGGACATTCACAGCATGAATGTGCAGCTGACAGATCAGCAGAATCATGTCAATATGGACCAGAATCTCAAAGGAATTTTTTCAACAGCTTGTGGAATCCATGCCATGAAGAACTGAGGCTTTTTGAGAGTAATAGGAAGCTGTACTCAGTATTAGTGTAGTGTTTTCTAAGAATTTGTTCAGTCAGTGTAGGTCACTGCATCCATTTATAAATCTCCCCAACTTACTTATTTGCAAAACATGGTTGAATGAGGTGGCAGAACATGTTTTGGCAACCTTGGCCTCAAGGCAGGAGTGAACCATGGAAGAGATGTCAGTCAATCACAGGACACACCCACATTTATCATAAAAGCATACACTTCTTATAATTCCATAATAAATGTGCATCCATCCAGACAGAGAGAACCATAGGTTATTTAGTTCATCTGCTCAATTTATAAACTTGTTTATACAAAACTGGGGTAAAGGGATATGGGAGAACTGGTCTTGTCAAAAGCAAGCCCCAAACACCGTGCAAGAGAATCCTCTCAGCCGTTTGCACTCTTATTCTGGGCCAATTTAAAGTTACCCATCTACATAAAACACACATTTCTGGCTGTGAGACGAGAGTGGAGCACCAAGAGAAATCACATTTAAACACAAGGAGAACATGAAAACTACACACAGACAGAGAATAGAATGAATTTTAATGAAGGTTCATGGGGATGTGATCTGTAGCACTAACTACTCTGAAGCATTGTAAGAGTAGCCATTAATAAGTTCTCGATAAATACTATCTTGATCCCACTAGTGTGGAAAAACAACCAGATCCAAACATCACAACATTATATTCTGTGATCGATGTTCAAGTGTTTGATAATGAAATGAGCAAGCAATTTTTCTCCATAGTGTACATAACATTAACCATTCTAAAAAATTATGGCTGAAAAATGTTAAACAAAATTCCAGCTAAATATGAACATTTAAAAAAAACAAGGAGAAAAGCATGCCTGTAAACATATTTAAAGCTCTTACAGTTTATGTTTGCTCTTTCGTCTACTCCTACATGTTCTAAGCAGTATGCTACAGGGTGTAATTTTATGAAGGTTATTCCAATTTTTTTCTCCCTTGCCAGCTGGCTTTAACTCAGTATATTATTTATTATTATATTTTTGATATATTAACATAATCAAGTTAAGTATTTCGATAAATTACTTGGGATTTTGTGTTTCTGTTGTGTATTATGCAGTCTCTTATTTCATTTTATTTAACTGTGTACAATGCTGTAAGTTTATCATTGCCAGATATCCATCCATTCATCTATTTGCGAGCTGTTTATCCAGTTTCAGGTCTGAGGAATCTGATACCAGTCCTGTCAACACTGCGGGCAAAACATGAACCAAACCTGGTAGTGTACCAGTCCACCACAGAGCTCACTCACACACACACCCATGCTCACTCCGACTTGGTCTGACTGCTTTGAAAATCAATTATACCCAATCCCTGTGTCCAATTTCAGAACACAAGTGCTCCACTGGGTCAAAATTGTCTTTTTTTGCATACAGCATTGAAATATCCTAAACATTTGCTGAAATGCCTAATGGACATGTCAATCTACAAATAAAACAAAGAAGTACAGTAAGTGCCATGGGAATATGTTTATGGTGTAACGCAAAATTAGATATTTGCATTGATCTTTTAAATGCTAATGCTCTATAGCACCCCCTGCTGCAAATGATGTGCTATTATTTCTGACTTCAAAATCCACCCACCCATACCAAAAATCTCTTTTCTCCCACTACAGTGCTTCCACTTCTTTGTATTCATAAGAATTACTTAAAAAAGTTTTAAAATCACTTTTTTTTCTTTTTTTTAGTCCAGCGCTTTAATGGTAATATGTTATATGTAAATGTAAAAGACTATAATTACATAAAAAGGTTTCAATGACATTTACAGTTTTGGGTCTTTTCAGTACCAGTTATCCATTACATCCCATCTCACTCAGAGTTAACACCACCAAATGGAGCTTAACAAAGTGGAGGATGCAATTATCTGTCTGTTCCACAAGGTTTATTCTTACCTGAACAAAGCTGGCAGCACTCTGAGGATTCTGTTTTTTGAATTCTCCAGCGCCTATAATACCATCCAGCCATCCCTGTTAAGGGGTCAGCTCTGAGATACCCAGGTGGGTGAGCTTATGGTGTCCTGGATAATGGACTATCTGTTGGGCAAACTGTAGTTTGCAAGACCCAAGGACTGTGTTCCTGATGTGGATGAGAGCAACACTGGAGCACCACAAGGAACAGTCCTATCTCCCTTACTGTTCATCCTGTACACCTCCGACTATAAAAATAACACCAGGTCATGTCCCTTGCCAAAGTTCTTAGATGATTCTGCACTTATGTGGTGTATCGATAAGGGAGGTGAGGCTGAGGAGATGAATCAGGTGAATAACCTTGTATCTAGGCGCAGAAAGAATTGTCTACAACTTAACGTCAACAAAACAAGGAACTGACTCTTGACTTTCACCAAAGAGCCTCTGTGTCTAATCACTATTCAACGAGTAGATGTAGAGGGGGTCCACATCAATGACAGGTTGCATTGGTCTCATAACAGAGAAGCTCTACATAAGAAAGGACAGAGCAGTTGCTTCTTCTTTAGGAGATTGTGTTCTTTTAATGTGGGAAGTGACAACCTTCACATCTTCTACAACTCTGTGATGGCCAGTGGGATTTTCTATGGTGGGGTGTGCTGGGTTCCAAGAGAGGCCAACAGAATTAAAAAGCAAATCAAAAGGGCAGACTCAGTTACGATACACACTCTGGAGCTCCTGGAGTTAGTAGAGGAGGAAAGAATTAAAACAAAACTGAGTGCCATTATGAACAATGCTGAACATCCTCACTCTGACACACTAAGACTGAGAACTTTTAGGTAATGAACTATTCAGCAAAGGTGTGTCAAGAAACACTACAGGGATTCCTTTATACTAACAGCAATAAGCCTGCATAATGCCTGTCTGTGACTGGGGCTACCAAGTTAGAAGTTTTATTTCATTTTAAATTTGTATTCCTTTTTAGTCATTCAGGTGTGCTCGGATCATAGTTTGTGATCAATTTATTTATTTAAAAAGCATTTTCCCCTGGGGACAAATAAAGCTCTATCTATCTATCTATCTATCTATCTATCTATCTATCTATCTATCTATCTATCTATCTATCTATCTATCTATCTATGCCAAGTAACATCTATTGATCTGTCAAGTCCATTCCCACATTGTTATTCAATTCAGTGTTAAAGAGATATGTCGCTTACCATATAAATGGAAGTTTGGTGATAGCGTCAAAATTCGCTATCGAATTCGTTCAGAATCCGATTCTACGATGTTGAGAACATTGGAAAAAAAAAGACTTAACTTTTTAAACCAATTTGCATCGTGTTTGTCTTATTACAGGTTCCAAACTGTTTGATTTGCGTCCAATGATAACGCTGTAGAAACTGATTTAACCGAGTTTTTTGCAGTTTGCGCTGTCAAGTCCTGAAACCAGACAGGGGCGTCAGTAGAGTTTGCAGATATCAGGGTAATTGCCTCCCCTTGACGTTTCACGCGAGTCGTTCTCGTCGGGTGGGGTGTTATGGTGGGTGGTCTGCGTTAAAAAAAGACCAGGGGCTGGAAGCCAGAGATCAAGGTTTCAGTCCCAGGACCCAAAAAAACAAACAAAAAAAAATACGATGCCACAGGTACCAAGACTTTTGAATTTCAAAAACCTTACAAGAGTAATTTTTATGATGCGTCATCATTTATTTAAACATACATTTACACACACACGGAGGCACACTCAAACTTACGAAATAAATGAAACTGAAGATGGCAAGGAATTTGTTTGCCCTACCAGAGCACAAGCAGGATGACGATGAGAAATAATGAGCACACACACATACTGTACACACACGCGCGTGTGCACAAAGAGCTAACATGGTTGATGGCGTACCAATCTGTCTGTCTATGCAGCTTGTTTACTTCATTTGACCCAATGTGTTTGGTTTCAAATTAAATTCTATGAAAGCTGTCCACTTAATTAATTTTCGTGTCCATTTCACTCTACATTTATTTATGTACAGAGTTAACAACGTAATGTACTTGATTGTACACAGTCGGTTGTATTATATTGTAAAATATTCCGTCAAAAGATTTGCCGCAGGATCACTAAACAGTAATACATGGAAGTAATACATGGAAGTATTGTGTGGACAATTCCATATAGTTTTTAATCTTTCTACGTTAGTAGAGAAGTAGTGCAAGGGAGATAAGAGTGTAAAGGGCGAAAGGGAGGCTTACTTGCGTTGTACTTTTCGGAACTGCAGCATAAGGTCGAGGGGACCAAGACGGAAACTAGTCGATCATACGGTGTCAGTGCATTGTAGAGTATGCCAAAGATGCTGCTGGAAATGGAAACAAAACTACAGCCACACCGACCACAAGGAGAACGTATAAACTTCACACTGACTGGTAATTTTAGCAGCTACTCAGTCGTGCCATTAGTGTTACTGACGAACAATCGTGTCATTCGCATTCCCTCTGGGTACCTTCACTGACAGTTTACTTCTTACTTGTTCTGACCTGCGAATATTTCTTTGTCGAATTTTCATATGCTGATTATGATTGTTTCTTATAAAATACTTTGTGTTGCTGACGTACTCTAATCGTGCTTACGATTGTTGTAATGCAACAGCAAAGTAAACCATTGTCAGGTATTCAACATGGTCACCAAACTGTTTAAATTTTAATGAATATTTAATGTATGTCTTAATGGATATTTTGTTATACATTCTTAACAATACATAAACCTAGATAAAATATGCGTTAATACTGTTAGGTGTATACATGTGTAGCACGTTTGGGTTTTGTGAGAATATACGCACGAAAAACAATATCCTCTCTCTCTCTCTTGCTCAATAATTTTCGCTGTAACATTAAACGCTCGTTTTTGTTTCAAACTGAATAATTTTGTAACTGCGATCATTATTTATAAGAGTGGGTTCGAGTCGGGTTCACTGCTAGACCCCTGGGGAATTTCGGGCCGTTCTGCCAAGTTCGCACGCTCTTCCAGTGTTCGTTTATTCCCGATTTGCATAAATCAAAAATAGATTTAAGGATTAGTACAGGGTTGGAGTATCACCTTTGGTCAATTGGAAGAAGGATTGAATCAGAAAATGATGGTGAGCTCATCTGTCTGTTAGCATATTATTTAAAGGAGCCGGAAGCTTTTACAAAGGTTTGTTACAGGTAACTGGTCTGAGCAACCGAATCTGCTGCTACCGAGTGATTGAAAAAACTTAGATCAAGATCGCCATCTGCTGGTCATAAGAAAATGAGTTTTTCAAGGTTTTGCGGGGAGCAGAGAAAATTTACTGTAGCTACCAAGCAGAGTTTTGATTCTTCTGACTCTGGCGAAATCTTATCGCTTTTTGAAGTCATTATATCCTTAATGATGGACGTCGCGTGGATGCAGAAAATAACCCTATCCAAACTTAAGAAAATTGTGCTTGCATGCACAAATATATGTTATTATTATTATTATAAAAATAGTTATTACTGTATAGCATTTTTGTTATTGTTTATAGGAGTTTTAATACGAATTATGAGTAAATAAAATGATCAAAAGGTTTCTCATAAAATAAAAAGTCGTAAGGGCCAATGATAGCAACTAACAATAAGCACAGGTGAGAAAGAAGGGGAAAGTAACAATTATTACAGGCCATTTAAGTGTTTTGAACTTTATTTCCTAGCAACATAGTTGCCACAAGTTTGTCTTGGTGTTCCATTCATGCACATAACAAGATAAATACAATTAAGCCACACAATATACAGTACAATTCTTGACATGACATCACAACATCATATCAAGGAGTAGTGAAAAATATTTTGTATAAAAACACATATATAAAACAATCAAGTAAAGTAGAATTGCACTGCTGCCCAGTAATATGTTAGGTCATGTCCTTCTCTAACCCACTTAATCCAGACCAGGATCACAGGGTGGACTGGAGCCTATTGCAGTTAGCATAGGGACCAAGGCAACAACAAATCCTGGATATGGCACCAGTCCAACGCAGGGCAAACGCACACACACACACACAAACACACACACACTAGGGCCAATTCAAAATCACCAATTCACCTAACCTGCATGTCTTTGCACAGTAGAAGGAAACCGGAGCACCCAAAGGAAATCTATGGAAACACAGGGAGAACATGCGAGCTTCACACGAGACACGAATCTGGGTCTCCTTACTGGGAGGCAGGAGTGCTACCACTGCACCACCCTATTAGGTAAGTCCTATAAAAAAAGATAAAAAAATTACAGTATTTGGATTGGATGGAAGGGTTTAGAAATCAGGAAAAAAGAGACAATTCAGAGGCTGAATTCAGCTTTGGTGATTGTAATAGGAAATAAATGGTTTCTCAGTGTAGTAGCTCTTGTGTTTAGTGACTGGTAACATTTCCTCAGTGGTAGTAACTGAAAAAGATGGTTGCCAAGTAGAGTGTAGTTCTTGATTATATTTTCAATATATTTCCTGACCCATAATGTACGTATACAGGACTATTTCAGGCCTACAATCTTTTATCGTGTTGGAATAACACATTCCATGAAATCTCAATAAAGTACACCAGCACTGGTTGTGACAAGTTAAACCTTTTGAGTTGATAGAGAAAAAACATCCACTGCGGAGCTTTTTTGAAAAGAGCAATTATGTTTTCATCCCTGATATGACTGTGACTAATCGCTGGGCTATGAAATGTAAATGATTCCACTCTGTTCATATTGACACCATTTATAACTAGGGTAGTAGGAGGTGATGCATGTCTCCTAAAATCCACAATCATTTCTGCTGTTTTAAGAGAGTTCAAGTTAAGATTGTTGAGGATGCACCAACTGACTAGCTGATCCACCTCTCTTCAAAATGGCACTTCATCCCCACCTGTGATCGGACCAATCAGGGTAGTGTCATCAGCAAACTTTAGCAGTTTAACAGATGCAGACATAGGTATAGGGACAGAAAAAGAGAGGAGACAGAACACAGACCTGAGAGAACCCTGTGCTGAGGGTCAGGGAACCTGACAGATATTTTCCCATTTTCACTATCTGATGTCTGTAACTTAGAAAGTCAGAGATCCAGAGACATGTGGCATAGTTTACGTTCATACTGAGAATGGTTTGGGGGAGAACAGAGATATTAGTATGAATGATAGTCAGGTGAAGTGTTAGTTATCACTAGAGACTTAAAAGGAAATCTACAGTACAAGGACAGTACTTTTTCTATTACTGGTATATCTCTTTTATCTAAGTGCATATTGATTAATTTTTATCTATTATTTTTGGTATCTAATTTATTTATTCTTATTCTCATCTATTCCTAACTTGTTTTCTATTTCTCTGCAACTTGTTTTCTGACATCTTGTAAAGCACTTTGAGCTGCATTCTTTGTGAGAAAATCTGCAAAAGAAATAAAACTCATATAGGCGTTGGTTTTTTATTAGTAAAATTAGTAATATACCTGTACATCCAGAAAGAGCAGAAAGGAAAACAGAGATCAACGGACAGTCCTATGGTGAAATGCTTTCAGGGAGTAAAACCAGAGGAGTGAATGCTTTGGAGATTTGGGTTCTTGGAAGAATATGACATACTGGTAGGAATTATTGTATGTTTTGTAAAGAAATCTAACTTTCCTGCACTTTTCCATCCATTTTTGTGAACCCACTCTTTGTGTTGCAGGGTCTCACTGAATCAAAGCCTGTCCTAAACTGATGTAATGAAGAAAAGCAACACTGGATAGAACAGCAAATTCATTTTAAGTAAAGCAATACACAAGCTGATTTACAGTTATATGCACGACTTTAGGGTATTGGAGACACTCTAGAGAAAGGGGAAATCGTTCTGGTTTTAGATGAATGAATAAGCAGACTTTGTAAATGGATAGGTGGATGTATGCTTATTAAACATTTTACCTCACGTCTCCAAGTCTTTTTAATGATTATATTATTATGTTCAAATCTGGACAGGGTCTGTTGGCTGGCTGTAAACATTCTTAACATTCAGGTTCTCAATCAACAGATCAATCTGTTTTTTTGTACTAAACTTTGATTTAATTACAATCCTTACTCTGCATTGGTACGCAAAGGTGTGGATTATTACATTTAATCTGCCATTTAAAAGTCAGCACTATGCATGATTAAGTCTTTAATTTCAATATTTCAAAGTACTTATACATGTCTTGTAATCTGCTCATTTCATATTGTTGCATTTTTCTGTTAGCAAAATGTTTTTTTATCATTAACAATGAACATGCCACCCTGCACAAGAGGCTGATTGTGATTTAATTGCTTTTAGGCTTTCATTTAACACTTGATCCCGTTCTTCTAATTTAATGCTACATTATAACAGGAACTCTTAGACTGTGTAAATACTTGTGGTTAAGTCAGCTTGTTACAAATAAAGGTTTCTATTTTCATTTCCAATTTTGGTCATCTAACATTTTCTAACTGATTAATCTAACATTTTCTAACTGATTTATCCAAGGTCAGAGTCACAGAGATTTGGTGACTATTCTGGTAGCACAAGGTGCAAAGAGGGAGCCAACCATGCATGGGATACCAGATTATTTGCAAGAAATACTCAGTTTCTGATTATAACTGGCAACCAGGCATTAGCTAGACAAAGAGATGCTGGAGCTCAGATGTAGCCAAAAGGTAGAGAGAAAAAGACTAGGGTTCACATTGTGTCAGATAGTATAACCCATAACCAACACCGAGTTATTCAATAGCCAGTATACCCGTGTACAAGTAGGCCTATAGCGATAGAGGAGATTTTCAGGATCTTCAGGTTTTTGAGAGTTAGGAGAGACAGACAGGTAGTTGCTTCTGTCAGACTGTAAATTGTAAGAGGCGATGGCCTGCAACCAGATTTAATTTGGAGAACAAGATAAGAAGACCTACAACCAGTCACAACCAATGAGGAGATGTTTAGGGTATGAATTCCATCTTCAGTAACTACTGGCCAATTCCAATCCTTTTTTTTAAAGTGCAATTCTCTTTTCCCATCATTCCCTAAAGTCATCAGAAGGTAAATTCAGCAAATTTTTTTGTCAACTCCTGAGATGCTATTTGCATTTTCAATCTAACCAGTATCATCTTTCAGAAAGATAGGGGTGAAAGAGGAAGGAAGTTTGCTTCTGGTGAAGGTTCTAATCTGTAATAGAAAAATTCAGATGTGAGCATCAATAGGCATTGCACCCTAGGAACCAAACTATCCTATAACATTTCAATGATTATTTACCTCCCTGATACTGATCTTTCTGATCATAAAATAGGTCATTATGATAGCAACTGACGAGAATAATTCATAATTAATTGCAGAATTATGGTATTTGAGGGTTCCTCTAGAGATCCTCTTTTTCTTGCACGATTTGGCTCAAAAACTAATCAGCACATCATCATCTCATAACAGGCTAATGTTTCGAGTTTGGCATTTTTCCATCCAGCTATTTCAGCTCTAGATTGTCCTCAAGAAACTGTGACACACAGACACCCACATACACAGACAAACGCACACCCATCTTCGAGATATCGATGTTTTCTGTGTCAGATGACCCTAAAACATTGAGATCCATCGAAAAACCGGAGAACGAAATTTTTGACTAATCTAAAGCTTTCGCTCTTCCCTCATAGACAATAGGCGTAAATCAAAAAAGCGTGTTCCTGGAAGTTCAAAGGTCATAGTAGTTCAAAGGGCACAAATATATTGTCAATAGGTGGAATACTGACTGAAGGCTGATTGTTATGTATAGGGCAGCAGGTAAGAGTTTTTCCACTTTAAAATGACTATATTTACTTCAAATCTTTAATAAATGATTAATTATTCTAATTCAGAATGTGTCAAGCATGTCATAAGTCACCTATATTTGTTCATCATTAACACATACTTCATTTAGAATTGTCTAAAATGCACTCAAGGCAAGATACAATCTGTGAGAGATGTCATCAACCACCCGCCTCTCTAGGTCTGATGTTTTGGGAATGTCCCTCACTCAAACCATTTGGGGCAAAAATTTTCACAAATCTCATGTAGCCTTGGATCTAAAATTACTCTGAGCAGTTTAACAGCTGTATCTGGATTAATAACAGATGGGATAACATTGCACTATGAAAAATTTGTTGTGATATTCTATACTAGGGGCGGCACGGTGGCGCAGTGGTAGCGCTGCTGCCTCGCAGTTAGGAGACCAATGGAGAAAAAAGTGACCAATGCCCACAACCAGCAAGACAATGACCAGGGCTTTCTTATGGACTGAAAGGAGTAGAGAAGATTTTCATGTCTGCAAGTTCCTGAGATCTACAGAACTTGAATAGTACATTTGTCAGATGGTACAGAGTAAGTGGCAACCAGTCAGAAGATACAGAAATAGATGGTGGGAGCACACAGCTAGTGGCAAGCTAGTGACAGGGATATGAGGTTTTCTGTCAGATAGTAGAGAGATGCTGACAACAATCCATAATCAGCTTAGCAGAGTTTAGTGATTGAAATGATGATGGCTCACAACCAGTTATATGAAAATAAGAAGATAACAAATCATGAACTGATGCACAGTAGAAAGAAGTGATCATGATGTCAGAAAAGATAGGCTGAACCACCAGTCGGATCCAAACAGAAAATGGCACACGATGACCTTCTTTCATGTAATAGGGGAACGTGACCATAGTCACAGCCACTCCGATGACGACCAGAGCTGTTTATCAGGTCAAAACGTTAAGTTTAAAATTATTGTCATGTGTACACTGTACAATAAAATTAACAGCTTCACATCTCCTACACGTTTTTACCAGAAGCTTAAGAACTAACAATAATATCACAAAATAACACGTTTTTGTTCTCGGCGGCAACAGCTGAAATCATCCAATAAAAAGCAGTAACTTAAAAGAAAACTACATATCCCACATTGCACTGCATCACAAGTGCACGTCAGACGTTCATACGCTATGCGTCTGTCAGATACAGAGCAGTTTCCGGTGTGTATAAAGACTGGCACTCAGAAGTGTTTGTTTCTAGTTTTCGAGAAGCTGTAAGTATCGGGAGGTAGGAATATATGTATATTTTTGCTTTTATTTTAGATTGTGTTTACTTCATTCTGCATGCTTTGTAAAATCCATAACAAAAACGGCCGTCAAGAAGTAAGCGATTCTTTAAAAGAAGCGATACTATCGTGCGAAGTCTAGTTTTTGCCAAGTTGGAGTGACTTATAATAACCCCTAAGAGAGTTCAAATGAAAAAGGACAGCTTCTCGTAGTGCGTGGATGTGTGTCACTGCCATCGATATAAAGTTTTCTTGAAGTCGCTTTATTGTGGATACATGGGAGGCTCCAGCCACCGTTGTGACGTTTTATTCAGTTCGTAGACAGCGGTTTGTGTGAAAGTGAAATCTCCCCGAGTGACCAGTCAGACGGTGGCCATATATCATACAGCATTTTGACGATGTTCAGTTATATTTTCCTACGTTTATTTTTCACATTTTTTAATATTCTAACTTCATATTTTCTAGCCGTATCAATGGTGTGCGTGTGGTTCCTTTTTGGTCACACAAACTTGTTGCCAGGTAAATTTTAACAACCATTTGACCAATCTGACTGGTTATCGGTTTTGCTTTCTTTGACTCGGCCACTGTTTATTCTAGAATGTGGCCAAAGCCACAGAACTTGAGAGAAAGCGTTAAACTTAACACACTTTTTCCGTTTCTGACAGCTTTTTCTTTAGTTATGTAACAGTAGTTTGTACATCGATAGATAGAGCTTTAAAGGCTTTACACAAAAACTCAATAAATATTATGACAAACTACACAGATGCGCACTAAGATTCTGACTTAGTAGTTACAGTTGCATTGTGGCATTATGCTTGCATATTGCCATTGGTAAAAGGAGCCCCCACCCCCCTGCGACCAGCACCACCGTTTCTTGGCCCACCTCAGCTGAATAATTCCTTGACTCGACCTAATGGCTATCGGTGCTGTCTTCATTCCTTTCTTTGCCATTACCTACAGTGGATCAAGACTGCATTGCATAACTGAGCTTGACTTTGGAAAAAGAGTGTGCTCTGCCCTTTCTTCTGCAGCTCTTCTGTGTTACGAGACCAGTCTTGCCTGTCATTGATATGGACCCCCAAGTATTTTTAATAGTGGATCACCGTCACATCCAGTCCTTGAATTGTGTGAAGTATTATAAGATCATTTTTATGTAAATCATCTAAAATCATTTGGTCTATGGTTAAGTTTCTGTGATCAGAACTTCATGTCTGCACAGCAGATTGTCGCACTAGGAGGCAGACTTGTCTGAATTGCAATGTCCGTTGCTTTTGTAATATGATGGCGATTACCGTTCTGCTGCATGTCCAAGTGTGTACATATAGTTGAATAAATCAAATGAAATTTGAGTTATTTGTTACATATAAATTACCTGGTCATGTAGCTGTAGGTATTGTAAAGTACAGAGCTCAAAATTTTAAAGAGCTTTTTAAATTGTGGCCTGTCATGAATAAACATAGATCTACTGTACTTTATTAAGTACTTGTATTACTACCTATTTAGCATTAATCATTGGAGAGGGAATAGTTGCAACCAGCCATAGTAATCATATTAAATGAAAATTGGCATAACCCGTTTAGGGAATGATTAGATTGCCATGTCATTTAGATATTAGTGACTGCTGGTTAAGTGTTACACAAGCCAATAACTAAACTGACCTCAAATGACTTCTACCATTTAAATTATTGCTGTTATGTTAAATGAGTGTGATTAAGGCAGAATAAAAATAATAATAATAATATGTTGACTGATAGAAACGGGACGATGCTGGTGACACTGGATGAAGGATGGATCTTGCTCCTTTTTTGAGGAGGATCCTGAATGTCTAGAGGACTAACATTAGGAGGAAAGGTGGTTTTATGCATCAGGCAATCAAGACACCCCTATCTAGAGACCTCTTACCCGCTTTATCTAAATGTTACTGGAGGCACATAGATAATAAAGTGGGATTCTGTCCATTCATAAATCTATATTGGTGTCTTCCTGGGGTCAGCCTACATCTGCAGTTTTGTTAAGAGTGCTGTTTTATTGCAGTATGTCCTGCTTCTTTTTTATCATTGATAAACAATGTACAGTAATCCCTCCTCCATCGCGGGGGTTGCGTTCCAGACCCCCCTGCGAAAGGTGAAAATCCGCGAAGTAGAAACAATACGTTTATATGGTTATTTTTATATTGTCATGCTTGGGTCACAGATTTGCACAGAAACACAGGAGGTTGTTGAGAGACAGGAACGTTATTCAAGCACTGCAAACAAACATTTGTCTCTTTTTCAAAAGTTTAAACTGTGCTCCATGACAAGACAGAGATGATAGTTCCATCTCGCAATTAAAAGAATGCAAACGTATCTTCCTCTTCAAAGGAGTGCGCATCAGAGAGAGAAAAAAGCAAACAGTCAAAAATCAATAGGGCTGTTTGGCTTTTAAGTATGCGAAGCACCGCCGGACAAAGTACTGTAGCTGCAAGGAAGGGAGCAAGCATTTTTCAGCATTTTTTTTGAGGAGCGTCCGTATCCTCTAGGCCAGTGTGCGAATAGCCCCTCTGCTCACACCCGCTTCCGTCAGGAGCAGAGAATGTCAGAGAGAGAGAGAGAGAGGAAAGCAAACAATCAAAAATCAATACGTGCTGTTTGATCTTTTAAGTATGCGAAGCACCGTGCAGGAAGCATATCGCTTGCAAAGCAGCCACAAGTAAGCCCAGCAAAGAAGGGAGCAGTGTGAAGGTAATCTTTCAGCGTTTTTTGAGGAGCGGCCGTGACCTCTAGGGGTGCAAACCGCCTCCGTGCTCACAATATATTTGAGGAGTTTTATTTAATACATAATACGCGCTGTGGTTGGGTAGCTTCTCAGCCACCTGCCAATAGCGTCCCTTGTATGAAATCAACTGGGCAAACCAACTGAGGAAGTGTGTACCAGAAATTAAAAGACCCATTGTCTGCAGAAATCCGCGAACCAGCAAAAAATCCGCGATATATATTTAAATATGCTTACATATAAAATCTGCAATGGAGTGAAGCCGCAAAAGTCGAAGCGCGATATAGCGAGGGATTACTGTATTCATTCAGTACCTAAAGTATGTTTTCTCCCCCTTTTTATTATACATACTTGAATCACTGTGGATTTAATTTTGTTTTTTGATACTGATCAACTGAAAGATTTTTTTTTTTTTTTTATGTCAAAGTAAAAACAACCCTTTGTGAAGAGATGTAAATTATTTACAAATATAAACACGAATTGATCATGCAAGTATTTACCCACAACTTCAAGTCATCATTTAGTAGATGTTCCTTTGACAGCCATGACAGCTCTGAGTCTGTATACTTGGGTCTCTATATGTCAGCAATGCACATCAGGACACTACAGTTCCCTCCACCCCCGACCCCCTTTTCTCCTTTGCAAAACATTTCAAGCTGTCTGGATGCATGGGGATTGTAAGTGAGCAGCCTTTTTGAAATCCACTTACAAATACTTAATTCATTTGAAATCTGGTCTCTGACTTGGCCACTTAAGGACATTAATTTTGTTGTGTAGCTTTGGATGTATGCTTAGGCTTGTTGTCTTGCATGTAAAAAGATTTTCTCGAAGGGTGCTTTTTTTTTTTTTTTTTTTTTTTTTTTGCAGACTGCATCAGATTTTCCTCCAGGATTTCCTTGTATTTTGCTGAATTCATTTCACCTTCTAGCCTCAAAAGCTTTCCAGGGCCTACTGAGGAAAGGCTTTTCCACAGCATGATGCTGCCATTACCATGCTTCATGTTGGGGATGGTGTGTATTTGATAATATACAGTGCAATATCATGTTTAGTCTGATGACCATACAGCTCAATTTTTGTCTCCTAGGACCACAGAGCCTTCACTGGACTTCAGTGTGTCCCATGTGTCTTCTGGCAAACTCTAGCCAAGATGCCACGTGTTTTTTTTTTTTTCCTTTTTGCCACTCTTCCATAAAGCTGTGATGGTGTAGTGCACAGGCCAGCAGCTGTCTGCACATCTGTCCAGTGTCTAATACTTTAGCTTTCAAGTCCTTTAGGGTTATCATGGGTCTTCAGTGTCTCTGGATGGCAGATTTACAGTTTTGCCAGGTGGTTGGTCATGTGGTTTGTGTGGCAATACGCTATAAGTGTGTGCTCTCTACCTCCTCCTCCATTCTCATTCCATTTCTTAATGATTAATCTGACTGAACTCTGATGGATAGTCAAAAACTTGGATATTTTCTTGCCTCCATCCCCTGACTTTTACTTCTCAATTACTTTTTTCACAGAGTTGTCTTAATAGTGTAGGTGGAATTTCCAGATACTGGAGCATTTTTAGTACAATCAAATGAAACTCCAAACATGTCATCTCCATTGAATTATGTCACTTTTGAAACCACTTGGCTGCACCATTGATGATTTTATGTGTGTCATATTAATGGGGTGAATATGTATGTGATCAATTATTTTGTTTTATATTTGTAAATAATTTTGACCACTTTGCAGAGATCCATTTTCACTTTGAGATTAGACTTTTTCTGTTGGTAGTTGTCAAAAAAGTCCAATTAAATCCACTATGTTTCAGTGTTGTATAGCAATAAAATGTCAAATCATCTAAGCTAGTGAGTACTTTTTATAGGCACCATAAAGGCATAAGATGTAGACAATGGTTCAGTCTTCACAATATTCTACAATACAACATAATGGCACAATGCTAGTACATCAGACTTCCTTTTTCACACAATATACAGTCATTTGTAGCATCTAATGAAATAACGTCCCACCATATCTTCTCCAGTCAATGCTTATGAGACATTAGTTGCCTTCCCTGGCTATTTGTGACCCTAGAAGTGTCTTGTACAAACTATGGGTAGGTAATTCAGGGGCTCTAAGTATTGTCAGACCTGCTCCCTCCTCTGAAAGTAGCCTTCCTTTAAGAACAGTTGCATAATGTTTGGTTAAATATACTACATTATACTGTGTTTCCCCTAAAATAAGACAGGGTCTTGTATTAATTTATCCTCAAAGATGCGCTAGAGCTTATTTTCAGGCGATATCTTGTTTTTCCATGAACAACAATCAACATTTATTCTTGAACAAAAATCTACATTTCTGTCTATTATATTTAAAAAAAAAAAAAAAAAAAAAAAATTATCTTGGAAGAGGACGATATGTGATTTTCTCGGAGACACTTTAACAACCCACAACACAAGGCAGTTAGACAAAAGGACAGCTACTGCACAGCTTTTAAATGATCGACACGCAGCTCGACAGCAGTAAGACAGCGGCTGATCCAACCACATAGCGTGCGTTTAGCCCCCCCTTCACAATGCAAGTGGCAGAGATGTAAAGTGGCTGGTGTGCAGCACGTCCCGGGGTGGTGGGCGAGTGAAGCGAGCCAGGGGCACAACCCCCTAGTATTCATGAACAAAAATCTACATTTAGTCAAATACAGTCATGTCATCTTCTGGAAAGTAATAACTCTCCAAACCCCTAATCCTCCCACCCCCTCAACTCCATTTCCTTTAGAACAATTGGCTCCAATCTCTCATGTCTAGCAATAGAGCTTTCCTTAAATGAGCACCTCTTGTCCATGTAGCCTGCTTGTAGTGCATTCGGATATCCAACCTCTTCTCTTTGCAGAAAGCAGTAAGATTTTTGCCCTGGGACTCCTCCACAATTCCCTTCTTGTACTCTACAGAATAGCTCATTCTTTTTGCACTCATCTTGTTGGGGGGGGGGGGTCAAAATACCGGTATTATTTCCTGTTCATTTGTGTACATACAATAGGGTTTTATCGCTTATCCAAAGGTGGCTGCGCAGGATCGTAACCAGGGCTTATTTTCAGGGAAACATGGTACCATTTTTACCACCATTATTACTCCATACCTTGATGTGCAGTCATTTGTGTCAGCAGCTATGATGGTTTAACTGTATACCACCAGTTCAAAAGCTGTGCAAAAGCTTGTTCCCAGGACTCTTGCATTTTTTTGGGTTTAAGTAGTATTTCGAAATTGAGCTTGAATACTTGCTGTGAGATATGCTTTATGCAAAAGTCTCTTCAATATTCGGTAAGACGTTTTAAAAATATGGAGCATGAGAATGACCCATAACATACACCTGAATAATTATTTCCATGCATAGTAAATCTTATGAAATAAGAGCAGTTTCTTTTTTAAACAATCTTCCTTAAAAATAAATTAGAATTAAATATTGCAGACCCATAAATGTATATACACACATTTTCTCGTGCCATGTAAAGTAACTTCACGTTATACTGTATACAAGTGAGTTGTCCCACAGGTTTTTTTCAATGTAGATATTGGCACAAATACAGTTTTACTGTAGGGCTTAACACATGAGATTTGTCAAAAACATGTCTCTTGTTTGTTTTAAATTTGCTTCCTCTATATCCACATGCAATTTTCCCCATTTGTGTTTTTTTTTTTTTTTTTTTCTTTAGATTTTTTCTTCTCTGTCTCTCTCCTTTGTAAATAGGTTCATATGGGCTTTGTTGGCCTGAACTAAAGCCAGGCTGTCACTAATTTATCTATGTGTGTGCAAGATAAAGATTTGGATCTTCATTAATGAAGATGGCAGATGGAGATGGAGACACAGACGAAGTGATACATCTTGGTAGCTTCCGTAGGCATCGTGGCAAAGGTACATCAGTTTCTTGTAAATCAGATGATTATATTAGCAGACATTTTCTGGAATTTTATGTGATCCATCCATCCATTGTCCAACCCGCTGAATCTGAACACAGGGGTCTGCTGGAGCCAATTCCAGCCAACACAGGGCACAAGGCAGGAACCAATCCCAGGCAGGGTGCCAACCCACCACAGATTTTATGTCATGTCCATCCATTATGTCTAATAAATCAGTTTTTGGGGTGACACAATATAATTTTTAAGGTGCCAGGTATTATGCATATCTGTATATAGTTAAATAGTAAGCAAGCAAATGGGTTTACCTCGACAAGGTAATGTATGCAAGAAATTATGATCATTATAATCCTCCATCTATGTCCTGTACCTGCTAGCCTATAAGGAGCTAGATCTTATCCCAGTCCCATCAGGCTTAAGTTGGGAACCATCCCTTGATAAGGCACTTATACGTTGGCCACAGTCATTGACACACCCAAGCTGACTGTTCTTGGCTAGGTTTTAGTAATCATTTAACTAAATGTGCACATCATTGTTGTGAGGAATAGAAACTAAATTACCCAAAGAAATAATTGCATAAAATGGAAAGTACAGACTTCATATAAATAGGAAATTGGCCTGGACTGGACCCTAACCTCATGGAGCTATGAGGCATCAGCATGATGCACTACACTGCTATCCACCTTTTATTATATATTTTGTTCATACTAATAATGTGCTTCATTAACGATTATTGGCCTTATGTCAGTTTTATTTCACTAGTGCAATGTCACCTAATGCACCTAACTTGACACAATCGTTGTAATGGTTGCATTTAATGCATGATTTTAAATTTATTTTTTTAACTCCGCCCTGTTTATTTAAATCCTTGTTAACCAGTCTGTGGCCGCATTACAGTATCTACTAAATACAATTTGTCCTTGGTGTGTGTTCATTTTTTAATGTGGTTGCTTATTTTAATCTGGTTTTGAATGTTTTACAGTGGTCAGAGCTGCTCCTCTAACCAACATGGGTTGGTTTTATTTTATGTCTCCATTTTATGCATGGTGTTTGTATGTTCTCTCTCTCTCACTCTCTCTCTCTCTCTCTCTCTGTCTTGAATATTCTCCTCTGGTGTCCTGGGTTTAACCACCATTTCAAAAAGATACCTATGTTATGGTTAAATATAGTTGTGCATGAGTGATGGACTGTGTTTCTCTTAAAGTGTTTTTCTTTGTTTTGTCTCCTCATTGCCTCCTTGTGCCATTTACGGATATCTCCATATAATAACCCTGACAAAGCAAATTAAAAAAAAAAAAAAAAAAATGTATGGATTTATTCTTGTTGTGCCCTTGGTTACAGTTCAATTTTTTTTTTTTTTCTTCTTCATGCTCCACAAATTTTTAAGATGGGAAAGAACGTACCGACTTACTCATTACAATAGTAGATGATTCTGATGATTCTTCACCTTACAAGATGACAAATGTATCCAAAGTGGAAGAGGAAGACGAAGAGGATGATGATGATGACAGTGTGATTTTGGAGGTGATATCTGTTGTACAACATTTTGTGTTGTGTGTATTTATTGTATATCTACACCCTCCCCATAATTTCCATTAAATTTTCCCCCTTTTGAATTTAAGGCAGTGTTCCCTCTGTGTTCTAATAATTTGGTAATGGTTTGTGTTCTGTATAGTGTTAGATCGGTATTAACATTTTGACTTTGGTACATCTTTGAAACCATTTTGGTTCTAGTACTAAGGTCTGAAAGCACATAAGTGATCTCCACCTTGGCCCCACAGCCGCTTCATTCCCCTAGCCAGCAAACATGCATCCCTCCCTGCTACACCACACTCTGCAAATCATTAACAGGGATGCGGATCAGTTCTTGGCTTTTTCGATGTGGTTATATAGATACATACATTCGAACAGTGCGTAGGGACCCCCTTGGTGATTCAAACTAGATCTAACATGTATTTGTAACAGTCGAAGAGTTGGAAGTGGGGGGCTGCTTCCTCACCTTGCAGTTTCAATTGTGCTATTAAATGAGAGAGTGTGATGTGCTTGAAAGCTACCATTTACTTCCAGAAATTAATCTAAACAAATTCTGATACTGTACCCTTTTAAAATTGTTTTTTGGGTACTTTTTCCATTACCAGGATACTGCACAACCTTGGTCATTTAATATACTGCTAATTTGAAAACGTTGATGATCTAAAATGATCTATTGATTGCAAATTGTATTTTTAGAAAAGCAGATGTTATATAAAATATTTAAGAAAAAGATTTGCATCTCTTACCAAATAGTAAATTGAACTAACCTGAATAGAATCCGGGCGGCATGGTGGCGCAGTGGTAGTGCTGCTGCCTTGCAGTTGGGAGACCCGGGTTCGCTTCCCGGGTCCTCCCTGTGTGGAGTTTGCATGTTCTCCCCGTGTCTGCGTGGGTTTCCTCCGGGCGCTCCGGTTTCCTCCCACAGTCCAAAGACATGCCAATCCACCTAACCTGCGATTCTAAATTGGCCCTAGTGTGTGGGTGTGTTTGTGTGTGTGTCCTGCGGTGGGTTGGCACCCTGCCCGATTGGTTCCTGCCTTGTGCCCTGTGTTGGCTGGGATTGGCTCCAGCAGACCCCTGTGACCCTGTGTTCGGATTCAGCGGGTTGGAAAATGGATGGATGGATGAATAGAATCCACAGTTGATCAATGGTTAAGTCAGTTGAGCCATCTACTAGAAGTGTAGGCATACTAAAGCAAAGAAGTGCAATAAGACATGGCTTTTCACACTGAAGTTTTTGAAAAACAACTATTAATGCCTTTACCAGCAAGGTATTTTCATTAATTATCTGATTTTTGCAGTATTTACCAATTCTGATGTTACATCTATTAAAGAAATCGCATGTAGGCAATCAATGTTTTTAGAAGAAAAGGGTTATAATTTTAAATACAGTGCAACATAATGAAGTCTCTCTTTGAGCGCGCAACCTGCCCCCCCTGCCCCCCCCCCCCAATTACATTAGTTATAACTCTCCGTATTCTATTATTTAAGCATTTAAAACTTTAAGCCTACAGACTAGTAGCCCTCATTAACTAGTTAGAGATATTTGTCTCTTGTAACCCTGTGCCCAGAATTTCCCATGACATGAATTAGTGAAGAAGCGTGTAATTTCAATTTCTGTGGTCTAAGGTCAGTTACAAGTTTTTTGCTGGAGATTTTAAGTTTAAAAATTTTTTTTTTTTTTTTCCTTCAAATTGTTTTCCCCCTCCATTTAGTCCACAAAACTGCAGCATTCTTTTTCGAATGTGATCCGTCCTGCTGCTAAATGGAATGGCCTTCAATCTGAAGACTGCGCTCGTCTGAGTGATAAGCATCTGCCTTTTCATAAGCACTCCCTGGACAGTATTGTTGAATTGCCTAGTGCTATAAGTGGTGAAGCTACTCAGAGTGCAGCACCTTCTTCAGCCCACAATGTGCCTAAACAGTTACCTCTTCAGGAGAAAGACCTTGCAAACCATTCCCTTGGTTTTGGACCTGCTACACCTGACAATACAGAGACTTTAGTTGGTTTTGCATCCAAGTCACTACTTTATCCAATTACCAAGCCACTGTTTCCTCCGATTGTTGCAGAGTTGCCTTTAGATGCCACAGATCTGCAGGAGCAAAGTCATCCGTCTCTTCAACAGCAGCTTGCGGGGCAAGACACTTTAACTACTGTTGTAGCTGCCATCACCTCTATGCCTGCTGAAAATGTGACTATTACTCCAGAAAAGCTGAAACGAAAGAATGGTTCACATGCAGTACAGTTTGAAGAATGTTCCACATCAGTAGCTAAAAAGGAAATCCCCCTCATAGTGTTAGATGACGATGCACTTCCTGGTCCATCTGTACCAAAAGGCAAGGAACTTGATGAGGACACAGTACAATTACTGTCAACTGAAACGGTAAGTAAAAGTCGAACTATATCAAAATACAGAGTTTTGAGTACAATTTGAGTGCATAGCATGAATCTAGTAAACTGGTTTTGTTGTGTTCTTGTAATTACAACCCCAATTCCAAAAAAGCTGGGCCACTGTGAACAATGTAAATAAAAACCATGAAATTATTTGCAAATCTCATAAACCCATATTTTATTCAAAATAGAACATAGAAATCATATCAAATGTTTCAACTGAGAAAATGTACCATTCTAAGATAAGAATAAGGTCATTTTGAATTTGATGGTAGCAACACGTCTCAAAGTTGGGACAGGAGCATGTTTACCACTGTGTAGCATCCTCTTGTCTTTTAACAGTCCGTTAACGTCTGGGAACTGAGACCAGTTGCTGGACTTTAGGGAGAGGAATGCTGTCCTATTCTTGTCTGATATAGGATTATAGCTGCTAAACAGTCCTGGGTCGTCTTTGTCATATATTTCGTTTAATGATGCTCCAAATGTTTTTAATTGGTGAAAGGCCTGGACTGCAGGCAGGCCAGTTCAGCATCTGGACTCTTTCTAGTACAAAGCCATGCTTTTGTAATAGATGCAGTTTACCATTGCCGTGCTGAAATGCCCAAGGTCTTCCCTGAAAAAGACGTCTTCTGGATTGGAGCATATGTTGCTCTAAAACCTGTATATACCATATACCTTTCAGAATTGATGGTGCCTTGCCAGATGTACAAGCTGTCAATTCCATAGGCACTAATGCACCCCCATACCATCAGAGATGCAGGCTTTTGAACTGAGCGCTAACAAGCCAGATGGTCCCTCTCCTTTAGTCCAGAGGACACAGCGTCCATGTTTTCCATCTATCCATTATCCAACCTGCTGAATCCGAACACAGGGTCACGGGGGGTCTGCTGGAGCCAATCCCTGCCAACGCAGGGCAAAAGGCAGGAACCAATCCCGGGCACAACCCACTGCAGGACACACACAAACACACCCACACACCAAGCACACACTAGGGCCAATTTAGAATCTCCAATCCACCTAACCTGCATGTCTTTGGACTGTGGGAGGAAACCGGAGCGCCTGAAGGAAACCCACACAGACACTGGGAGAACATGCAAACTCCACGCAGGGAGGACCCGGGAACTGAACCCAGGTCTCCCAACTGCGAGGCAGCAGCACTACCAACTGCGCCACCATGCTGCCCGCGTCCATGTTTTCCAAAAAAAAAAATTTGATTCATCCGACAACAGAACAGTTTTCAACTTTGCCTCGGTCCATTTTAAATGAGCTTTGGCACGGAGAAGACAGTGGCATTTCTGGAATCAAGTTCACATACGGCTTCTTGATAGCATGATAAAGCTTTAACCTGCATTTGTGGATGGCACTGCAAACTGTGTTCTCAGACAACTATTTCTGAAAGTGTTCCTGAACCCATGCAGTGGTTTCCATGACAGGTCACACTGCATTAAAAACAGGCATGATTCTAAGTGCCTGAAGATCATGGACATATTGATTTTACAGCATTGTCCCTTGTGCACACCGATTTCTCAAGATTCTCTGTATCTTTTGATAATATGTACTGTAGATGAAGAGATTCAAAGTTTTCAGAGTTTTATGTTGAGGAACATTATTCTGAAATAGTTCTACAATTTGTAGATGCAGTGTTTTTTTTTTTTGTTTTTTTTTTTTTTTTAATTTTTGCCCATCTTTACTTCTGAGAGTCTATATCTCTAAGATGTGTTTTTAATACCCAGTCATGTTAGTGACCTGTTGAAAATTAACCTAATTAGTTGCAAAATGGTCTTCCAGCTGTTTCTTTAAGTACCATTTACTATTCCAGTGTTTTGCTATCCCTGTCCCAAGGTTTTTTTTTTTTTGTTTTTTTTTTTTTGAGACATGTTGCTGCCACCAAATTCAAAATGAGATAATCTTCAATTGATTAAGTAATGACTTGCAAGTAGTTGGAGTTCCCTGGCAAATTCTGAAAAGGGTCACAAAGAAACCAATTTCTAATAAAATAACAGGTTAAAAATGTACACATCAATGTTCTTCACTTGCATATTGTGCTGTTTGGAGTCTGATTTCACTCTGTTCTTTGATATTTATGAGGTTGTCGCTCCTACTGCACTGCTGTTTTACTGCTGTTGACATGGCTGCATTAAGATAATACAGTAAAATGGGGGGTGTGAGCAACAAAACTGTAGTGTAGTTCACATCCACATCCAAAGAAGTATTTGGTTTTAGGTGGAGGTGAGTGTTAAGTTCTTAAACTCGGATTTAATGAGTATTTGTGTATGTATGTGGGGGGGGGGGGGGGGGGGTTGTTGGTTTCTCCTCCCCACCCCACTTGTAACATTATAACATTGCATAATTCTTCTTTCCTCCTTCCCATGCCTTGTTAGATCATCCACTTTCCGGATATTGAAAGGAGGTTTTTAGAAAATTTCATAAGGAGCCATAATTTGACAGACGTTGAGAAGTAGGTATCCATTGGTGTGGTGCTTGTTAGATGCTTTTTAAATTATTCTTTATTGCCAAAATATGTTGTTTAGCATAATCTTATGAGAAAAAAAAAATCTAGAAAACCACATTGTCTGATTTTTTTTGAAGAATTTATTTGCAAATTATGGTGGAAAAAAAGTATTTGGTCAATAACAAAAGTTCATCTCAATGCTTTGTTATATACCCTTTGTTGGCAATGACAGAGGTCAAATGTTTTCTGTAAGTCTTCACAAGGTTTTCACACACTGTTGCTGGTATTTTGGCCCATTCCTCCATGCAGATCTCCTCTAGAGCAGTGATGTTTTGGGGCTGTCGCTGGGCAACACGGACTTTTCAACTCCCTCCAAAGACCCAGCCATGTTTCATCTTCAATGCCCTTGCTGATGGAAGGAGGTTTTCAATCAAAATCTGACGATACATGGCCCCATTCATTCTTTCCTTTACACGGATCAGTCATCCTGGTCCCTTTGCAGAAAAACAGCCCCAAAGCATGATGTTTCCACCCCCATGCTTTACAGTAGATATGGCGTTCTTTGGATGCAACTCAGCATTCTTTCTCCTCCAAACACGACGAGTAGAGTTTTTACCAAAAAGTTCTTTTTTTGGTTTCATCTGATCATATGACATTCTCCCAATCCTCTCCTGGATCATCCAAATGCTCTCTAGCAAACTTCAGACGGGCCTGCACATGTACTGGCTTAAGCAGGGGGACACGTCTGGCACTGCAGGATTTGAGTTCCTGGCGGCGTAGTGTTACTGATGGTAGCCTTTGTTACTTTGGTCCCAGCTCTCTGCAGGTCATTCACTAGGTACCCCCATGTGGTTCTGGGATTTTTGCTCACTGTTCTTGTGATCATTTTGACCCCACGGGGTGAGATCTTGCGTGGAGCCCCAGATCGAGGGAGATTATCAGTGGTCTTGTATGTCTTCCATTTTCTAATAATTGCTCCCACAGTTGATTTCTTCACACCAAGCTGCTTACCTATTGCAGATTCAGTCTTCCCAGCCTGGTGCATGTCTACAATTTTGTCTCTGGTGTCCTTTGACAGCTCTTTGGTCTTGGCCATAGTGGAGTTTGGAGTGTGACTGTTTGAGGTTGTGGACAGGTGTCTTTTATATTGCCAACGAGTTCAAACAGGTGCCATTAATATAGGTAACGAGTGGAGGACAGAGGAGCCTCTTACAGAAGAAGTTACAGGTCTGTGAGAGCCAGAAATCTTACTTATTTTCCACCATAATTTGCAAATAATAAATTCTTTAAAATCAGACTATGTGATTTTTCTGGATTTTTTTTTTCTCATTTTGTCTCTCATAGTTGAGGTATACCTATGATGAAAATTACAGGCCTCTCTCATCTTTTTAAGTGGGAGAACTTGCACAATTGGTGGCTGACTAAATACTTTTTTGCCCCCACTTTATTCTTGTAAAAGGGGCTTGAGATCAGTACTCCATTAAGTAGCAGAATTCATTAGTTGGGTGTATTGTGGTGTATCTTCATGCATACGGTGTTCTTGGTTTGAATTCCATGCTATTTGCATTCTTTGTGAAGACTGCATATTCTCCCCACATCAAGGTAAATTTTCCTCCCATTTCCAAAGATCTATGTATTCAAATTAATTCCAAATTTACCACAATGTTACCAACAGTATAAACCGTTCAATTGGTTTCTTTTGGCATATATAAAGCATGAAATATTCTAAGCTTGCAAAGGGCTAAAATGAACAATGTATAATATTAGACTATTTTACATAATGTACAGTTTCCTAAACAAAGTGATAGTTTAGGCTTCATTTTTATTGTCACTTGTTTTGTGTATCCCTGTCCTGTGTTGGCAGTGTGAGTAAAATCTTTTTCTCTTCTCCCTATCTACATCCAGCAGAGAGGCTGATTTAGAATAGATATTTTAGAGAACTGAATTTAACCATTGAAGCAACAAATAACTAGGAAACACGTTTAAACTCTCACTGAAAAAAACTGTCTTAATGTTAAAGAAACTTAACAACTTGAAATATAAATTTATGTCAAATTGGAATGCCTTATTTATGATACTTGTTGTTTGGATAATGCCTTTCCTTTCTTCATTCTAATTATGTGTATTATTGCTATCTAGTATAATGCACATAGTGTCTGGTGGTTTTCTTATTTAAGATGTTCAGGATATGGCTGGGCCAGTAAGTCCTCATCATTTTTGCTCCTAGAAAGCAGGAGAAAACTACTGTGTGCTTGTAGGCTTACTTGATATAGTGTATAGGATATCTTTTGAAAAACATTTAGGTTGCTAGTTAAATATTTTTGGAAAAGGAATGGGAATTTTTAAACAATTACCTTTTTATTCTTTAACAGAATTTGTGCTATTTTGCGTTCACATCCTAATTATCCAAAGAATAACTGCCTTGACCAAAACAATGAAAAGCCACAGGTAAGATGGGCATTTTTGTTGTGGATCTGTGTAAAACTTTAGTTTCTAAAAGCTGTATAAAACAGTTTGTTTTTTTCTTTATGGTTCTGTACACTCAGTTATGTTTCTGCATTTATTTGTTTGTCAGTCTTGAAATTAGAGCTGTCCTTTGCCATCATACATATTCTACATTCCAACACATCATACAATACTTCCTGATATGGTTGGTTTTACACATTTTGCGCTAGGAGTGCCCTCAGACCTTTCATCAAAATGTAATATTAGAGAAAGTGAACTTGAGTGAACACAAAATAGTTTGTTTTTTTTTAAACATGTAAAGATGTTTAGTTACAAACTGTGCAGTTCAATATTTGTGCATGGTGCAACATTACCAAAGGCTGAAAAATGCTTCCTGTATCTTGGAGAATCCATGCACTGATAAATTCAAGCCGTTTGAATACCAAATTATGTGAAAAATGCTACTATTTGCCAACTTGTTGTGAATATTGTACATTATAAGGAGGGTCTTTCAGGCAAGTGTTAATTTCTGCAGTATCAGGTACAGGGATATTAAAATCCCAAAAATTTGATAAATGCTTTTTTAATATGAAAATTAATATGAATCTGAATGTATACGTTTACACAGGAATCTTAACTTTTTAATGTCGAGTAACCCAAGATAGGCAAGTTTAATGTTTGTGTTATTCTTGGCAATTTCTGCTAAATATTGCATTGCAAGATCATATGCACCACACTGTGCCTCTAGAATGTATGCTAGCATGACACTAACTCTCCACAATTGATTTCATATTTTATAGTAATGTCCTTCTGTTTGATATTGCATTCTGTTTCTTTTGGTTTTGGCCACTCACTGTGTGCTATCTTCCTGTCACTCTCTTGCTAGCTGTTCTGTGCTAGGGTAAGCATGATGTGGCTGATAAAATAGCTTGACTCTTCACTTCATGTAAAAAGAAATAAAATAAAAAGGAATTGAAACTGTAGACCTGGGTGAACTTTATTCAGCTAAATAAGATGTCTTTTTTTTTTTTGTTTACATATTTATGCAGAGTAAGACTGTTCTTAGTTTACATGTGTGGTACTTGCCAATGGAACCACTGATACAGCTAATGCCATGAAGTAATTGACAGTCTTGCACATGGATCACTCCTTTGAGGGATTCAACAGTCTGAAATGGAGATACTAAAGGAGAGGGCTGTTACGGGTGTTTAGTTTGTTTGGTTTTTTTTTTTGGTTTTTTTCCCCCCCATTTGACCTTTTTGTATGTTAAGTTCCTTGAATGAATAAAGAATTGATCACTAAAGTTGCTGACATTGGCAACTGTCATAAATGACGAGTATTGCTTATTGAGTGTCGTGAACCAAAGTTTTTTTTCTCCTTAGTCTAAAAACCCATACTGCATATGCTTATCTTGGTTACACTTATAGTACGCTTTCTCTGTCTCTCTCTCCACTTTGTTTGCTGGTCACTTGACTGTAGCCCTACTGCTACTTCCTTGCCTGGTGCAACTGCCAGTGAGGAAGCATTTACTGGATTAATATATTCTGTTGGTGTATGTCATTAGAGTGCACACAATGGAGTTTGTCAAGGAGGCTATGTTTGAACTTTTTCTTCATAAAGTGCACTATGATTTGGGGTACAGGTAGGATGGGAGTGGGGCATAGATTTGAAAACCCCCACCTACTAACCACTTTTGAGCCTGTAATTGGTTAAATGTTTGAAGGTTTTTTTACTTGTTTCTTGGTTTCTGCACCAGAACCAAGAATGTAGGAGCTGCAAGACTGTAGAACTAAAAATTGTGCCTCACATCAACCCTTTTTGTTCAAGTGAAGTGCACAAACTTTAAGCATTTTTCTCCTAAAGTCAGTATAATCACAAAATTTAAAGTCCATTTAGTCCCACATTTTCTGCTTATGTTTTTTCCCACAAAGCCACAACAGTAAATGGTTACTCTCAAATCAAACCAATGCCAAAATTTATACTGGAAAGCAGCCATACCACATGCACTTCAGAATAGGGTAATCCACCTGAAGATAAGCATGTTTGCGCCTGGCCAGTACTTGGATGGTAGACCATGTAGAACAAGCTTGGGTTGTCCCTGGAAGAGGTGTTGGGAAAAGTCAATGGGGTTTATGTGTAGATCCCTATGCCTTAGTGCAGCAATGAGGACACTTTGCTGTAAAAATGGGGCTGTCCTTTGGGTGAGACGTAACAATGAGGTCCTGACTATCTATGGTCATTAAAGATCCCTGGGCATCCTTCGTAAACAGCAGGGCATATCTTGATGTCAGGGCTAAATTGCCCTCCATGGCCTAGTCATTCTTGCCTCTTAATCATCCCCATCTCTAACTGCCCATTTCTCTCACCCCTTAGCCACCTATAGCTAATGTGTGGTGAGCATACTGGTGCAAAATGGCTGCTGTTGCATCATCCAGATGGGTGCTGCACCTTGGTGTTGGGTGAAGTGATTCCCCCCTCTCTACATCACACAATTTGAGTAGTGAGAAAAGCCATCTATAAATATGAATAATTATTAAGGACTCCCCAAATGAGCAAATATTGCCGTATGTAAGCTTTTTCAAGCATAAAATCCTCATCTCAACTCTATTGTTCTGCTTTAGCTGTCATCTTCACTTACTGCACACATTTCTGGTCATTCTAACATTTGCAGCTATAGTTGTTGTGGTTGATTTCTCATTTGACACACAGTGAAATGCTCAAGGTTGGCAAGTTGGTGTCCATATTGAGCTGTTCAAATTGTAATCTTTAATTGGGGTTATGACAGATGTGACATCATCTGGGTTGCTGAGATAACTGATGCTAAACCTAGAATTTTGTTTGCTGTATAAAGTGTATAATTTTTTTTTTTTTTTTTTTAGGTAATTTGTGAAACGAATTTTCACAAAGCATCTCAACCAGAGATTTTTCCCAATGGTAAAACATCCCCACATGATCAAACAAAGAATCCTGTCCTTGTTTTGAGGAGAAGAATGCTTGAAGATCGTCACAGAATTACAGAGGCAAAGAACCTCAGTAATGTTGATGTTAACCATAATTCAATACCTGCATCAACAGCAATCCCTGTGTCCCCTCATGTACCAAAAAATACAGGCGACTCTAAAACATCCACTTTGGCTCTGGCAGCAGATGATGAGATTCCAGGTCCATCCATTCTAAATAAACTGGCCAAGAATGATGGTGGTGATGAGGAGGAAAATGGTGCTTTTGGTTATGACCATGAACTTAACAGGTCACTAATAAAAGAAACAGTGAGTATGTCCAATGAATAACTGCCTAAAGCAGATTGTAATTTAGTTTTTGTCTATCAAAGTGCAATCCCCCATTTCCTCTAAAGTGTGTTATCTTTTGTGTAAAAATTTCTGTTCATGGAGCTCAAATGAAAATTGTTTTGAATAATCAATCATAATCATATTTCTTTTCATATGGGGGGGGGGGGTGTTTTTGTTAAGGTCTGCCTTTCAAAAGTAGACATGATTATCTTTGCACTCTTAAAATTTTTTTTTTTTTTTTGGTTTTGTGCCCTCCCTCACCATAACCTATCGTCTATGGGGAGGACTGGAATCTTTAGATTCAACAAAAATGTGTATCTCCAGTTTTTGGTGGACCTCTGACATTTTAGGGTCCACCAATACCGAAAACAGTTACCTCAATGATGGGTGTCTGTCTGTCTGTGTCACAATTTCTTGAGGACAGTCTAGAACTAAAATGGCTGGACGGAAAAATGCCAAACCCGAAACTTAAGCCTATTATGTGATGACAATGTGCAGATTAGTTTTTGAGCCAAAATGTGCAAGAGAAAGAGGCACTCTAGAGGAACTCTCAAATACCATAACTCTAAGGTTTTAAAATATCCATATTTGATGAATATGAATGAGTCGGGTTATGTAATGGTAAAGTATCACAGGAAATGAGGCTTTGAAGTTCTTTATATATGCTTTAGACCAAAAATAAAGTGTAATAATTTAAGAACCCTTGGAAAACAAATGGTTATGAATACCAAAAAATACATTGTGCATTTCTTTTGTAAAATTGCGGTCCACGTTCATTTTACCCATCTTAGGTTTTTTGTTTTTTTTTTTGTTTTTGGAAAATGTGTGCTTAATATGTGGAAAATTTTAAAGTACAATAGTAATGGTCATGTTTGGTAAGAACTACATGAATCAACACCTAAAGTAACAAAAATGACAGCAAAATATTGAACTAAACAAGGAAGGTTCAAGTAACAATAAAAAATGCATATTAGGTGGGAATTTAATATAATCTGTGTGATTTAATGTGTATGTGTAAATATGCATAATATAAGGAAAAATGTAAATATATTTAAATGGAATAGTCAAAAGGGTGATCAGCTGTGAATCGGAAGGTTGCTAGAAGTTTTTTTTTTTTTTTGTTTTTTTTGCTTTTTGGGCTGTCATTTAAATACTTTGGAGAATAGCAAGCAAATAAGTCTTGAACAAACAGCATGCCTTGTTTATAAAGCGAAATACTGTGTAGATGGTTGGAAATATTGTCAAATCTTGAAAGCAAAGGCTTGCAGTAAAAAGAACCTTTCTGAATTAAGCAGTTTTAAAAGGGATCAGTGCTAGTGGTTCTGCTTTTTTGAATTTGTTACATTTTTCCACATGATTTATATAATGTAAATAAATTTAATCTGGCCCAAATCTGCAAAGTCTGAACTCTGCCTAGGTCAATGCACAATATTTGGGGTGACTCTATTTGATTGTCATGTATTGCACGAACTTGCATTGGTCAAACTTGGTAATACAGTACATTTTATGAGACACTTCTGCTGTTTAAAATTGTGTTGTTGATGAACCTCAGGGGCACAGATGGAAGATAATTAAGAATACATTTCACAGGAAAAGGTAAAAGTGTGTGTCTGTGTGTGTGAACTTTAGATATGTGGAATACATTATCAAGCAGTATAGTGGATATTTGTACTTTGGGGACCTTTTACAACTTTAACTTGAGGAACAATTTGCAAAAGTCGGGTGAATTGGGATTGTCAAATCAAATCATTTCCAAGTAAATTAAAATTCTTTCTTGCATATCTCCAAAGAGCAGTTGACAATAAAACAATATCAACAAAAGACACATACTCGGTTATCATATTGTTCTTATGATTGATTTAATCTTTAATTATCTGGTTTGTTTTTCTAAGGCATAGAGTGTTTTATATGTCATAAAAAGAAGGTGGGTGTCTAATCTGTGCTACCTTCACCACCATCTGTAGTGGTTACTGATCTTGAGACGAATAGGTGCTGTGACATAATGTGATGTAGCCAGTGAGGGTGGCATCACCTTTGTACCTGTAGAAGTTCATAAGAACAGATGGAGAAATCTGAGCTGTCCTCCGACATCTACAGAAGCAGAGGCATTGATGAGCCTTCTTGATGAGAGTGGAAAAGTGCAATGCCCACTTCAGTTTATCCATGAACAAAATAATAAAAAAAAAGATGTCTGTGTGCAGACGCATGTAATACGTTGTCACTCTCTGAAGCCAAGAGTCTCAAACTGCTGTATAATGTCGGGCTGAAATTCTTGTTCTCGTAAACTATTCTTGACTTCTTTAACTAATGAAAAGCTATACAGAATTATAATAGGCAAACTCTGATCTGCACCCAATGAATTACTTTAGGCTAGCTAATTTTGCATTTCATGTATGTTATGTGCTATTAATAAAAATGTAATGATGCAGAATCGGCAGTGAACATTGGCAAACCCTTTCCTCTTTTTAGTGTCTCCAAGATCAAACAATAGTACATTTAACATTGGCATAATTCTGATGCAATACATAATGTATTAATAATTAAAAAAAAAAAAAAAAAAAAACATTTTTAACAAAGGAGAACTGTAACCAATTAATCCTTCCCAGAGTCTGATGGCTAATTATAGTGTTTAAAATATACCACAGTTCTGTACAGAAAGTCCATGCTATAGCAATGTAAGACACACCGTATATTTGGCTGGAGATGGATAATTTGGTGGGTATTATAGCTTGTTTCCTATACTCCTACTCTTCAACTATGGATAGTTAACAATTTTTACTTGATTCGCCATTATGAAAAGGTTGCTTCAGAGTATTCTAATCTATAAGCTGCAACTTACAGTGGTGTGAAAAACTATTTGCCCCCTTCCTGATTTCTTATTCTTTTGCATGTTTGTCACAGAAAATGTTTCTGATCATCAAACACATTTAACCATTAGTCAAATATAACACAAGTAAACACAAAATGCAGTTTGTAAATGGTGGTTTTTATTATTTAGGGAGAAAAAAAAATCCAAACCTACATGGCCCTGTGTGAAAAAGTAATTGCCCCCTGAACCTAATAACTGGTTGGGCCACCCTTAGCAGCAATAACTGCAATCAAGCGTTTGCGATAACTTGCAATGAGTCTTTTACAGCGCTCTGGAGGAATTTTGGCCCACTCATCTTTGCAAAATTGTTGTAATTCAGCTTTATTTGAGGGTTTTCTAGCATGAACCGCCTTTTTAAGGTCATGCCATAGCATCTCAATTGGATTCAGGTCAGGACTTTGACTAGGCCACTCCAAAGTCTTCATTTTGTTTTTCTTCAGCCATTCAGAGGTGGATTTGCTGGTGTGTTTTGGGTCATTGTCCTGTTGCAGCATCCAAGATCGCTTCAGCTTGAGTTGACGAACAGATGGCCGGACATTCTCCTTCAGGATTTTTTGGTAGACAGTAGAATTCATGGTTCCATCTATCACAGCAAGCCTTCCAGGTCCTGAAGCAGCAAAACAACCCCAGACCATCACACTACCACCACCATATTTTACTGTTGGTATGATGTTCTTTTTCTGAAATGCTGTGTTCCTTTTACGCCAGATGTAACGGGACATTTGCCTTCCAAAAAGTTCAACTTTTGACTCATCAGTCCACAAGGTATTTTCTCAAAAGTCTTGGCAATCATTGAGATGTTTCTTAGCAAAATTGAGACGAGCCCTAATGTTCTTTTTGCTTAACAGTGGTTTGCGTCTTGGAAATCTGCCATGCAGGCCGTTTTTGCCCAGTCTCTTTCTTATGGTGGAGTCGTGAACACTGACCTTAATTGAGGCAAGTGAGGCCTGCAGTTCTTTAGACGTTGTCCTTGGGTCTTTTGTGACCTCTCGGATGAGTCGTCTCTGCGCTCTTGGGGTAATTTTGGTCGGCCGGCCACTCCTGGGAAGGTTCACCACTGTTCCATGTTTTTGCCATTTGTGGATAATGGCTCTCACTGTGGTTCGCTGGAGTCCCAAAGCTTTAGAAATGGCTTTATAACCTTTACCAGACTGATAGATCTCAATTACTTCTGTTCTCATTTGTTCCTGAATTTCTTTGGATCTTGGCATGATGTCTAGCTTTTGAGGTGCTTTTGGTCTACTTCTCTGTGTCAGGCAGCTCCTATTTAAGTGATTTCTTGATTGAAACAGGTGTGGCAGTAATCAGGCCTGGGGGTGGCTACGGAAATTGAACTCAGGTGTGATACACCACAGTTAGGTTATTTTTTAACAAGGGGGCAATTACTTTTTCACACAGGGCCATGTAGGTTTGGATTTTTTTTCTCCCTAAATAATAAAAACCATCATTTAAAAACTGCATTTTGTGTTTACTTGTGTTATATTTGACTAATGGTTAAATGTGTTTGATGATCAGAAACATTTTGTGTGACAAACATGCAAAAGAATAAGAAATCAGGAAGAGGGCAAATAGTTTTTCACACCACTGTATAAAATACAGAAGTCCAGTGTAACTGCAACAGTTACAGCAATGCAAGTGCTATGTTGTGGCAACATATATAACATAATATACATTGTGTGAGTGTGTGGTGATTTATTTATTGTTTTTTAATAGTTTTAAAGTTGATCTTTATTCTGCTTTTTCAGGCAGAGCTCTTTCCTGATGTAGATGTGTCCTTTGTTGAAGACCTCATTCAGATGCAGGGATTTACTGATTTGAATGAGTATGCATTTTCCCCTTATTTTAAATTTAGCTGAAATGCTTTTATTACCTTTTTAAGATCCTCTTCATGTTTAGTATGCTTGCATGGCCTCATGGATGCAGTAATTATTTCTTGTGCCTCTGCAGCATTTGTGTTGTACTTGTTTTGGCTTTCCTTTTATATGGTTTACATTACAGCTGAAGCTGTGTTGTCCGTGCTTTTCTTGGATTTTTTTTTTATTTTTATTGCTATTATTGGAAGACTATTTGACACAGCACAGCCCCACACCTTTTCCTTTGGTCTGTTACCATTGTTTTCTGTCTTTCACCAGTTGTTCTTTAGTGACATTGTAACTGTTTTGTCTGAAATCAGAAATCCAAAGTGAACTTCTGACTTTTTTGAGAAGAGTACTGCTTCTATAGTCTATGAATAAGTTAGCATGTTTTTACAAACTGGTTTTGGTAATGCTGTCCATAATATATATGTTAAAGTGTGTAACATCTACTGCAAAAGTTTTGTATTGCAGCAGAAGCCTTTGCTGATCAAGGTGCAAGTACTCAATGGACGGATACTTTTTACTGGCAAAAGTGGCATGTTGCACAATGGTTAATTTGTAAAGGAAACCTATTTCCAATAGTACTGTGCTTAACCATTTAGGATGCAAAGTGGCTTGGAAACTTTACCATTTCTTCATTTTAATGCCTAGCATTTTAACAAATTTAAATCTCTATATATAAAATAGAGACCATGAATTATTTGCCTGGAAATGTTAGTTAAACTTATGATTACGAAGATTCATTTACATGGTCTCTGGGGAAAATTTACCATAAGAGATTCTGATTTAGACTGGGATAATTTAAACTCCTTATTATGCATTTTATCCTTGGGTAACGTTGCCCAGAATACCATTTGTTACTCTTGCAGTATGATCAGTGGATTATCAGTAGATGAAAGTTGTGTGATCAGATTAGTGGAAGTGGTCTAGTGCAGTAGTTTTTGACAAGTGAACTATTTCTTTGTGGCCCAGTTGTTCACCCTTGGAGTTTTGAGCAATTTGATTACCGTTCAGTCCTCCCCCCCCCCCCCCCCCCCCCCCCCCTTGGAGTTTTGACTGGCTCAATCAGTTAACATTAGATAGTAGAGTGGGCCACTTCAGGATTTACTACTGGAACAGCTCTGTGGACCAGAGATTAATTTTCAAGTCAACTTTTCATAGACAGGCAGTAGATAATAACAACTTTGATACTCTTGCCATGCCTGAAATTTCAGACTAACAAATTTCTATGGACTAGTGCAGGTCCATGGACCATTGGATGGGAAACACTAGTATATTACATACAGTATATTGTGCTTGCCAAAATATAAGGGGTATTCAGAAAGTCTTGAGCCTTTCAAAGATAACATACTAGAACCACCAATCTTATTCACTCATGCCTATTTTACATAGTCGCAGTCATGACTGATGCATTTTTTTTTTTTCAGGCACTAGTCAAATAATCATGCAGTATTACCCTCTTTGAATTTGTCCATCTTCCACTTCAGTTTCAGTGAGCTCATTGCAAGTTTCAAAAACTTACCTCACAAAGGTTCTTTGATTTTTTTTTCTCCTGGGCAGGGTGCTAAGTCAGGGGAATAGAGTGGGTGCTCTGCCAACTCAACACCAGACTGCTGAATGGTGGCCATGACCACTTTCCTTCCTTCCAAAAGAAAAAAAATGTCATGTTGTGTTTTGTGTGTGTTTTTTTTTTTTTTTTTTTTTTTTTTTGTTTTCGATGCAGTAAAGGATATAGCACTTTATTTGTCCCAAAGGTAAACGGTTTCCTTTTTCAGAAGCTCAAGAAATATAACAATCTTAATCTCCCTCAAACACACACAAGAATTACTAATAAGAAAAGAACGTTGAACTTGGCTAAAGATTAGAGCAGCCCCAATGAGGGATTATAAAGGCAAATTGTAGGTAAGAAGGGGCCCTATTAGCATTTTTTGACACGCTATTGCTAAATTTGTTGGCTGAAAGTCCTCCATGCTAATGTGTCAAGAGTGGAGGTGCAGTATTACTCATAATAGCCATCAGTTTCATCATCCTCATCTCCTTCACTGCTACCTCCAACAGGTCAAGAGTGCACCCCATAACTGAAAAATAATTAAATTTCTTATATACAAAATGATTGTGGAATTCCTTAGAGCTCCTCAGTCTTGGCTTGAAGCCATTGGGGCGGTCCAAAGTTCCATTTAGACACATTTATAGGTTTATATCTTACCTGTACCACCTTTTAATTTTTTCTATTCCTAGCTGAAGCTTTATATCTTTAGTTGTTATCTCCATGTGACTTATGTAATCCAGTTATAAAACTGAATGTCTGTTATAGTCAAAATGTTTGGTGCGTTTGTGTTGTGGGTTTGATTCTTCCCAGTGATTCTTAAGGGAGAAGTATGTTTTATGGATGGGTTTTCTAAGTAATAGTCTTTGTTACTATTTTGTGAGTCGCTTCTAATTTTCAGTAGCTATTCATATATACTACCTGATGTTTGCTAAAATATTTACAATAGTAAGGAATTTAAGTAAAAGTTTCACTCAAAGGCTATTCTTGAAGTATAAAATATGTGTCTTTCTTTATAGAATTTGTGCTCATTTGCTTGCATATAATAATTATCCAAAGAACATGCTCCTTGACCAAAATGATACAAAGCAGGTAAGTCTTATGAACAGTCTTGTGTTTTCTTGTTTAGTCATTCTTCCCTTTTGGTAATGGGTTTCAATCTATACTGTATCACCTTGTGTATATTTTAGTCTTTTGTAGCATTTTGTATTCAAATTTCCAAACAAAATTTACAATGATCTTTTTCTTTTGACTTTAACTTTTAAACCACAGCCACTTCGCCGGAATGTTATCCGCCCAGCAAGCCCCTGGACAAGTCTTCCCTCTGGGGAAAGAGTTGCAAAAGATCAAAAACCGAGACAGTTACAGCCTTTTGGAAGAAGAATACTCATTGCACGACGAAGATTTTCAAGGAACACCAATGTAGAGGATTCTTTTGATCCAACTGATAAAGGCAATGAGAGTGCTACACCTTCTACTTCTGCAGAACCTACTGTATTTATTGAAGAAAATTCGCTGAATAGATCGGATGATGACAGAACAGCTTTTGCAGTGGCAACAGATGATGAGAGACCAGGACCTTCCACTCCAAATCGGCAGCCCAGTGATGAAAAAGATTATTCTTTTGGACATGACCTTTTAAGTTCCTTAGTAAAAGAAACAGTAAGTGCAAATGCTACATAAAGGAATGATTTCATTTCAGACCTATGACAAACTTGCTGAACACCCTTGTGTAATGTAATGCCTATAAAACTGTTTTTATTTACAATTCTTGTTAAATTTGCATTATACTTAATGTTGAACGTGTTGGGTCAGTTGCAGAGTACCGGAGATGATGATATACTAGCAGTACCAAAGTACGTAGAACCTGATCCTCCGATCCAAGTGTTTCCATAAACAGTGGAACAAAAACACCAAGTTTAACTATTACACAGCTTGTCTTATTTTGGTTATGTGTTTCTCCTCGGTTTATTGAGCTGGCCATTTGATTGCCAATTAACAGTGGCACACTGGCAGTTAACTTCTCACCCTCTCTGTTAACAACACACATCATCAGATGAATCACATTCATCTTGATTTAAAGGGACCAGACACAGGAGAAAAGTACTTCACATGTAAACTATATACTGTATATTTCTATTTATATATCCTGGGTATAAAGTATTCTGGCATCCAAAAGAGGGCAGGAATGAACAATAAACAAAGGCAAAGGGCTGCAGTGTCTGGCAGGCAACAAGAAGCACAAAGAAAAAGGAATGCAAGGGCTAGAATATCTGATGAAAAGAGACAACGAGGTACAAAGAAAGAAGAATATAAAGCATATTCAGTGAATAAAGGTTTGTAAATGCATGGAATGATTGAAACATTTAAAATTGCACCGTTAAGGTGCTAATTAAAAGATAATTGCAATCCTTAAGTTGCATTAGATCAGCTGTTGTAATTGTTTTTCACTTTAAGTCCAGAAATCCTTACATTGAAATTTAATAATGTTCATATAGTGCAAATATGTGTGTGACATCCTGGGCATTTTTGGGGTCTTCACCTGGTCTTGCTGTAAGTTGTTTTCCAATTGCATTGATAATACAGAGCAGTTATGTGTCCTTCATTATGTGCCAAACCTAAAAGTCCTCAGAGTATAAAATACATAGTGACAGGCTGGACAATATTGGTAAAGAATGTCTCCTCAAACTTCACTCACTCAAACTTCATAGTAGAGCAGCACAAGCTCTGTATAGTTGAATATGGTTCCCATATTTTTTTAATGACCTATAAATAAATGCCTTTTTTATATCTATAACAGTAGGTAATGTTACATGAGTAATTCTGCACACATCAGACAAGTTTAGGTTAGTATGCATCCAGTCTCTGGCTCCAAGAAGCACTTGAGCGACTGTACTTATTCTTAGTCAGCTGCTAGTCTACAGCACTGGAGTATACTGCAACAGCACTAATCCCAAAAGTTAGACTTGTTACAGTGAACACATGCCAAGGCCAGACCAGCATGGAATCATCCCGAGCTCCTAGCACACTGCAACTGACCCATTATATTTATCGGCAATAGAAAATATTTAAAAACTCTTAACTTTGTTTTTGTCTCATCAGGCCAGGCTCTTTCCCGATGTTGAAAATGCATTTATTGAAAACCTTGTTAAGGAACATGGGATGACCGATTTGAATGAGTATGTGTGTATGTATTTTATTTTTGTATCATGAGTGTAAGTTCCTAGGAATTTTTGCATTTTCAGGAATGCACAGGTGCGGAGTACATAATGCACTCAGTAGGCTGATACTTAACAAAGACTGTTGCTACATTTTCAAAAACAAATAAGAGAACTCAACAAATATTTATTCAATAAGCCATAGTGCATTAAATTTATGGATCTTGTTTAAGAAAGAATAAACTTTTTTTTTTTTTTACAACTCCTATATGTTCTGAAATATTTAGCAATATTTAATTGGAAATTCAGTGCAGTCTAATTGTTGGCAAATAAAGTAAATATCTATCTAATCTATGCTTTAAAAATGTTAGGTTCATATATAAATAAATATTTCGGCTGTATCGTAAATCAGTCTGTTTCTTCTTATTAAGCTGCACTAAAGAGCCCCTTTGTATCCATACTGCCACCTTTGCCGCAAGGCAGTGCATAACAATTGTGTTGTGCAGTATGTGGATATTCTGCTCTGCTAGATCTTCCCCAGACAACTGTAAGTGTTATAATTATGAAGCGGAAGCAGCTAGGAGAAATAACAGCTCAGGTACGAAGTGAACATGAAAACTTACAGAGCAGGTCACCAAGTACCGAACCACATGGCAGGTAAATATCACCTATCCTTCCTTCTGGAAGCAACATCAGTATAAGATCTGTGTTAGCATCTTCAAGAAAAGGGTATCCATGGCCTAAGATGACTGTCTGCTGTAGTGGTGTAAAGCAAGTCGCCATTGGACTCTGCAGCAATGGAAACATTGGCCAAAACTGATTTTGTTTTTATTTTTTTACACTTCGCTTCTGCATAATCTGCTATTTAAATATACAACACAAGCTTCTAAAGTGGTATTTTTACAATTAAACTGCAAACCATAGGTGTTACCTGTTCATTTTTATTAACAAAATAAAATTCTGTAGTTTTGAACAACTCCATATTAATGGCCATGGTTTTAGAATGGGATGTCCCATAAGATCATATATGTATCCACATACTTATACGGTCATTTATAATAAGAAAATACCCTAAGATAAAAGTTTAATAATACTATTATAAGTACTGTAACTAGAAATGACTGGTTGTTCAGTCTTAAAATAGCTGGTGTTAACATTCAGTGTATGAGCAACATCTCCCTTTTTCTTTTTGCTTCTCAGTGGTTGAGTGTTTGGTAGTAGTTAATCATGATTACACATCTCATTGTACAGAGTTGTCATCCTGCAGATTAATCAGTTTCTACAGCAGTCATGTGATGCTGAGGGAAGAGATCTGAAACTTTTTTAATTTTACTTCATATTTCCTATATAAAAGGGTTGTGTATAACATTCAGTATCTGAATTATTATTTTAAATTTTTAGATTGGGCTGTGACAGTGGAAAAAACTTTGTAGATGAAATTGCCTTGCATGATTAAAAAGATCATACACATCAAATATGTATGGTACTAGAGTGCCATGTTTTTATTGGAGGTTGTAAAGTTGGTGTTATGATTTTGTATCTTAGGCAAAAAGCAAAGTTTGTCCACTGTTATGCACTGTTCTTCTCTTTTGTATGAGAACAAGACTTCATCCATCTTTAGTTTTGCAACTTTCTGTATTTTTAAATCCAGTCCCTCCAAGTTTTTATTGCCACCTGGTCTTCAAATACAGTTCTTGTTTGGTACTTGGTAAGCACAAGACAGAGCCAATACTGTAGTAAGAATACCTAGGGGTTGGTTTATTGCACCGATGAAAAAGTTCCAACAGCAGTTTTGTTATATACTGCTAGTAAAGCTACAATTACAGGACTTCATTTTCTTATTAATTGGAGAAAGGAAAAAAAAAAAAACTAAGAATAATTAAGTTTGAGGGCAAAACTTCCCTAAACTTGTCGTGTATTATAGAATTATTTTATAGATATTTACTGAACAAGTTTATATTTTTTGTTCTAGGATTTGCAATTATCTCTTGGAAATTCCAGACTATCCAAGAAAAGAGCCATCTGTGATGCAAACCTCAAGTACACTTTTTGAAACTGTTGAAGAGAAAACTGCAGTAAGTGGAAATGTTTTTATTTTAATATGAAATGATTTCAAACCTATGAATCACTTAAGATAAATAATTTGCTGCTTGCTTTGCAACACACTGCAATGGATATCCTTTAATGTGATGCTAGGAAATTGGCTTTATCAGTTGCAGTAAAACTGACAATAGCATCTTGGACCAAAATGCAACCCACACAGTAGTGGAGTGGATGGTGCTGCTGCAACATGAATCTAACATTAAGCCTTTGCCCATGTTGGGTTATAAATGTTATCAAAATCAAAATTTCGTGTGTGTGTGTGCGCTTTGTGTGGTGTTTTCCTTCCTCTTCCCTCTCTCATCCCAAAATGTGCTAGTTAGGTTGATAGGAAATTCTAAATTTTTCCCAAGTGTGTTGGCTATATGATGAATTGGTACCTTGCTCAGGGCTGTGTCCTGCCTTGTGCCCAGTTCCGTTTTGGATATGTTTAGTTATCCAACAACACTAAATTGGATTTGAGAATATTAGGTTATTATGGGGGTAGCATGGTGGCACGATAGTAGTATTGCAGCCTTGCATCAGGGACACCTGGGTTTAAGTACTCTGGTGATGCCCACATTATTTTCCTCCTTGTGCTGTAATTTCCTATGATAGTCCAAAGACATGCAGGTACAGGGGGTTCTAAACTCGCCCCTCATGTGTTAACGTGAGTGTGTTTGTTCACTCTGTGACAGACTGGCACCCTGTCCAGGAACTGTTCTAACTTGTGCCCAATGCCTGCTGGAATAGCTTCTAGCTTCCCCATGAAACTTTCAGAAAAGCAGTGTAGAAAATGGATGGATTGAGGTTATCTTTTGACAAAAAGCTGTTGAATTAAGTGTGCCCTTTTTTTGACAACTAAAGATTAATTATACCACAGCTGTCTTTTGCAGAATACTTGATAATTGGGAGGTGTTTGATAGAGTATCTTATTTTTTTTATTTTTTTTTAAATTTAAGACAAAATATTTTTATATCACATTTTAATGCAAAAACTGTAGCTCAAAGTTCTTTGTAAGAACTTGCAAGTAAAATAAAAATAGAAAGTTCAATGAATAAATAAGTATTAAAAAAAAAATAAATACACTCCTAATACAAATAAGTTCATAAAAGATGAAGTGGAGTCCTTTTAAAATGAATTTAGTAATTTAGACCAGAATTAATTCTAAATCCAAAGCTATAGTCACATGGCCAGGTAAGACAGAAAAATTAAAACTCCAGCCAGTGAGATGCTTAAGAAAAAAACCTGCTATGGTTTTAAGCCCATATGTCTGCTCAGACCACAAAACCTTGCTCTTTCTGTGGAACTCCACAAATGCTGCATTAAATCACCTCTCATATTATAACCCAAAAACACCCAGTTTGAAATATTAATGTGAAGATTCAGAGGATGTATTGGTGCAGTAAGCACCTTGTAGCCTCTGGAAGAAATTTATTTAGTAGTTCTGAAAGTGGAGTTATAGATGCATGTTACTTAAATGCACTTTTAATATGTTTATGGCAAAGCTGAGGTACCTTTTTATAGTTGGTTTTGCCTTAAATCGGGAAATTAATGTTACATATTTAAACCTACTGCATTCCCTAAAATATTTCTTTTTCTCCATCAGAGTCACAATTTGTTTGACTTTATAAATTTGGAAGTTGTCGATCAGTACACACAAATTCAAGCTGCTGACCTTCTCATGGCTGACTTCAAAATGCTAAATAGTCAAGATATCAAATGGGCTCTTCATTCTTTTAAAGGACACTATGCAATTACCCGCAAGGTTAGTGTACAGTTAACTTGTTTTCTAAACATTCATTTAGAGGCCACAGTGGTTTCTTTGTTTTCTGGACAAAATGGTAAAAAAAAAAAAAAAAAAAAACTAAATCACTGTGTTTAGTATGTGCCACCGAAACCTAATTTACATTTTCAACTTTTCATACCTGTGTTTTAATTTTATTCATTTAACACATGTTGAAAAAGAGCTTTTCACTTGTTACACTATGTTGCAGGCCTTATCTGAAGCAATTAAGAAGTGGCAAAGAACACCTTCTGAAGATGAAGCAAAACCAAAGAGAAGGAAAAAGATGAATTCACATTCATTCATGGACTTCAGTTTTACAAATGGTAAATGAACCAAAGTATTTTAATAACTTTTTTTTATTAATGGATGTTTACTAGTGGAGAGAAGTGTGTTTTTGTTCTTATGTTTTGAATGGCTTTCTTGATATAGGCGCTGTTACATTTCAGAGGCGTATGTATTTTTTGGAAAATAAGAGGCGGTACTGGAAATCGTATAATAGAAAATCTTTGCATCCATCATTACAAAAAGAAATTGCCTTTTATGAACAAAAACTAAAAGAAAAAGCAGAGGTAGGTCATTATACACTTTTCAGGTGTCAAGTTAAATGTTACTTTTAGAAGTGTTTTTTAAAAAAAAAATATTGCTTGTGGTTTTTAGTTTTTGTAAGATTTTTTTTTTTTTTTTTTTAAGCATGAAGATTTCTTGCTTGCTTTGCAAGTGAATGAGGAAGAATACCAGAAGGTAAGGTTAAATTCGCAAAACTCACCCTATATATGTACTTTAAGAAAGACTAACATTTTAATGTTCAGCTGATGCCAAATTTTGCCAAAAGTGACCTAATACTGCAAAAGTGGTCCGGTACTTCCTAGTACTTTGACTATTTGTAGCTTTTTTTTTGCGGAGTCTAGACTTACAATTATCTGTAATTCATGGTCTAGTATTGCATTGCGATTTCCCAATATCTGCTTTAACACAAGAAATTTGACTACTTTTTAGGCACACAATTTTGCCATAGAAATTTTTCAAATCTGGTCTACCCTTTTATTGTAACAGAATACCTTTTTCTTATAATATGGAGCTCTTATTTCAGGATGGCCAGATGATTGAATGTCGTTGTTGTTTCGGAGACTTTGCATTTGAAGAGCTCACACAGTGTGTTGAAGGACATCTCTTCTGCAAGGAATGCTTAGTGAAGTATGCTCAAGAGGCAGTGTTTGGTTCAGGAAAGGTAGGTAAACCATAAAATGTTTAGTTAGGATATCCTTTGCATTTGTTTATACAGGAAAGGGGAAATTTAGGAAAATTTTAATGTTTGTATGGTATGCCATGATGTTAATTTATACATGAGGGAGGAAATGGTTTATAGATGTTTAGCAGGTAACGATCTGTCCCTAGTCTATAAATTCCGATGCCTGTGCACATGTTATGTTGAATGCGTCTGAATTTTCAGATAATACAACAATTTCCACTCCTTGCCAGTGTTTGTTTACTGAAGTTGCTCTTATAAAGTAAAACTTAAGGTCAATTTTACAATCCATTTCAGTTTGTCTTTTAAGCTGGAAGTATCAAGAACACTCCTATATGAAGCGCTTTCAGAGTAACCATCATGCTAGTTGTTTAATTATGTGGGGGTGTTATTTATATCTCTATTTTCTATATCCAGTTTTTTTTTTATTTAAATTTCCCTTCATTTGTTTGAAGTATGAACATAAATGAATGTTACAAATGTTACATAAATATCACGTTTATAGGCAACCTACATTCAAGTCTTTGAGTTTTAAAACTTTTTTTTTTTTTTGCTTTTTGTCTTTATTCAGTCAGAACTTAGCTGCATGGAGTCAAACTGTACCTGTTCATTTCCAACAAGTGAGCTTGAAAAGGTGCTTCCAGAGAACATTCTTCAAAAATACTATGAAAGACAAGCAGAGGAAGCAATTGCAGCAACTTGTGGAGAAGAACTTGTCTGGTAACATTTAGTTCAAAAGATTTTTAATGTTTGGTATATTAAAAACTAAAAACTCTTAATTCTGTGATTTTTAATAGAAATGTAATTTGCTCATACCAAAAGTTAAGGTGAAATGCTACTTCAAAGGAATGTTATTTATTAAGATATGCATCTTTTCATCTGTGTACACAAATTTGTGTTGTCCTTCTATTTAATCTTAGATTGTTTCCTATTTCGGTATAGGTATATAGACTGATTCTATCTTTAACTTTTTATTTATGTTCCACATCTTGCCTTTGTGTTTTCCTTTCCAGGTGCCCCTCTTGCAACTTCCCTGCTTTGTTGGATAAGGAGGCATTAATGTTCAGTTGCCCTAATCCCCGCTGTCGAAAGGTAAGCACCACATTCAAAGTCATGTATGTATGTATGTACGTATGTATATATGTAAGTTTTGAGATATTCTGCCTTTTTTATAAAAGAATAACAAACTGGAGCATTCAGCCATTACCCTAGTTCACATGTTGCTTATAAATGTTCACAGAATTTGCTACATTTTAAAATCTTGATTTGAAAAGGCATGGAAAGTTTCTTTACCTCTCTCTCATTTTTGGATCCTATTTCTAGTGCTTGGAGCAAACAGATGTGAGTAAATTTTGCTGCCAAGTACATTTTTCAGTTTCCCACTAGATGGAGACATTGGATTGTATATAACAAAATTTAAATTGCCTGTAAGATTTGATTGATAGATAGATAGATAGATAGATTGGTTTATTTTGCTTACTTTGAACTGTTTTGGCAAACCTCACAAAATCAAGAATCTTTCCTCTTTTTCATTTTGTTATTTTATGAGTTACAAAGCGGTTTCATCTTTTAGTCTAGACTTTCAAAATTTAAAATATGAAGCATATTTCTTCATTGACTTTCATTGCCCCTTGCAGTGAATCTGGTTTTACTATTGTGCAGACTATAGGCAATTTCAAAGCACTTCAGGTATATTAAATCATCAGCACTATATAGGCACTAAACCAACATGGATTTTTTTTCTACTTTAAAATAATTGGGTCAATTTACTAAGTCTGTGTAAGCAAGAAAATTGGAAGGAGTTGTTTCTTCAGAAATAACACTGGTGATTTGAGGGTACAGTATAATTTCGTAAATATATACATTTACTTTTGTAAATTTTATAATGTAAAATGCCAGCAGTATTTAAGGTGTGTATCAGTTATAGCAAGAACACAGACAAGTATACGGTATTAATGATGTACTGAGCTATAGTGGTAATTTTAAGTTTCCAGCTAAACAATTGTACAGTATTAAGTCAGACATGAACTAATACAGAATAAAACTGAATAAATTGAACATTGGCATTCTTATTCTCCCTTATAATTTTAAGTGCTATTTGTTGTATAGGAGTGTTTTGTCTGAATTTATTTTTCTTGTGTTCATATGGAATTTAGTTATTTGACTTATGGGATTGATCGCATAATTAAAAAAAATAATGTTTAGGAGATTCATTTTGTTAACCTTTATGAAATGGCTTTCTTTGGCAGTTTTAATCTAAGACAGATATTTTAAATGTTTGTAAATAAAATGCCTTTTGCAGCTTGTAATGCGATGATAGATAGGCCGCACCAAGTTAGCATCTGTGCACCTTGGCATAGTCTGGATGTGTCCCAAACTGTACTGGAGGTATGTATTAATTGTTTGTTTGTTTAGCTCATTGGTGTAGAGATTCTTTCCAGAATATCCCATAACTACTTGGCTGGATTCAGAACATAAAGCATATCAAAGGGTCATAACAGTGATTTTATTTGTTTGATACTTCTGTTAATTCTTGTCAACTAGTGTTTAAAGTCATGTTCACCCAATGCCAGTACCTTGAGACAGAGGCCTGGCTTTAGGATGTATGGTATCCTTGGCAGAGCAAGGCACCCAGGAGGTGCTTGGCAGAATTTTAGCCTAGTATCTATGTTGGTGGTCACTGACAACAAATCCTTAATTCTACCTAAATAGTTTTATGAGATGGAGAAGTATAGTGTATCCTAACGTCATCAAGTACAAGGCAAGAACCAATCTTCTATAGGAGTTTGCTATAGAAATCTTCAATAAATTGAAACCTTTGTTTTTGCATTCAGTTCTATGCCATTTAAAGTTGTTGCTTTGGAATATACTTGATTCACAAAATGCACTCCCCTAGTGTAGTTGTAAAGAACAATAAGGTTAAATGTTTAAAAATTCCACTTCCAAAGTTGATATGCTACCAACAACTGTTATCAACTCTCTGCCATCCAGTGCATCTGAATCTGAATTACAGGGTTCTTATATTTTGCCAAAACAAGTCTTTGTGGTGAGTTTTGATTGTTGTACTTAAGTTTAAATGGAAACCATTATTTTCATAAAGAAACAATCCAGAAAGTGTAAACTAATTTTTATTATAAGTAAACTATACTCGCACCTGGCCTTTTTTTATGAAGGTCACGCCTGCATTCTTGAATCTGATTCACTCTCTGGCTTTGACTTAATGAATCCCTTGAGGATAGATACTTTGTTTTCAGATGGCATCTCATGCCCCCAGATTCTGTCTGTAATATCAAAGTAGATGCTGTTTCATGCATTATTTATTGTACAGGAGGCACTTAAAGAAACTGCACATGTCCCACTAATGTCTCAGTTTATTCATTTATTTTCAAATGTTGTACAACAACAACAACATTTATTTATATAGCACATTTTCATACAAAAAGTAGCTCAAAGTGCTTTACATAATGAAGAAAAGAAAAATTAAAAGACAAAATAAGAAATTAAAATAAGGCAACATTAGTTAACATAGAAAAGGAGTAAGGTCCGATGGCTAGGGTGGACAGAAAAAACAAAAAAACTCCAGAAAGCTGGAGAAAAAAATAAAATCTGTAGGGGTTCCAGGCCACGAGACCATGACATGTGTATTTTGTCTGGTACTGATGGTTACATAAAAGTAACTGCCAAGCACACTACACACATGCTGTAGGTTATATCTGGAGTATACTGGATGTTGTGTGTTGGGGGGGGGGGGGTTATTTGTTTACTCTTTCTTGGAGACTGTAGCTCTGCCAGCTGTAATACAAACATGCATTATTTCTTAATGAATAAGTCTGCGGCTGTTAAATTTGCTCCAAATACCTGCCAGAAATATACTGATTGGACTTCAGTTGAGTTGAAAGTCTGCATTGAGAGATATAGATATAGAGGGGGGTATATGAATGTTTTTATTAAAACACCCAAATCTTATGAGAATATGATAGCATTGCAGGCAAAGTTAGCACTTCATGTGATGTGACGATGTTGCTGGGTCAGCTTGGTTTAAACCATGTAAGGTTTTTGTTTTTGTTTGAGCCTTGTGTAGATGCCACGTGGGCTGGACAGACATCCCGGCCAGAAGAAAACCCAGAAGGAAGGACCAGAATGGTGGACGGACAGTCGGCCCATTAAAAAGAGAAGATATTGCTGGGGGATTTTTATTCCCCCAGCACAGTAGATGGTAGCATCCCTAGTTATCGGTGCCCTGTGGGAAGTCAGCAAGGCATGCCGGGAAATGTAGTCCAGAAAGGGCAGCCCTGCTGGGGTCATGGGGTACTGCAAGAGGGTGCTGTAGGGAAACAAGCTCCCTACTGTGATGAGGGACTTCCGTGTGACCCAGAAGTACTTCGATCTGGCAATTGCCCTGGCGCTGGAAGTACTCCCGGGTCTATAATAAAAGGAACCGCACTTCTTTATCCAGGCAAGTCATAGCTGGGAGATGGAGAGGCAACACTTGACTGGAGGAGGGCAGTTTGGTGGTGAGAGTTCTTGGGAAGAGAGAAAACCTGTGGTTTGTGCTTTTGTACCGTGTTGGAGGCATTTGTTGAACAACCTTCATTTGAACCCAGGACTGTGATTCTGTGTTTGTGTTGGGGTTTGGGCTTGCTGATGCCCCGGGTATCCATCACTCTTGCAATGTGACTAGTGCATCATGAAATAGTGGACTAACATTTTGCTACTAGTATGATTCCTGGCCCCTTCAACTTAGTACTGATTTTGGAATGGGTGATTTCATGATGTGCTTGCTTGCAAGCCAAGATGTGAGCACCTTGCTTTTTGATGAGCGAGAAATCTAAATTTTTAATCTTTCTCATTTGAATAGATGCTAACTGGTACTTTCTTAATACAAGGTATTAGTGAACCTTTTTTTGGTTATATCTGTGGAGTTTACTAATACATAATACAGTACTAATAAAAATTATTTTGCTATGCAAGGTGTTATTAAACAAATACCTTTTAATATTTCAGTCACCAAATAGTAAAACTTAATAGAATTCATGTTCTAATGATCCATTACTGTCATCCTGAAAATGGGATGCTTAACCATTACCTTCATTAAACTATGAAATTTGAGGGTGGCTGTATTTTGGCCTCTCGCCTGACTACAAGTAAAAGGTATTTGGCTAGGTAAAGTAAACAAACCAAAGAAAGTACACCGTACCGTCTACCTGGAAATTATTTGAGTTTAAGTACCAAAACATGGTTTCCAACTTTATTTTAGTTGGGAATGTGACCTCATACCCAACAGACCAGTTCAAACCACCTTGATTAACTACCTAGGTCAAGCTCTAAAATCATTTTTATATTTTACAATGCAACACAACATTCAGTGTTTTATCTGTACCTACTTCGTTGGACAAACATCATTTATAAATGTGGTGCTTTCTTAAGTGTGTAGTGTATCGAATCTATATCATGTTTGGTTAATTGGAAGTTCAGTAAATATAACATTAAAAATTAAAAAGTTAGGTATGACAGCCATTTCCATTGGTGAGAATGTCTTTTTTTTTTTTTTTTTTTTTTTCTTTCTTGTCCCCAAGTGTAGCATGGTATGCTAGAGACTCTTGGACCACAAATGAGTAGGAAGGCAATCTCTAGATGTCTTGCTGCAAGGCTTATTTTAATGTTAATGCATTTTCTGTTGCCAAACCTTATATGCAATAATAAAAAGCAGGCCTTCTTTGTTAGCAATCTGCCTGTAGGCCACAAGCAGTTGTACAATACTGCACTGGCAGATGTGCTTCTTTTGAAGCTTGTGCTAATTGCATTTGGGTTGTATGAGTGATCTCCCTCCTGTTTGCCTGCCAACAAAGGCTCATCTGAAAAAGTGTTTGACTACATCTGTGCTTGTTGTCTAAACACAAGTATACTCACTACACCCTTTTGGGGGGTGCAACCTGTGCCATTCTTAGTATAATGAGAACAGAAGTTTGACAAATTTTAATGGTAAACATTCAGTCCATCAAGATCTGATCACAAAGAAAGATTTGTAAATTTAGACCTTGAAGTTAGAAATTTACCTTAGCAGAGTGTATGCCATTAATATAACTTAGAAAATGTACCAGTTCAATGACATGTACCCTTTTAATTCTGCTAATTAACCTGGGTGAAATCCATTTTTTTCATTACCTTTTAAACCAGTAGGTTTTAATTTATCTTCTACTGGACTTTATTAAGAGGATTTTGAAAGTCTAAATTATGTTATGCTTTTTCTTTTGACAACTACTCCAGTATCCAGCATAGTCTTATAGATGGGTTAATGAATGGGGTTGATTCTATCAAACCAATGTTGGCTTCTACTTTTGGTATACCATTTGTCTCTTTCCTTGTAGACTGCAGCCACAAGTGTATTGGTTGACTACTGTAGATACTGTTATGGTGTGTGAGAGGGTTTTTTATTTTTTATGTCTCGGACATGCAGACAATCCTACAGTGTAGCACAGAATTTTCAACTACAGAACTTGAGCAAGATCCAGAGGTGATGTTGTTGTGAAGTAAACTCATGTACCTGATTTTCACTTCCCTGGCTTCTCTTAGAAATATGTAATATTCTTGATTTCTTAACAAGATGATGCTAGAGTTGGCTGTTAAGTGTAATAAGTTGTCATATGGTCTAATTTAAAATAATTAAATAATGGTCTTAGCTCAAATTAAAATACAGAGCACCACAAATGTGCAAAAAATTAAGTTAGAGTTTTGTAGCAGATTGACAAAAATTTAATATTTCTTTACTTTCACCATGTGTTTGAGACAAGGAGTAAAATGCTTCTAACCAGGAGAGACATCCCTTCTGTGTTCTCTGGCAATTTGTGCCGTTTTCAGATGCTTCATCAGAGTTCGTAGAGGAAAATAATTTTAAAATTGAAATGGGATACCAAAATAGTCTCCCCAAGTTGTTAATTTTCTGTATCTTGACTGTGTAATTGCTAATTTAGATGTCTGTTGCTACAGTGGAGTATTTTTGAATAAATAATACTCTAATCAGGTAGCTAATTCCTCCCATTCAGTACTGTTTAGCCTGTTGCAGCATGTGCTTTTATTTTTAGTTTGTTTGGCTGTTGCTTCTGGCTCACATACTGGTGCTCTTATAAATGTCATCCCAGAGGACAGAAAAGGTCCCAGCAGGTTTAAATTTTTTTTTTTTTTTTTTTTTTTAAACTACACTTGACAAAAAGCATTAGGAAAAGCAGAAGTTGTCAATAGTTTGCCTGCCCGCTAGTCTGTATGCTTTTTTAATTGCAGTGTGTACAACTGAAACTTTTAGATTTTGTTTAAGGGTTCACATTTTCTGTGAGGTGTGTGGTTTTTTTTTTTGTTCTGTGTACTCCAGTTTTTCTCCTATATTCAAAAGTTGAATACTTTTTAAGTCAAATAGCAGTTGTAAAATGGCAAATTCTGTCTGTAATTGAGCCTTACAATTAACTGGTGGCACCCTGTTAAGATTTTATTTCTTGCCTTGTGCTCCGTTCTGCTGGAACAGGCTTTTGTCCCCAAGTAAAATTTGAATTGGAGTAGGTAAGCTTCACAATAATATTTTCTTCATATTAAAAACTCCAAAAACTACAATTTCTATCAACCTTGCAAATTTAGGAATTTCATTAAATGATGGGTTGCATATTGTCCTACTTTGTAACCAGCAAAGCCACTCTTGATCAGGTGTATGTTTTGAATTTGCATATTTTCAGTGTCCTTTATGGATTTTTCTCCATTGTGATGAACCTATTTGCCCACATCTGTGAAACACCTGTTACTTTAAATGCAAACATGGAAGATGTGTTGGTGAGACCATCAGGGTGCTGTCCTTCAGATGAGGCATTGAACCGAGGTTCTAACTATCTGTGGTCATCAAAAGATCCCTGGACATCTTTCAAAAAGAGAAGTGTGTAACCTGATGTACTGTGTCCTGACTAAAGTGCCTACCACAGCCTTGTCTATTTAGGCCTAATCATCCTGTCCCTTATTGGCTAACAATCTCTCTCTCACCCCTTCATTACCTAATGTGTGGTGAGTGTACTTTTACAAAGATGGCTGCCATTGCATCATCCAGATGATGAATGCTTCTCATTGGTAGTGATTTAAATTGGCTTCCCACTGTCATGTAAATCACTTACGGTAGTTAAGTAAAGGTGCTATGTTCTTCTGCTTCAAAAATATTAATGCTGTGAGGATAAACACCGCCTCTCCATGAGCTTCAATTTGATAAGTGGGATAGAAATGGGTGGCGCAGTGGGTAGCGCTGCTGCCTCGCAGTTGGGAGATCTGGGGACCTGGGTTCGCTTCCCGGGTCCTCCCTGCGTGGAGTTTGCATGTTCTCCCCGTGTCTGCGTGGGTTTCCTCCGGGCGCTCCGGTTTCCTCCCACAGTCCAAAGACATGCAGGTTAGGTGGATTGACGATTCTAAATTGGCCCTAGTGTGTGCTTGGTGTGTGGGTGTGTGTGTGTGTGTCCTGCAGTGGATTGGCACCCTGCCCAGGATTGGTTCCTGCCTTGTGCCCTGTGTTGGCTGGGATTGGCTCCAGCAGACCCCCGTGACCCTGTGTTCGGATTCAGCGGGTTGGAAAATGGATGGATGGATGGATGGAAAATGGCTGTGTGGATAAATACTTCAATCCTTAAGTTGGGTTAATGATTTAAATACACATGCATTTTATTTTATATACAGTACTATGTATTTATAGTGATAACTGTCTCATGGAGCTTTGCAAATAAAAGATGCATATTTACTAATAAAGTGCAAACAGATTAAATGACTTACTACAGTGCATCACACTTCAGTACTGTAATTTTGTTACGTTAAGTTTAGTTTCAAAGTGTAACTTGATCACTTTAACCAAGTTTACTTTAGTAAAACTCCATTAGCTCTCCCTTTTTTTTTTTTCTTCCCCTTTTCCCCCAGTTACTAATGTGGTGGAACCTATTAACATAGGAGCAAAATGCTGAATGGGGAGAAAAGAAAAAAAAAAAAAGGTTTATAATTTAGGCTAAAAACCTAAACTAAATTGACTTTTATAGTATTGGGTTTTCTGTGCGTCAACATGAAGTCCTTTTGCATGTATACCTCCCACAAAGGCATCTGTTTATCCTCCAGCTATTAATATTAAGTGTAGGGTCTTTTAAACAAAGGGAAGCTCCTCCTTTAGCATAAAGGCATGAACAATGGGCACATTCAAAGCTTTATAATAGTGTGTATATATAATGAACCTTTTGGGGGGTGGTTGGTTGAAAGTTTTTGTATTGTTTGCTTAAAGAAGATTTTCCTTAACTCTAGGAATCCTGTCGGAAATGCCAAATACAATGGAAAGATCATATTGATCTGACGTGTGCCGAGGTTGCAGAGAAAGATGAAATCCGAATAAGAGTTGCATTGTAAGTTTGTTTTACTGGCTTTTCAGCATGGGGTGAATAGAAACATACTTTTCCTGATGATTACAGAACTTTAATGTTTACTCTTTTTTTTTTTTTTTGCTTGGCTGTTTTCTTGTGATTAGTTGGTGTGCAGGTTTTACTTTAACCAGTTAGATTTTTATATCCATAGAAGAGGTGCTTTAATTACAATTACTTGGTTTACAAAGCAGTGTTTAGGTGTCTTTACTAAACAAAGAAAGGAAAAATCTTAATGAGGCCACATATTAAGAATAAGCCTTCAGAAGTAAATTTAGTTAATCTGATGTGCAAATGTTAAATGAATTGGATTGAGCCCACATCCACAATTCTGTACCCTTTCAATGTTAAGTGTTGTACAGGATGGGGAGGTAGGATACAGCTGGTTGTCACAGCATCCTCTTCCAGTCTCTGAGGACTTAACACATCCTTTTGTTACCAGACTGAAGTGCCTCATTCTAACAGGAACTATTTAATGCTAAAATGAAGGGATTCCTACTGCTTTGTCTTGTTCTGAAAAATTGCATCTGAAGTGAGAAATCTCCCTCATCCTTGAAATGCATATCTGTGGGTGCCATTTTATGCAAGCTACATCTTACAAAGAACTGTAAATATTAATTTAGTGTTAAACTAGATTATGTTTCAATTTATAAGGTCCTAATACACTGACCAAAAAGTGGCACCCAGCTGTCATTTTTAGATAGGTAGGACTTTATTAGTCCCAAAGTAGACATCTTTGGCTTTTTACAAGAATATGCATACACACCAGAATGTCTAAAATGGTAATTTTTATTTAATTACATTTATATGGTGCTTATGTATCTTTAATGACCACAGAGAGTTGGGACCTCAGTTTTACATCTCATCAGAAGGACAGCGCCATATTTACAGCACAGTGTCCCCACCATTGCACTGGGGCATTGTGTTCTGCACACAGACAAAGGGTAAGCACCCCCCTGATGGCCTGGCCAACATCTTTTAGAAGCAACCCTAGCTTTTCTACTGTAGATGGTCTCCCGTCCAAGTACTGGATGGGTCCAAACATGCTTAAGAAAGCAAACGTCTGACTTGACCATTCCAGTCTCAGTGAAGCATTATGCAGGCATGTTGCAGTTGGTATAAACAAGCCCCAGTAGCATTTCTTGACATACATTTGTCAAATGATTTGTTGGTTAATAGTTCTCAGTGTTCATGTGGCATGCCAAGGATAGGCAGCATTGTTCATAATGCCACTCAGTTTTGCATTAATTCTCTTCTTTTCTACTACCTCCAGGGGGTCCAGAGTGCATCCCATAACTGAGCCTGCTCTTTTAATTACTGTGATTCTGTGGGCTGCTTTTAATAATAATAATAATAATAATACATTTTATTTATATAGCACCTTTCCCATGCTCAATGCACTTACAGAATATAATAAAGAACGGCAGCGTATACAGTATATAGCATTGTACAAACCAGATAAATAAATAAAGAAGATTAAGACAGTGAATTCTGAAAAAAAAGGCCCAGCACACCACTAGCACACAAGCCATCACAGAGCTGTAGATTATGTGAAAGATTTTCTAAAGATCTGAGGCTGGGGCCAGGATCCAGTCAGATATTTTAGGGTAAATACTATGATCACCGATATTTAATATTTTATTTGTTTATTTTTTGTCCTAGTTTTTCAGTTAGTGTAGACTAGAAGTGTAACGTTAACATTAAAAAAAATTCATTAAGCATCAATTAAAATTAAGTACTTAATTAAAAGGTTCTTCATTATAAATATGACAATCTCTGTATCTTTAAGACTGTCTGTTCCTCTTCTAGTTCAGAATACGAGATGCTGTGCTAAACTATTCTGCTTGCTCCCTCGCTGTTCACCCTCTTACACAGTCAGTTTTAAAGGATAAAACAAAAAAAGTTCTGAACTTTTGAAAGCAGCTTCTTTTAATTTCACTGGAAGACTGATCTGTCTGTAGCATGTAGGCCAAGCCTTTTATAATTAGCTGGCCAACATATTTGTCTGCCTTGCCCCTTCATCCAAAGGATGGCTTATCAAATTTCCATTTTCCTTCTACCATTCTGCCCTCTTTAATGTGAAAATCAATGTTTTGATCTTCTCTCACCTAGCTCCCCTCATTTTGCAGTCTGTCTTCCAATAGAACCATATTTGCTTCCTCAAGTCCTGTGATACTTTGCCTAAAGGAGTGACCAATTCATTACAGAAAAAGTATGGAAAGCAAAGCCTGAAAGGCATTTGGAGTGGAAAAACTGCCAATTTTGACTGGCAACAGATCACAGCATCACTAGCCACTGTCCTTTTAGAACAGTAGTTCTCAATCAGGGGGGCTGTGACCCACTAGTGGACCCCAGGAAACTAATGGGGATGGCGCTGCAAGAAGACTGAAAATATAGGGTGGTCCAGACCTAATTATGCAACTTTTAATGTAATGCAGACAAATAATGCAAGACAAAAGAATTGTTCGAAATATCTTTTAATAAACGAATGCAGGGCAGGTGCTGCCATCTATCGGCAACAAAAAGATTTTTTTGTTAATTCTCTATGTAATAAACTTAAGTTATAGTGTAATGAAAATTGCATAATGTAGAAAGCAGTAAAAATAGATAGATACTTTATTAATCCCAAGGGGAAATTCACATACTCCAGCAGCAGCATACTGATAAAGAACAATATTAAATTAAAGAGTGACAACAATGCAGGTATACAGACAGACAATAACCTTGTATAATGTTAACGTTTACCCCCCTCCCCCCCCAACATCGGGTGGAATTGAAGAGTCGCATAGTGTGGGGGAGGAACGATCTCCTCAGTATGTCAGTGGAGCAGGACGGTGACAGCAGTCTGTCGCTGAAGCTGCTCCTCTGTCTGGAGATGATGCTGTTTAGTGGATGCAGTGGATTCTCCATGATTGACAGGAGCCTGCTCAGTGCCCATCGCTCTGCCACGGATGTCAAACTGTCCAGCTCCGTGCCTACAATAGAGCCTGCCTTCCTCACCAGTTTGACCAGGTGTGAGGCGTCCCTCTTCTTTATGCTGCTTCCTCAGCACACCACTGCGTAGAAGAGGGCGCTCACAACAACCGTCTGATAGAACATCTGCAGCATCTTGGTGCAGATGTTGAAGGATGCCAGTCTTCTAAGGAAGTATAGCCGGCTCTGTCCTTTCTTACACAGAGCATCGCTATTGGCAGTCCAGTCCAATTTATCATCCAGCTGCACTCCCAGGTATTTATAGGTTTGCACCCTCTGCACAGTGTCACCTCTGATGATCACGGGGTCCATGAGGGGCCTGGTCCTCCTAAAATCCACCAAAAGCTCCTTGGTTTTGCTGGTGTTCAGTTGTAGGTGATATGAGTCACACCCTTTAACATAGTCCTTGATTAAGTTCCTATACTCCTCTTCCTGCCCATTCCTGATGCAGCCCATGATAGCAGTGTTGTCAGCGAACTTTTGCACGTGGCAGGACTCCGAGTTGTATTGGAAGTCCGATGTATATAGGCTGAACAGGACCGGAGAAAGTACAGTCCCCTGCGGCGCTCCTGTGTTGCTGACCACAATGTCAGACCTACAGTTCCCGAGACGCACATACCGAGGTCTGTCTGTAAGAGAGTCCACGATCCATGCCACCAGGTATGAATCTACTCCCATCTCTTTCAGCTTGTCCCTAAGGAGCAGAGGTTGGATGGTGTTGAAGGCGCTAGAGAAGTCTAGAAGCATGATTCTTACAGCACCACTGCCTCTGTCCAAGTGGGAGAGGGATCGGTGTAGCATGTAGATGATGGCATCCTCCGCTCCCACCTTCTCCTGGTATGCGAACTGCAGAGGGTCGAGGGCATGGCGGACCTGTGGCCTTAGGTGGTGAAGCAGCAGCCGCTCCATGGTCTTCATCACATGTGACGTCAGAGCGACAGGCCGGAAGTCGTTCAGCTCACTAGGACGTGATACCTTTGGGACAGGGGTGATGCAAGATGTTTTCCAAAGCCTCGGGACTCTCCCCTGTTGAAGATGCGTTGTAGAGGACTCCCCAGCTCCAATGCACAGGCCTTCAGCAGTCGCGGCAATACTCCATCTGGACCCACTGCTTTGCTGGCACAAAGTCTCCTCTGCTCCCTGCTCACCTGTGCTGCTGTAATTGTGGGTTGGGGGAAACTCTCTCTTATGCTGGTATCAGCAGAAGGATGGTTGGAGGGTGCAGTACTCTGAGGTGAGAGTGGGTTAGGGTGGTCAAACCTGTTAAAAAGTTGTTCATCTGGTTTGCGCTCTCCACATCTCTCTCGATGGTGGCACCCCACTTCGTGCTGCAGCCAGTGATGATCTTCATCCCATCCCACACTTCCTTCATGCTGTTGTTCAGCAACTTCTGCTCCAGCTTTCTCCTGTACTGCTCCTTCGCCGCCCTGAGCTGGACTCGGAGTTCCTTCTGCACGCGCTTGAGCTCATGCTGATCACCGCCTTTAAAAGTCCTTTTCTTCTGGTTCAAAAGGCCCTTGATGTCACTTGTAATCCATGGCTTGTTGTTAGCATAGCAGCATACTGTTCTTACTGGAACTACAATGTCCATACAGAAGTTGATGTATTCAGTAGTGCAGTCAACAACCTCCTCAATGTTCTCACTATGCGACCCCTGCAAGATATCCCAGTCCATAGTTCCAAAGCATTCTCTCAGAGCCTGCTCTGCTTCAGGGGACCACTTCCTGAATGAGCGTGTGGTTGTAGGTAGCTCCCTCACTCTTGGTTTGTAGTGAGGCTGAAGCAGAACCAGGTTATGATCTGCTTTCCCAAGCGCAGGCAGTGGGGTGGTGCTGTATGTGTCTTTAACGTTTGCATACAGTAGGTCAATAGTCTTATTTCCCCGGGTGTTACAGTCCACATACTGGGAGAAGGCAGGTAATGTTTTGTCCAGCGTCACATGGTTAAAGTCTCCAGCAATTAGCAGAAGTGCCTCGGGGTGCTGCGTTTGCAGTTTAGCATCAGCTGAGTGGAAGATGTCACTCGCTATCTCCACATCCGCCCGAGGAGGGATGTAAACAGTAACAACAATGACATTTCCAAACTCTCTGGGCAAGTAATAGGGACACAAACTTATGGCCAACAGTTCGATGTCCCTGCAGCAAGAGGAGATTTTAACGTTTAGATGTCCAGAGTTGCACCATCTTGTATTGACATAGAGAGTGAGTTCTCCTCCTTTGTGCTTCCCGCAGGTATTTGCGTCTCTGTCCACTCTAACTGTGCTAAACCCGGGTAGCTCCACGTTAGCATCTGGGATGTTAGTTGTTAGCCATGTTTCAGTAAAACACAATAAACTGCATTCTCTGTAGGTCCTGACATTTTTCACCAGTGCAGCCAGTTCGTTGATCTTATTTGGTAGCGAGTTCACATTTCCCAGGATCACAGAAAGCACCGAAGGTTTGTAGCGCCACTTTCTCTCTAGACGCTTGGCTTTTATCTTGGCGCCGGCTCTGCTGCCACGATACGACCTTCTTACGTCGTCAGGTAAATAGGGGACCACACCGGCTCGGGCATTTGTTCTCAGCACTTGAAGTTGACTACTTGAATAGATGAGTCTCGGTGTGTAAAAATCCATTTCCAAGTAGTAAAAAAGTGTAAAAAGTGTCCAGGGAACTAGTCCACATAAAAGAAAGTGGTAGGAGTTGACAGTGAAAGAGAAAAATACAGAAAAAAGGTAAAAAGATAAAGTCATACACGGAGCTGCTGGAAAGGCTGCCACTCGCGGCGGCGCCATACACGGAGCTGCTGGAAAGGCTGCCACTCGCGGCGGCACCCGAGTCATATTAACCAATAATAATAATAATAATATTATTATAATAATAATCGAATCCCTAAAAAATCCCAACTATAGCAGGGGTGTCAAACATACCTTAAAGCAGACTGCTTCATTGATGTTGAGAACCTAGAATACACTGGAAGCAATGATTGTCAGTTTTCTCAAAGATCATCTTTAAAGTGTATCTGTTTTTAGTTTAGCTGGATTACATCTAGGGATGTTCAGATCAATTGGCTGCTGACTGAAATCTGGCCGATTTTTTTTTTTTTTTTTCACTAAAGACACTTGATCTGTAAAAAGGATGATCACAAAAAACAATATTTTCAACCCGTGCCTTTCTAAGCTTTACAGTAATTTAGTTGTGCTCCTTTATACTCGTATTACGGTAGTTAAGCCATTACAAGGTGTGTGTTTTTTGTTTTTTTTAAATAAGTGCAGCAAACTTCTTGCAGTGTAAACAAAGAACAGCAAGTGGAAACTTATTTTTTATCAGTGAACAAGAGGCAATTGGTATATTAGCGTTTACATTAAAGAAAGACAAGTAATAAACTGAAAGTAATGAGAAGTTGTTCTGTGCAACTAGACAAGTGGTCAGAAAAGCTTCTTTAAGGAATTCAGACCTTTATTTTGTCCTTTTAAATTAAAACGCACTGTTTTGAGTTTGGACAGCGAGCTTGTTCAAAATGCACCAGCTTTACACTTTTAAATGGAAAAAGAAAAATTTGAAATTGAAGCTTGGTAAACAATTTTATTTTTTTAAAGATTTGTACTGTGTTTATTTGTTGTTGTTTGTCATACAGTATACGTTTTGGTAAGAAACAAGTATTTATAATTATACCTCCAGAATTACGAATTTCTAGTTCATACACTGAAGAAAACACACCTGTATAAGTAATAGAAAATGTATATTTTAACAGCAAAAAGCTATATTGCAATTAAAACATAAGTGCATGCATATTTACATATAAGCAGTGTTTAATTGCCAATATCAATTAATTGATTTTGTTGCAGAAATGGTGAAAACTACTGTTTTTAATTAAGGTTGAAAACCACTGCTTTAGAAGATCTGTAGCACACAAGCTGAGTCTTAACACTACCCACATGGTCTATGAGGACTGCTGCATTATGCCTTCTCCACCCAATACCACTCTGTACCCATATCATTCAGTGCCATGTCACACAGTAGATTCTATCACCAACAGTGGGCGTTTTTCATAATATGTACCCTGATCTGGACCGAAAAACTCCTTTCCTTTACTTTTGTGTCTCATGTTCCGTGCAATTGTTTTCATATAAGCAAGGCCACCATATGTTTGTGTAATTCAGCACAGCACATATGAGGTCTCATTTAAAAGGGTGAAATATCAGACTTAAAGTAATTCTATCTAAAGAAAACTAGTTGAGATAAATGTAAAGCAAACTCCAATCACATTAGTGAATCCCACAGCAACTAGACCTTTGGTCCTGTCATATTCATACAGATTAAACTGGTATGATGTAAGGCAGGGGTGGGCAAAGTCATTCCTGGAGGGCCGTAGTGGCTGCAGGTTTTTGTTCTAACCCAATTGCTTAATAAGAAGCACTTATTGCTCTAGAAACACTTCTGCTTCATTTTAGTCGTCTCCCTCATTAAGATTTTGAACCCTTATTGCTTATTTAAGTCTTAAACAGCTGCATTCTGTTTTTAATTGCTCCTTATTAGCAATAAGATGCAAATGACAAAAGAAACCAGCAGTTATCCATTTTGCTTGTTACCCTTTACACCTGTGTGTATTTATCGTGCACTATTTGGTTTAATTAAATACTTGGAAGGAAAGAGAAGAGAAAAAAGTGAAGGATTGAGAATTACCCGTCCATTTTACACTTCAAAGTATTTGGATGATATCCTTAGAATGGAAAAAAAAATCTAGGATATGAGAATGACTTGACTTAGCAGAGTTAAAGCACTAATAAGCCATGAAATGTAATTATTAGCAAGGATTGTTTTCTAATTAAGCAACTGGGTTGGAACAAAAACCCGCAGCCACTGCGGCCCTCCAGGAATGACTTTGCCCACCCCTGATGTAAGGCATGGGTGTCAAACTCTGATCCTGGAGTGTAGCAATCCACTGCAGATTTTCATTTCAGCCACTTTCTTAAATGAATTTCCAAATGCTGCTGTTAGTGAAATACACGTTTTCCCTTAATTTTAATTGACTTTCTAAAATTCACAAAACTTAATTGTTACCAACCAAATAGGGTGTAAAATGAGCCATTAGATGACTAGCTAATTTGATCATTCAAATATCTGCTTCAATAAAATATGTGAAAAGTGAAAAAGGTCTCAGATATCAATCTGTTAGGTCTACAAAATTTTGGATGGTACACTCCGAAAAAAAGAATCAACATTTTTGGAAATATTGGCGTTCTCATTATGCCACACAGGATAAGATGACTATTCTTCCTAAACTTCTTTTTTTATTTCAAAACATTCCAATATATATCAAATCGTTTTTAAAGCAATTAGATTCAACTATAACCTCATTTATTTGGAACTCAAAACACTCACGTATCTGAAGAGTGACCCTACAAGGACCTCCGGCAGAAGGTGGCATGGCTTTACCTAATTTTCAGTTTTATTACTGGGCAGCAAACATACAAGCCATAAAAACCTGGACACAAAAAAATGAACATACACAGGCTTGGCCGGCAATAGAAGTAAAATCCTGTAGTACTTCTTTATACTCCCTGCTCTGCGCTCCAATAAATGCAAGTTATCGCAAATATACTAATAACCCAATTGTGCTTTACTCGCTCAGAATATGGAACCAACTTAGAAAGCATTTTAAGATGGAAAATCTTTTATCTATGGCACCTCTGCAAGAGAACCACCTCTTTCAACCCTTGCAAACATATCCAGTGTAACAGTAGGGGGCGCTATTGCTCCCTTGAACCCTCAGGTACCATGCCAAACACCAGGTAAAAGTATAATACTTCTTATTTTTATTATAATACTGTGCACTAAGCACCCTCCACTACACATACAATACTCAATCCTCCTCTCCCAGACACTTAGCCACCCTTCCTCCCAGCTCAGCTCAGCGTCTGGGCTTTCCCAAGGTCCTTTTATATCCCCTGACCTGGAAGTGGTTCCAACCCTGCAGTCCATGATTTGTTATCACTTCCGGGTCAGATTAAAAGTCCTTTTCTTCATCCCGGAAGCACATCATTCCTTCTGTCCATGTGACCAGGACGTGCTTCCAGGTTATAGGGCACGTAGCACTCCTCAAGCCTCCCTACAGCGGCTCCTGGTGGTCCCCATGATATCCAGCAGGGCTGTTTGTAAAAACTACAAGGTCCATGAGGCCCTGCTGGAATTCAGGGAGCCTCCATACTGCTGGGAGGGCTCCACCCGGTGGTTTGGAGGTGTGGGCCGGAATATATGGCCGGCCATCCCTCACACCAGTTTTTAATACCTGGAAAAGATTTGGGATTAAATTGCCCAGAGATCTTTATATAGACAATATCTTTGCATCCTTAGAACAATTACGTTCCAAATTCAACCTCCCAGCTACACATTTTTTTCACCATCTTCAAATTAGAAACTTTGTTAAACAGAAACTGCCCGATTTTCCTCATCTCGTACCCTCCACCATGCTGGAAAAAATACTGCTCAATTTCGAGGAATTAGACATCATTTCCACGTTATATAAAATCTTATTAGAGTCACTTCCTTTCAAAGATCCAAGAGGACATTGGGGGAAAAAGATCTCTTAATCAATATATCGGAAAAGGAGTGGAAGGTAGCATTGCAGAGAAGTCACTCGAGCTCCATATGCGCAACGCATAAAATTATTCAACTTAAAATTATATATCGAGCTCATCTGTCTCGCTTAAAACTGTCCAAAATGTTTCCAGGGCAAGATCCAACCTGCGAACGCTGCAACCAAGCTCCTGCCTCACTGGGTCACGTGTTTTGGGCCTGCACCAAATTAACATCATTTTGGACCAGCATTTTTAAGTGCCTTTCAGACAGCCTTGGTGTCACAATCCCTCCTAACCCATTAACAGCTGTGTTCGGTGTTCTTCCAGACGGACTTGTAGTGGAGAAGGACAAGCAAACGGTGATTGCATTCACTACACTTTTGGCACGCAGACTTATTTTGTTAAATTGGAAAAATCCTAACTCTCCTCTGATAAGCCAGTGGGAAACCGATGTTTTATATTATTTGAAACTGGAAAAAATCAAATTCTCAGTTAGAGGATCTGTACAGAATTTTTTCAAAACCTGGCAGAATCTAATCAATAATATTTTAGAATAAGAAGAAATAATTACTTCCGCATTTCTTTCCCTTCTCCATTTTTTATTTACCTATATATATTTTTTCCTTTTTTTTGTTTATTTTTGCCCTATTAAAAAGCCCTAAGCAGTTCTCCTTTGGCCATGCTCTCCTTCTCGAGGATGGGGTTTGATTTGTCTTTCTTTTTTGTACAAATTGATCTATTTTATGGAATGATTACAATAAAATTAATAAATTAAAAAAAAAAAAAAAGCCATAGAAGTAAATAACGACATGTTTCATTAACAACACAATTTGGATTCTAATTAAGAAACTGGTTGAAGTAAAAAATGGTGGCCTACCTGGAACACTGTAAATGACCTCTGATTTTGCTAGTCATCTGACTAGTCATCATCTGTTTGTTGTTTGGCTGCTGGTGAAAGGAAAACGGAATTGAGCATTCCTAATCATGAAATGCAAGTCCATTAAAATTAAGGCAAAAGAAGCAAATTCAATGAGTGACAGTAATTGGCTACTAATGAGGAAAGTGGCTAGAAAATCTGCAGTCACTACATTATTCCAGGATCTGGTACCCCAGTGTAAGTTTTATAAATGATAATAGAATTTTTATAATTCTAAATTTCTTACCTTTTTATTTTTGATTAGTACCTGTTTAAACAGCAGAAGCAGTTCCTGTAAACCTGGATAACAACTGAATAGTTCAGTTATAAGTGCCAAGTAACTTGCCTGATTAAAGAATCAACCATCTTTGGAGGACATTTTTTGTTTTGGAAATAGCATGTATTTTGTACAATTCTTAATGCTTTATTCCTTTTCTTTTTACAGTGAAGAGAAGATGACTGCTGCCAGAGTGAGAAAGTGCCATAGTTGTGGTACAAGCCTTGTCAAATCAGAGGGATGCAATCGAATGTCCTGCCGCTGTGGTGCCCATATGTGTTATATCTGTCGAGCCCCAATAAGTGGCTACAATCACTTTTGTCAACATGCACGAACTCCTGGAGCACCATGCCGAATCTGTTCAAAGTGTTCTCTTTGGTCAGATCCTACAGTAAGTCATTCAGTTGCTTCATTTGTTAGTGTGATGTTCTGCAGCATTCCCCCAAACAAAGGGTTGGGACTATAACCTACCAAACTGCATTGATACAAAAGTAGATTCAGCTTTTTGCTAATCAGTGGTTTCAATACCTTTTTGTTTTTGTTGTTCAGTTATCAAATGTATAGTTTTTTTTTTTTTTTTTTCTTTCATGTCCAAACAGCTGGCGCGATTTTCATGAAACTTGGTACAAATGTTTCTCATTGGTTGACTAAAAATACTGTAGTGTGAAATCAGCCCTAACCCACCCCCTTCTGGGTAGGGTGGGGGGTGATCTTGTCGTCTTGTATGCATGTTATCATCCAGTTGACACTCAGAACAACCACCAGAGGGCAAACTGGAGGAGACTGCCAGCATTCTTTGTTTGAGCATCACCGTGCCCCTGTTGCTTTTGAAATTAGAGTTGGCTGGATCCAAGCGTCAACTGGATGATAACATACATACAAGACTGCAAGACAAACACATTGGTGAGTCTTCATTGTTAATTTATTTTTAAAGTTGTGTGTTTTTTTTTTTTTTTGTTTTATTATTTTTCTCAAACAATTTATATATAAAAAAAGATCACTATTTTCCTCCCGGGCAACACTGGGTATTTCAGAGATTTTGTAATAAATATATATGCAATGTAAAACTTTCCCTTCTTTTGGTCCAATTGTTATGTTGCTCTTATATTTCACAGTAGTAAGCTCTAATAGTTATAAAGTGAATGCAAGGATTTTGAACTTTTTGCAACTGAGTGCATGTTAGGTATCATAATATAGGAAGAGAGGAAGCTAAGAGTGACTTTTATCATTTGTTTAAACATGTTGGCAAGTTGTTCTATTGGTGTAATTTCAACCATCACAAAGGCACATATGTAATATGTGAATATATTTGTGGGTGGTTAATTTTTATTTTTTTTTTTTTTAATTAAAAAACAGCAAGATGATGAACGGATAATCCATGAACTTCAACAAGAAGCAGAAGAGGAGCTGAAAAAGAAATTGCCAGGTAAAACAAAATGGAACCTCTTGATTTCTTATCTAATGTGAATGTTTGCCCAGATAAGCCATCCCAGAAGACAGTACAGACCCATTGATACATGGGCTATGTGCGGTCTCCATAGATTTTCTTGTTGCCTTTCAGCTCCTTAATACACATACTCTGGTGTACAGTAATCCCTCCTCCATCGCGGGGGTTGCGTTCCAGAGCCACCCACGAAATAAGAAAATCCGCGAAGTAGAAACCATATGTTTATATGGTTATTTTTATATTGTCATGCTTGGGTCACAGATTTGCGCAGAAACACAGGAGGTTGTAGAGAGACAGGAACGTTATTCAAACACTGCAAACAAACATTTGTCTCTTTTTCAAAAGTTTAAACTGTGCTCCATGACAAGACAGAGATGACAGTTCCATCTCACAATTAAAAGAATGCAAACATATCTTCCTCTTCAAAGGAGTGCGTGTCAGGAGCAGTGACTGTCACAGAGATAGAGAGAGAAAAGCAAACAAATCAATAGGGCTGTTTGGCTTAAGTATGCGAAGCACCATGGCACAAAGCTGTTGAAGGCGGCAGCTCACACCCCCTCCGTCAGGAGCAGACAAAGAGAGAGAGAGACAGAGTTTGTTTTTCAAGCACAAATCAATACGTGCCCTTCGAGCTTTTAAGTATGCGAAGCACCGTGCAGCATGTCGTTTCAGGAAGCAGCTGCACAAAAGATAGCAACGTGAAGATAATCTTTCAGCATTTTTAGACGAGCGTCTGTATCGTCTAGGTGTGCGAACAGCCCCCCTGCTCAATCCCCCTACATCAGGATCAGAGAAAGTCAGTGCAAGAGAAAGAGAAAAGTAAGCTGGGTAGCTTCTCAGCCATCTGCCAATAGCGTCCCTTGTATGAAATCAACTGGGCAAACCAACTGAGGAAGCATGTACCAGAAATTAAAAGACCCATTGTCCGCAGAAACCCGTGAAGCAGCGAAAAATCCGCGATATATATTTAAATATGCTTACATATAAAATCCGCGATGGAGTGAAGCCGCGAAAGGCGAAGCGCGATATAGCGAGGGATTACTGTAATCCCCTTCCACTCCTATCATGTCTTAGGTTGTCGCTGGTTCTTATTAGTTTGCTCTAAAGTAGAACTTGTAATCATAACACACTGCCGGTCCTAACTCTGTTTATTTGGTGTTGTTTATTGAGTATTTTATGCTATAGCACCAATGCTAAGACCAATTCCTGCATGGTTGAATTACTGGCAATAAAATGTTCTGAATCTAAATCTAAAGATATTAGGCAGATTATGTTCTGAGAGAAGATTCCTAAACCTCAGAAAATCTACAAGAGCTTATGAATCTTGTTTTTCAGGTTATGTGCTTCATATAGCCAAATGGACAGTCTTCTTTACTTTACTTACAAGCATTCCTTTGTGGTTTGTCCAATTAAATTATATGTTAGCCCTTTATGCTCTTAATTCATTCGCCTCCATGCCCATATATTCTGTTAGAGCATTGCAAGGGGTCATACACTAACCCACCAGTAATCGCAGCATTATAAAATTTTTGACAACAGGCCATTCAGCCCAACAAAGCTCACCAATCTTATCTACGTAATTTCTTTGAAATTAACATCAAGTTGACTTTTGAAGGTCCGTAAAGTTTTACTGTCTACCTCACTACTTGGTACTTTATTCCATGCATCTATAGTTGGAAACTTGTTAAGGGTAAAAAACACTGTGTTCAATGTATTTTTGTTTTACTTAATTTAAACTAAATGGCCTGGATCCACCATACTGATTACTTTTATATTCATTTACAATATATAGGGCACAAGGCAGGAAGTCTTGGCACATTGACTTTCACGCACACCCAGTCCCCCAGACCACACACACCTGGCTGCACATCTTTGTTATTTAAAGAATAAAATACAACAATAAGACACACAGCAAGAACTATTTGTCCAAAAGACATAAAGAACACATAACTCAAACCCCCACCTGAATCCAGAAGGTATATAGCCAGAGAGCCTCATGTGAAGGGGTGTTTTCCCTAGAAAAATGTAGCATGATAATAAAAAGATTCTGCATATAATCTCCACATCTTGGAGAACGTGGGAGGAATTGAGACTCTGAGAGAACTTAGAAACTTCATATAGATAGTAACCACAGCTATGAGTAGCATCTCCTGTGCCACTACCTATAAAAGCTAATTTAATATGCTGTAGAGCTAAACAATAAGATCAATTTGGTAAAGAACAATTGTTATATAAAGATTGAGTCATTCTGAGTAGTGATTCAGCCACTGTGAATGCATCACTAAAACAAACTGTAGTATACCACAAATCTGCAGTGTCCTTGTATATTCTTGACATTAAAAGTGTTTATTTTTTTGTGAGCATACCAGTTGTTTTTAACATTTCACACATACCACAAACCTCTAGTAATCATGCCTAGGCAACCATTTTGCCCACCCTCCTGCCAAAAATATAATTTAAAACATAATACTTGTGTGCTTTTAAAATATGCTAATTCTGATTTCTGTGTGTTTTTAATTCAACAGATCAAAATGTTAAACGGGTTGGGCCACCACCAGAAGAGATTCCCAATAATCTAGAGCCAGCTCCTTTCCACAACATACAGGAGGAAATGAGGCAGCATCAACCGCAGCAGCCCCCTCCATTCCTGCCGCTGCCACCACCTGTGCTGTTCGCCCACATGCCACACCAGCGATTTAATATGCCATTGCATTTCCAGCCCATTCCTGCACCTTATGTTCCTCCACTGCCTAATCAGCAGATAAATTTTGATTTTCCCAATATGAATATGGACCTCAACTTGCCTATGCACTATGGGCCCCATCCTCCTCATTTCAGGCCTTTATAGAAAAAAAATAAAAATATACATGTATATTACCTGATCCCAAGTGATTCTCTAATTCAGATTTTGAACCTGTAGATTAAGGTTTGTCCCAAAAATAGTCATTATGACAGTTAAGAAGTGAATTTTATTTGGTGAAAGACTTGCCATGAGCTGACATAATGTTCGTTCATTAGACTGAAATTGTGATGTGCCTAAAACTATAAGATCTGTTTCTATCTCGTCTGTAAACCACAACTGGAGAAAAAGACAAGTTCAGTTGGGTTTTACATTTTGTTCCTGGAGACGCAAATGACGAGAGTCATTTGTTTTGTTTTATAATTTTTCAAAAATTTTATGATGTGTTGCAAATCAACTCTTCCCTTCCTTGAAAGAAAAGTATATATATTTAAAAGCTTCATTTTTGTAAATAAATATTTTGGGTCATTCTTTTGAAAAAAATGTTTTGTTTTTTTTTTGGGTGGTGGGTCAGTAGATGCCTGGCACGAGGTCTTCATGCTTCTTGCTGGTCGTCTTCATTTTTTTGCCAGTGTTGCATTTCTGAAAATAAACACCTTTTGTATCTTCTGAATATTTTACCCTCTTTTCCTTGTTGACATTGTTATTGTTTTAACATTGCTGTTCCCTTTTTGTAAATTTAAGAAATTTTGAGTTTTCATTATTTTGAGGAGATAGTCCAGTTAGTCCAAGCATTTGTGGTTAGCAAAAGCCAAATTATAAAATGTTTCCACTTCACTTACAATACTTGGTAGTTTTGTTCTTGAGTCTCACAACTCTCTGCCTGAAAGTTTTCCTAGCTTCAGCATTTTAATTCTCTTCCCCTTTATTTCCACCTCCTGTACATGATTTACTATGTAATGAAAAAATGCTGATGGATCAGCTTTATCAACGTCTTAAGAATTCTCAAGACCCGGATTGGATCCCCATACAGTGTGCTTAAAACTACAACAGTTTTGTTCCTTGAACCTGTTGGAGTAGGCCAGGCCCTTTTAGTTCCTATCATTTTTTTTGTTTTTTTTTTCCTGCTGTCTTTTTGTAAAATGGTGACCAGAACTGCACAACACCTCACTGTCCATACTAGTGGTTTCAAAATATGTAAAAATTTGGTTTTAAATATTCATTAAAAATAGGTCAATATATATAATATTTGAATATATCTATACAGAAGTTAAAAGTTCTAAGTGCTGTTGCATGTACTGTATGTTTGTACTTAATGTGCATTTGAGCACCTCATTATTAATTTTTGTTTTCTGTGTGCCTGCAAACCATGCAGCACTTATGACTTGTGAAGTGACTTCCGTTCACTTGGGAAAGCATGGCTCTTCACAAAAACACATGGAAAGTGGCATGATCAAAGAGAAGAGTGGAACAGGGGTGTCTAGCTCCGATCCTGCAGGGCTGCACACGTTCACTCTTAACCATTTTCTTAATTACTGACCAGTTTTTGCTGTTAACTTTTGTGTTAATTTTTATTGTTTTACTGTTTAAGACTGGATCTCTTTAATGGTTTTATTTTTTTTCTTTAACATCCAAACAATAATGAGATACAAAACAATCCAACACCTAACCAGCTAACCTGTGTCCATCATACAATATCTGACAATAAAGAAAGGTGAATGTGTCAGTAATGTTGATCTTCTCAAGTCCTCAGAACATTTTAATGGTCCTCTTACGAATGATAAAATCAACAGTTTTGGAAATTTTTAGTGTGGCAGAATGAGAGCACCAGCAAGCCTTGGATTTAAATAATGGGTTTGGCTTCTTAAGAAACTGGTTGGAATTAAATTTGAGTTTAAGGCCGTGTCTTAGGTGATTATCTGTTGATTTGACTTCTCGTCTCATTTGTGTGTGGCTGCCATTTAAGAAAAAAATAGGAAGTTCAGAGGATTGAATCTTAAAAAAAGGCAATAAGAAAAGGGAAAAGGTGTACATCAGAAATTGGTCACTGACTAAGGAAGTGACGGGAAGGTAAATCTGCAGCCACTGTGGCCCTCCAGGACTGGTGCTAGACACCCCTGCTATAATGCATATATGAAACCCATACAAAAAATTGCTCACGATTACTTACCAACACATACACTGATAATGAAAATGGCCTTTAAAATGTCAATTTTTTAAAGATGTTATAATGATGATAATAATAAAGGGAAAATTTAGAAGTAATGGCAATTATTTTCCATTACACCTAAAGTGAAAGTAAACAAGCTTTTGTTTGCTATGATTAATGCTTAATGGTTGTAATATAAAGCGTTAAGTCTGGGATCTCTGATTCAAGCATGAAACAGAATAGGATCAGTAGCAAAATGATGCTTGTAGAGCCACTGGAGAAGTCTTTAATCTGATGTTAGTACACCAGTTAACCAAAGGACAGAGCAGTGTTCTGCATACATTCACTCGAATCTCTCCCATATTTGTAGTCACAAGTGGATTTGATTCTGCATTTATATCCTAGTTATACTGAAGTGCATCATGGACTGTTGGGCTTCAATGACGTTTTTTAATCTAGACAAATGGCCAGTCTATGAGTTTGGCTCTGGGTCAGTGGTTGCATTTAGATTTTTGAATTCTTGTAACATCTTAATAGAGTGGTCTGAGGCCATTTATAAATATGGCCTTTGCAGAGCTGCTGAGGTGTTGTAATGTTTTCTTTATGAGGACACCATATTGGGTGAGTAATAAGAAGCAGTAGTCGCCAGTCAGCCCTTATAATCCTGAAAAAGTCTTTGCTGTGGTGTGGTGGTTTGCCATAGTAGCCTTTTTTCTGCCAGTAACTGCACTTCAGAGTCTCAAACCTATGTTCCTAGAATGATGGCCCTTTGATTTGCTGGATGCTATGTCCTGGCCTGACTTCATATAAAGCTTTTGGCGTTTGGGAGGGATAAAGCCATTGTGGCACAGCTCTGGTTGTGCCTCAGTTAAGATTTGAAACAGTGTAAAAATAAACCATGCCCACAGTTGTAGACATCAACCTCAATGAAAGCCAAGTTCCCCAGTAACTGAAGGGTGAGGAGCTGTTAAACTGGCCTGGCCTTTTTTGGAGGGCTAGGCCTAGTCTTTGTAGTTAACGTGAAAACCACACATTCAGTCACCACCATAGAGCTGTTACCCTGAAAATCTGCAGGGAAGTAGATTTTACTTTTTCTACTAGTGTGTATTGCAGTTGTGCTTGTTCCTGTCATTCTACAAGCTCACTTTGTGTGCTCTTCTTTTGTTCTTCACCCCCCACTCTGTTCTTATACTTATTTGTACTCCTTCAAGTACCTCACCATTGCCACTAATACATCTGAAAGTCTTTCTACTGTGGCCTTCTCTCATGCCAAATGCATTCTGGTCACTCTTGCAGCTGTCTAAATATGCAGGCAAGAGGTCACAAGGCTCTGACCTCAACAGATTGGTCACAATGTGCAATCTGCATTTTGGCACCAGGTCAGGTAATGTGAGCTCAACCTCAGATGGATGGAGGCCAAGGGTCAAAGTCTCCATCCTCCAGCTCTACACTCTTGGCTCTTATGCCTTCAAAAGCTTTACAGTGGCAATGGGTTATGGTCACCCTAGCCTTGATGAATGGAAGCTGAAGCAGGCAGGGCATCACTGACCAGAGAGATGTTTAATCTGAGCAGTGCAGGGCTGTATGTTATGAGGCTGCCAGTTAGGTACTTAAGTTTTGTATTTTATTGTTTGTGTTTTTTAAATTGGCCCCATCTAAATAAGTGTCGTTGTGAGAGCTGGAGTGTTGCCCAAAGTGGGCTACACAGCTTTAATAACTCTGGTAAAGAATCTACTCAGATTGATGCACCCTCACAGTCACAGCTGTGATGATGAAACTTAGGGTCTTGGGATTACATAACCGCCCTTTCAGTTAGTAGCACCAAAAGAGAACTCCTCTTACTCAAACAGCCTTCTGACTTCTAACTGCAACTGTGATGGTGTCGTGTTAGTCCTTTTGGGTAACCTAAAAGAGAATGGATATGCTAGCCACCAAAGTACCATCCAATGGTATTGACTTTGGAGGCTCTTAGAAGATGTGCCAAATTGTAAGCTGGGTAATGTGTTCCTCCATATTGTAAACACAATCGATACAGAAAATTGGTTAGTAAAACACAAGAAAGGGAATCTCAAACAGAAAAATGTGTCGACAGTGATGTGGAAACAGGGCCACTGGGAGAACTGAGTGACAGACTCCATTGCTGTGATGGGGCAACAGCACCTGCTTGTGCTCCTTGTATTTAGGTTTGAAGGTTTGTGCAGCAATATTGCTGGTCAAGTGGCTCTAGGTTATCTGCAGCTCGTCTTTGTGGGAGGTATTCATTTGAGGACATGGGCTTTACTCACTCATGAACATAAAAAAGGAACGTCTACTAGCCCAAACCACATGCACTTTACAACAGGTCATCCACCTGAAGCTAACTAGGCATGCTCAGGCCTGGCCACTTATTGGATGGGAGACCATCTAGGAAGAAGCTTGGGTTTCTGCTGGAAGAGGTATTGGTGAGGCCAGCAGGGGTCACCTACCCCTGTGGTATGAATGTGGATCTCAATGCCCCAGTGCAGTGAAGGGGACACTGTGCTATAAAATAGTGCCATCCTTCGGATGAAATTTAAAACTGAGGTCCTCATTCACTGTGGTCATAAAAGGCCCATGGGCACCCTTTGGAAAGAGTAGGGTGTATCCCGATATCCTGGCTAAATTGCCCACCAGGGCCTAATTATTCTGGCTCCCTAATCATTCCCTGTCTCCAATTGGCTATCTTTCTCACCCCTTCACCACCAAACTATTAATGTGTGATGAGCATGCTGGTGCAAAAATGGCAGCCATTGCATCATCCAGTTGGATGCTACACATTAGTGGTGGTTGAAGTGACTCCCAACTTGTGCTTTGAGTAGTGAGAAGAGTGCTATATAAATGTAAAGAATTAATATTTATCTGCGGTTTTACAGCGCCACCTGCTCAAGAATGCAAATAGTCTGATTCTTCAAACTGCCAATTACAAGGCTGCAGCACAGCATATAAAGAATGCAGACCTATTCAAGATGTTGTGGCAGATGGCTGGGGAGCCTGCGCTGCCAGGACGCCTGGAAGGTGGAAGGACCGGGAGAGTGACAATACCTCCCCCAGGACACGAGAGGGCGGCCGCCCTGATTTGCATGGGGGCCACGGGATCGGAGCTTAGAAGCTCAACCCTGTTGGGGCCCGTGGCCACAGCCAGGGGGCACCCAGATTTTCCAGGAAACATGGACTGCAGTACTTCAGCCACATCCGGAAGTGCTGCCAGAACTGGAAGCAGGTACACCTGGGGTGCTTCCAGGTTCCCATGCAGAACTTCCGCCACACCAGGAATTGCTGCAGGAAGGTCATCACCGAGCACCTGGAGCACATCCGGGTGCATTATAAAAGGCACCACCTCACTCCACTCAGAGAGCCGGAGTTGCGAGGCAGAGGACAGAGCTTGCAAGAGAGGAGTGGAGGCAGCAGAAAAAGAGGAAGTATAAAAGGACTGAGCAATTATCGTGAGTGATTGGGGCACTGTACTCTGCAGAACTGAAAATAAACGTGTATGTTTTGGACATTGGGAGTCCTGTGTCTGTCTGTAATCGGGCTGATTGCCACAATGTTTAGTTGTTGCTGGAGTAAACTTGATCTTAGCGATTATGATCTTGGTAGATGATGCTCTCCAGGGATTCTCATGCACATCTCCAGAAAGCACAAAGAATGGAATGACAAACAAAACATATTAAGTGAGCTGCAAGTCTGATAATGAGAAAGGGTGAAAGGGAATGGCCAAACTGTTCAAGATAACAGGTCACAAACATGGCCAACCAAAGGAAACTTGTGTGTGAGCCACCAAATTACAGAGAGCTGGTAGAGCGCAACAGTACTAATAGAGAAGAGAGGTAAACTTAAACAGCATATCTGGTTGATATTAAAAAAGTGATATTAGAAATTAACTCCCAAAAATAACATCTCGTTTCTTGATTCTAAAATGCCACTTTTGTTTTACAATAAGCAAGTCAGTTAGTGATATATATTGAAATGTCAAAGCTTGTGAGTCTAAATAGAGAAAACTATAATATGAGAGTTTATTGCCTGTTGGTTGAACAGCAGTTGTGGTTTGTCAGTTCGCTCTTAGAGCTCAAGTGAGCACATCATTCATGCTCCAGATAAATGTACATCTAACATATGTGTTCCTCAGCCAAATTTTCATGCTTGTCTTTGTGCTAAATGACCTTTCCAGTCCGCATTAGGTGTCTGGTGATGTTAGAGCATAAAGAATAGCTTGTGGAATATCAAGAAAAACGTCAGTGTTCTTCAGCAAGTTCACAGTCTGTCATTTACATGTCATAAAGTGGTTTAAAACAACAGAACACTAATTGTTCTATGTCAGTTTGCCTGGATCAACTTCAGAGAAGATCAGTGCCCTTGCACATTAGTTACTGACAGCTCATATAATGTCCACACACACTGCTGTGCAGCTTCATATTGTGCCAAGCTCCATCAGTCTGGGATGAGCCACCAATGGTATGAGCTGGCATTCCATCATGAAAATGAACAACTTCATTGCCAGCTGCAGGGGAGCCTATAAAAACAGCAAGCCTGCCAAAGTCCCATGATGAATTCCAACTTGTGCTGCAACAGTGAGCAGTCCTTTTAAGAACAGCATGCTACCCAACAGAATGATACAAAGAGCAAGAATCCATATTGGCACTCAGTGCTGGCACTACTTTGGTGTCCAAACTATGACAAGGATAAGACCTACTATCCAATTTAGCAAAGCACCAACTGCTGCCCGATACCTGAGATGGTCTTGCTGAGCTCTTCTGAGGACCTGCTGGAAAGTCTCAAGACTGACATCAGCTATGGAATGTACTCTGGACCCCCTGGAGGTAATAGCAAAGGAGGGAATTTAAATAAAACTGAGTGTCATTATGGCCAATGTTGCACATCCTCTCTGTGACACACCAATGCTGAGGACTTTCAGCCAACAAAGTATTCAACAGAAGTGTGTGAAGAAACACGACTGGGGGTCCTTTATACCAACAGCAATACACCTGCATAATGCCTCACTGAAACTGTGACTGCCAAGTCGATTTTCTTTCTTTTTAAACTTTCTTCCTTTTTAATCATTCTGGTTTGTGTTTGGAACATAGTATGTGTATACATTTATTTAGTTATGTATTTAATTATTTAAAGAGCTTCTGTTTTTTAAAAAAAACTCCCCTGGGACAAAAAAAGGTCTGTCTATCTGTTTGCAGCATATGTACAAGAGGAATAACAGCTGAGAGACATCCATCTCTGCAGCCCCACTCCTGCATCTCAATCTGTTAAGGTCCACTGACCTGGGTGTGCAGCAGGTGGTGGAGCTTTGGGCTTATGGAACTGGGGAAAAGTTCTCACTGAACCTAGGTGAACACTTTGAAGCAGGGCCAGTGGATTAAACTGCACAGGAAAAAGACATGGCAGATTTTTTAGGAGTTACACAGTAGTATTGGAGGGACAGTCTGAAAGCTGAATGCCAGATTTGGAACGCTGTTTGATATTGTAATGAGCGCCCTGTGCCATTAGGGGGCCCATATTGCGCCTGAGCCAGGTGCTATAGATAGACTATAGTATAGTGTGAGACCTGTAACCTGTAGGCAAGCCATTGGCCAGTGAGCGTGTGCCACTGTGCTGTGTTACTGTGCTTTGCGTACGTGACAGTCACTCACGAAAACATCACAGCACAGTACATACTCCAACTGCTGGTGTGCAAATTAATATATATCTACCTTGATTAAAATATCACACTCCAACTGCTGGTGTGCAAATTAATATATATCTACCTTGATTAAAATATCAGTTTGTTATAAACTTACACAGCAAAATCACAAGTGTTAACTTTTACAGTTAGAAAAGTTCGTTTAACTCATAAAATGTATTTGGAAACCGCATGTCTGTACGGCGATTATATCGAGTACGTCTGCAAACCAAGGTTTATAAAATAAGAATGACTTTAAAGGTTACTAATCACTGCCGCTCAAAACCTGTGATGTTAACAGGAGGCTATCAATTATTGAATTTACTTTAGCACTTCTATTAAGCTTCACTGATTTGATTCATATGATTACCGGAAAAGAACGTGTCGTTCGCGAATCATCCAGCACTGATTTGCTGTTGGGCTATGTCTTGTTGTCGGAAAATGTGAACGATGGCTCGACAAACCGCCGTTTGGGGTTTTATTAACAAAAGGAAACAAACAAGTACAAAACATGTCAGGGTCTGATGTCGCACTGAAAATATTGGTGATGCCCCAATGGCGAGTGGAAACCCAACGGTTAGCTGAGTTCACTTTAGTTATCGGTGGGCTACCGACTACTACGGATTATGCTGGAAAATCTACAACCACACAGCCGCTAAACGACCGTGATTTGTGTGATATTCACGAGCCACCGACTCAATCGGTATTGCAACTTCTGTTACAGGCCTTCTGTGAGGCGGGCAACTTTGCGGCGCTCTGATACAACAGGTAACAGTGCGAGACTGGAATGGGGGATATCGAAAGATGCAGGTTATGCATTTTTGCAAGAATCTGATTGAGGACAGAATCACTCGTGTATTCGAAGACTGGAAACACACGTATCTGATATGTAAACACAAATGACAAGGATTTACAAAAAGGTAATCGAGTGTTTGCTGTTACATGATGATAGACAAATCAAAACTACAATTTGGCCGATGGGCTGTTTCAATTCAAAGAGAAGTAGTCAATTTATTTTAACAAAAAGCTTTCTAAATGTGCAAAAAAAGAACGTTACGTTTGTATAGCTGAACATATATTTTTAATGAATAGTAAATAAATCGTATAACCCAGTGACGTGCGGTGAGGTTAGTGGCTGGTGAGGCACCGACTCCTTTAGAGTCAGATTTACAAATATATGAACCCCGAAGAGTAGCTTATTCACTATTCAATTGGCAGCATGTACGTTGACTACTGGTTATGTTTCATATCTCATCAACATGCTTTACACACACATTGGCAAGGTTCATATTTGGCTAAGAAAGAACGTTACATTTATTGCGGCAAGAGAGAACAGAGAGTGCATTTCCTCTGCACACTCCATGTGTTTTAAATTTGCCATTGTAATTCCACAATTCATATACATTCGATACAAATGAAAGTATAGAGTGGTGTATAAAAACGGATTTCAATGTTGACCTTAATTGAAATATTTACTTGTTTTTAATAGCTTTTAATTCCGATGCTTTAATCAATTTTAATGCAGACTGTTCAACAAACGAATAACGAGAAAAACAAAAGAATATTTTAAGGTCAACATTTAGTTTTTAAATATTGGATTGTTTCTTTCTTAATCTGATTCCATTTTTTATAACATTGAAAACTGTTTATACCTTTATTTGTAAATTAAGTCCATGCGCCTATCCTTCTCCACGAAAATCTAAGTCACATTTTTGTAAAAGTCCTCCTTATTTTCCATCCATCCATTATCCAACCCGCTATATCCTAACACAGGGTCTGCTGGAGCCAATCCCAGCGCGCAAGGCAGGAAACAAACCCCAGGCAGCCCACCACAGGGCACACACACACCCCAAGCACACACTTGGGACAATTTAGAATCGCCAATGCACCTAACATGCATGTCTTTGGACTGTGGGGGGAAACTGGAGTACCCGGAGAAAACCCACGCAGACACGGGGAGAACATGCAAACTCCACGCAGGGAGGACCCGGGAAGCGAACCCGGGTCTCCTAACTGCGAGGCAGCAACGCTGTCCACTGCACCACCGTGCCACCCCTCCTTATTTTCCTTTAGTACTGTATTAAAAATGTAATCTTCCATTTTGGTAGTCAGTCGGAACAAAAAATAAAAAAATAAACGGACCGCTGCAGTGCACTTGACTTTCTGATATTATTGGCGCCGACAGCCTCTGCATAGAAGAACAGCAGTAACAAGCACCTGTTGGGCTCACATGCGCCCCCTTTGGTGCAGCACGATACTACTGTCTGCCTCACCTTGTGCCTTTTCAGTTGGGCGATCAGCAAGACTAAATATATCACACACATTCATTAAAGATATTTGCCAGACGGTGGAAAGTCAGGGTGTATAATAAACGTTTCTGGAAACATTATACTGGTGACACACGGAGAGACAACAACAGGCACTCGCCAATTACATGCATCAACCCAGTGTGTGAGCTGAGAGCTCAGTCCGAGATAGGCGAGATGCGGCAGCAACGAGCTGAGCCTTTCTCCTCTGTACTTGAACAAGAAATGCGCTAATTCACCGATTTTGACTATAAAATGATCTACGTTCCTGCGGTGGGTTGGCACCCTGCCCGGGATTGGTTCCCTGCCTTGTGCCCTGTGTTGGCTGGGATTGGCTCCAGCAGACCCCCGTGACCCTGTTTGGATTCAGCGGGTTGGAAAATGGATGGCTGGATGGATGATCTACGTTACTGGAATAATACAGAAAACAACTTTATAGCACAGACCAGTGGACAAATTTATTTTATGTTATCATTATTAGTTTTTTTACTTTTCATGATGACAGGTTAGGCACGTCCCTGGGTATAACCAGGGCCGCCGCCACCAATAAAGTGGATTATTCATAAAGGGGAATAAACCCAGCCACACCGGTTAGCTACTGAACAGTCGATTGGCACACCAGTAAGCTTGGCCTAGAACGCAGAATAACCTTGCACCTGCAGTGTGTATAACAATAATAAAATGACATCTTGCCCACTCGTGACCAATTTATTCCCACCCTTTACGAAATCATGGCGCTGCTACAGGTTTATATTTAACCAATGGATGCTTGCACGGCGAGGGCGTAATCGTGTGCCTTGTGGGAAGGTGGAGCCTGTAGTGGAGGTTCAAAGTGATTCAAAAATACACTAAACAAACGTTAACTCTAGAAAGACATTGGCAACAAGAAATCGTCTCCAAATCACGTATATTTTAGGCTATTTGGAAATCTACGCCGGACGCTCTTATTAGGTGAAGGAGGACAAGGCCGGGAAAAGGAAAAGCTTACCTAACAGTAAACGCCTCACGGACTCAAAAGCGTTTGCTCAGTTTCAGTACTAATGTAAATACAACGCGATAATATCCCGTGTTATTAAGAGCAACAATTACATTTTCCTTCTGCAGTGGTACACAGGACGTGCACTGTTATGGAAACAAACAAAGAAAACGCACAATGAATGCATGTAAAACTTAGAAAAATAAAATAAACATAGCAAAATGGTTACCTACCGACAGAAAAGGTGAACTGCTCTCGGTTGGCGGAAGGATGGATTTGGTGGAGGAGTAACTACACTATTCTTCTCCAATTTTTTGCAGACATCTTCATTTTATAATGGGGAAAAATAATAGTGAAACATCAAAGGCACAACAATTTTAATAAACGAGGACACGAAACGCAGTCCTATGAGGAGTTCAAACCCGCGTGCTCGTGGCGCGCACTTTACCCTCCTCCTGAATTGGCGGGCATTTTAAACGGAGCGCACGCATGCGCGCACCCGCTTCGCAGATTCAGAAGACGGCGATTTTGGTGTGCTTTCAGAATTTCGGATACAATTTTTCTAGAGCCGTAAACAGTGGATTTTCGGATAGAGAGATTACAACACAGTTAAGTATGGATGGTTATTCATGCCTAAATGAAATGCACCACGTGCATATGCATTAAATTTCAGTGTTGTCAACACATTGGATTGCATTTCACATTAGCATGGTTTTAATCGTGTCATAACTAAAAACAGATCAGCCAAATAACTGATTGCTTTTCACTATGGCACCTTTAAAATACAATACAAATGCATATTGAACTTTAATTCATGCCTGTAGTTTGTGTATCAGTGCAAGTTGAAACCTATTTGGTGTCCTGGGTGTGGAGATTGTCATCGCCCCTCATTGGGGAATGGAGAAGGGCAGGTATGAATGCACAATGCATTGGTTCTTGAAACACATGGGTTATAGCAGCAGAAGACCATGACGGGCTCCTCCACTGTCAGAGAGGCTACACTGGGCACGTGAACTGGACTGGACAAATGGTGCATAGTATAGCAAATCGTGGTTTCTGCAGATGGCACGGTAAGAATTTGGCTGAACTGCATGAATCCATTGATCTTTCCTGCTTTGTGTGAACCATACACAAGTGAGTGGTGGCATAATAGTATGGCTGATGTTTTCTTGGCACACATTTGGTCTCATAACACTAACTGAGCATCTTTTGAATGTCATAAGAGTGACTATGCCTTGATACTAACCATGTCAATCCCTTTTATGCCCACAATCTACCCTTTTTTTAACAAGGATGCTTCCAGGAGGATAATCACAAAGCACGTGTCATCTCAAGGTGCTGCCACATTTTTGACAGTGACCTCAGTTTACTCCAATGGCCAGCACAATCCCCAGATCTCAGTTTATTATAGAGACTTTTCTGCCTCATTCTGCTCCATTTGTGTAGTGTGGCCGCAGAGAGCTTAAACAACTCAGCACATCCACATAAAAGCAACAAGGTTGAGCTTTCTTGAAGGATTTACTGGACGTACCTCGTTGTAAACTGAAATAAATACAATGGACATATACAGGTATTTACAGGTGTACAACCAAAGACAATAAATAATGATTTACAAAGCAAGACACAGTAGACAGCATACAATAAACAGTAAAGCTTCAAAAGACACTTACAAGATGAGTGATTTCCACAGTCGGATCATGACAAAGAGAAGCGTGTAGACAGAGGTTCAGACTGCCGCATACCACAACTAACCAGACCCAGGGGTTTATATACCTTAAAGATACATTTCAAACGCGACTGAAACAAGAGATAAAGGGTGGCCTACGTTAGACACATGGGGTGCATTATATGTAAATGTTCATTATGGGATCTACGAGCTTTACGCGAGTTTCGTAGACATTTATAACACCACTGTGAGTGTGGAACGTGACTGACATTTGTGTTAATAAATGGCAAGACAAATAACAGTAGTACAACAACTCCTCCTAGAGATGGCCAACTAGAGAAAATCAGGGAGAACCACCACTGCAACACTTTAATTATCTAGGTTTTATATTAGATGTGGCCAGACGATACATGAAAGGCCCCTTAGAGCTAGCAAAAAAGGCGCCTAAAGGCAGCTCAGATGTGAAAGAAGATACTCATGTCTGATGAAGCCAAAGTCAAATGGTTTGGCCTCAGTATAAGTATCATGTCTGGAGGAAACCAGGCACCACAGTTGTTGGAACGGATTGTTAAACACAGGCAGCTTAGCTCATTGTAGACTAATGGAGGTCTGTGATGTTCTGGTAATCTTTCCAGAGTTGTTTCTTACCTTATGTTTGATGGGCCTTGGAACTTCATGTTTAAATAGTGTTACCACTTCTGCAAGCCATCACTTAAGTGTTGGTATCAGACAATTCATCACAGATGGCTGAATGCCAGCTGGTGGCCAGTTCAGCTGCTGAGTGGTAGAACTTGCCGTTTGTAATTCCAGCAACAAGGTGCAATCCCACTGCCAATGACCTTCTACGAAGGATGTGTAGTGGCTGAGAGAGGGAGGGAAACCCCTTAGGGAATCCCTCAGCACAGACTAAGCCACTGTGGCAAACAGATAAATGTACCTTTAATACATATTTCTTCAGTTTTGATCCTAGAAACACTTGTTTAATCAAATTCTACTTGATGGGGTGCTCAGACCCAGGCCAGGATGGGGCATCAGTGGCTACACACACACACACACTCAACACCCATGTAGTTCCTTAATATAAAATGGTGTCAAACCATCACAAGTTCATCTGTGTAAGACACATGGACTGCCAGCTTGGAACACACCAGCCATATCAAGCAGGATTCCACCCTGTTATTTCTTTGATGGGAAGTCTCTCATGTCCACATATCCAAAAACAAAAAAAATCAAGTAGACCCCTTTATTACAGCCGTGTACCTGTTGTAAGGCAGGCCAGCTTACCACAAGGACCACAGGGCACATAGTTATGTTCTTCTAGTTTTACTGGCACACACAAAGCTGCTGGAGAGCTTGTGCTTCATACTCGCCAGGAGAAGATAAAAGTTGACAGTACAAGAGAATATCGATGGCAGTTTTCACATCCTTGCTATTTTAGGAAATGGTATCTAAAATATATCATTCTCTACTGAGGAAATCACTCAGAGCAACACCACCCTCTCAGCTAACTGGTAGTAACAGGACTCCAACTTGGGGCCTTCAGATTACAAAACAGTCCATTGAGCCAATGGAACCAAAAGAGGGTGGCCTATAATCCTCAATGCCTCAAGTTCAAGTCCCCCCTACTGCAGCCTCAGGAATCATGAGCAGCTGAGAGACAGACACGCTCCTGAGCAAATTCATCAGGAGAGGCGCTCCAATTGTTTGTATATGCAAACATGCCAGTACTGCAGTTTTCACAGAGCCGTGTGTCACTCCATGTCACACATTCTAGGGGAGGGTGGTAATCAATGGCTTCACCAGATGCTTCTTAGTAAGGAAGTAGTGGATGGTTCTGCTCTTTATGTCTTGAGTGAAGTTCCATTTTGCTTTGGCACCCTCTGGGTCTGACGGCAGCTCAGCAGTATCCTTCTGTATGACTGGTGGTGGTATTAGTAGTGCTGTCAGATGTACAGAGTACGGTGAAATTGTTACTTGCAATGAAATGCTAAACACAAATCGGGGACTCCTTACCCACTTTATTACCACTTGTTCATTACTACTGCATATCAAACACACTGCTGATTAAACAAAACAATGACAAATTTTTGATTCTACTGCTACCAGTACAGGCTTGAAGGAAAGTCCAAGCCAATTCTTGAATGAAATGGTACAGCACAGGACAAATCACTTTCCCTTGGTCAGATAATTCACTGTGTGGGGATGAGGACAAGCACTGCCTGACAAACGTGACCCAGTGGCCTTCTGGTTACGTAGTAGTACTTTACTTGTCCCCAGACAATAGGAAACAATCTCTCCACTGCAGATAGGACAGCTTATAAAAAGGTGCATGACATCAAGCTAAGCGCTCTCCTAGCTGCTGGACAATTGCATTTCTACTACAGAATGCAAATGTAAGAATTTTATAAATTGGATTTCAACAGTGGCTTACTTGCTCATGAGCCCAGGGGCAAGGTGCCCAATGAAGTCACAGATTAAAAGGACCAATCAGTGAACATCAACAACAGAGGCAAACAAGACACAGAGGAAAACTCCAGGCCCATGGCCACCCTGCACCCACACCCACAGACCCCATGCTTTTGTTCTGGAACAAGATAATGACATTTTAAAAAAATAAAAACATCACACACACACAAACAAACCTGGGACTTGACTCATATGCAAATTCTTTTTTTTAATTGAACATCAGAATTAAGTTATACAAATGGCACATTACAAAAAAAGAAAAAAAAAAAAAACCAGAGGCAAGTGGAATGTTTCAAAAACTGAACACTCTGGGAAGGCACAACCTCTTGTCAGAATTTTAAATTTGATCCCATCTCATCGACTGCCTCAGCCAGGTCTTCTGCTTTACTGCTTGCTGCCCAGCAGGAGGCAGAACACACTGTGCAATTTCAAAGAAGTGACTATGGCGGTTTCAACGCACGAAACCAATGTGGAGGGCTAAACACTCTTTGGTTGGGATAGCTGGCCTCACAGACTAGCACTCGTGTCATAAGTCAACACATTTAGACTTTCAGAGAGACGGAAAAACTTTCACTTTGTGCATTTATGAAAAAATCAGGAGAAAAATGAAGTCTTGCAAGATCAAAGCAGAATAATGCAACTCCCCGATTCTGGAATTCACGCTCTGCTCTTCAATAAGGAACAAATTGCTTCCCTACGCTTTCATAAAGCCACAAGTCTCCATTTATTCAACCAGATGCTCGACTGCACCAAAGCACAAGCTGAACAATGTTCAACAGTCCTAGGAGGTCAGATCCCAAAGCTCTACTCTGGACAGGCCTTAATTGGCCAGCAGGTCCCATATGGCTCAAATGGTGATTGGTTCCAGTCTAATAGCTCCTGAAGCAGTTAGTAATTCCAGTTTAACCTTAATGTATTCTCCTGGTTCTAAGTTTAACTACTAGGATATCGAGTCAAGTTTGAACTAACTGATCCACAGTTCTCCAAGTACTCTTGTAATCAAACAGCTATTTTTAGACCAGTTTAAAATCAAAATGACTACCTCTTTTTATCCTATAACAAATAAGGGACCCAAATCCATGTTTACTTGCAAGACAGTCACAGAGTCCAGTTTAAACGACAAGGGCTACTGGTCCCAAGACAAACAGTCCCTAGAATACCTATCAAGACCAGCTTGACCTGAATTGCAAATGAACAAGTCCAGTTTAACCTAAATTGTAATTGGGTGTTTGTGGGCCAATTGACAAGTCCTTGGGACCATTAGACTGGAATCAATCGAGTCCAGTCTTATTTAAAATGCAAGTTCTATTTATACCCCAACAAATGGTCCGTCTCCATATTTAACAGTTGGGATGTCCATTTTGATCCAAGAGTCTAGCCTGAATGAAATCACAGTCACCAAGTGCAGCTTAACCTAATGATTAGCTAGTTCCAGTTGGTTTGCTTGCTTAACAAAAAAAAAAAAAAAAAAAAAAAGCCAAATTTTTTCCTACAGGCCTTGGAATAGTCAAAATGTCCAGTCGGGCTTAGCTCATGGTCCCTAGAAATGCCTATTACTCCACTCAAACTTAAAGGATCATTAATTCCAGTTTAACAGGACAGTCAGCAAGTCCAGCATGTTCCAAAGAGTTTTGGGTTCCAGTTTAATGGCCCCTTTAAGAGTCACTGGATCCATTTGTCCAATGGTTATAAAATTACATAATTTACAAGGCTAGTGACTGGGTCCAGTTTAGCAGTTTCTATCATGGTCAATGTTTCAAAGGGGTAACCCCCCCCCATTTCCACAAAAAGTTAATGGTGCAAGTACAAGTCTCCAGATCAGTCAATGCTTCCCCATTCTACCCACCCACCCACCCACGAGGCCTAGCAGTTTTAAATTTTCCAAATGATCCAAACACCATCATACTGCATTCCAAAACCAACAGAGGTTCCAGTTTTTGAATCCATTTTTTCTCCAATAAGGTGCATAAAACAAAGCAGACCTTAGGTACTCAGATGAGGTCTAAGGGTTTGAGGGAAATCTGTGGCACTGGTTTGGTTTTTCCAAGAGCATTTGGCTAACAGATCTGCATTTGAATACATTGCAATAAAGAGATGGAGGACATCACAGGAAGGTACATTTAGGATTTAAGATTTAAAAAAGAAAAAAGGAAAAGCAGAGACGGACAGCAGCCCTGCCATGGATGTCACAACAGACTGCTCAAGTTCAGTCTGGCTGACAAGGATACAGCACAACGTCCATTCACAAATTGGCATGTGGTTTGCTTTGCTTGGCCAAACACCTGGCACATTTATCAGAATCTGTTTGCTTGTGGCATGGCACCTCTTTTCTCCCATTGCTATCTTATATCAGCAAGTTCTCACACTCTGGGTGGGGGCTTCCTATGTAAAACTGAAGCCACCAGTAAGACCAAATTTGACCAAGCTTACCAGCTCCAGACGAGGGATCGGAGGAAATAAAGATGCCTAATAGTAGCATGACGAGGTATTTCAGCCGACATTGTTAATGCTTCCTGAAAAGGGTGGGGAACTTTGGCAAGAAGGATTTTGGTCAAACCCCAGGATGGCCCATATGGACCCTCACCAAAACATTAAAAAGTGATAGTCTTGCTAAGCGGAGGCTGCTAGAAAACAGACTGATGGAGGGTATAAATCTCATGGCCCAGGCAAAACAGATTACAATATTAATAAAACATAACAAAAATCTCCCCCAACTCCTTATAAAAATATAATTAAGGTTTATGCCAATAGGCCCCTTTAAGAAGGAATTTTATTATGAGACGAGACAGCAGAGGATCTATCAGAGTTAATACAAAACCTGTCAGACATAGTGGGTGGGTAGTGGGCACAACCCCAAGCGGTGGGGTCCATAAATGGCAGCTCCCCGAGCTGATGAACCAGCATTCAAGTTGCTCCTAAATTTGAAAACCCAGCAGGGAACATCTGCAATGATGGAGAAACGCAGCAGGCCACAAAAAGAAAGCAAATCTACTATCCCATCAGGCCTTGCAACTGATACTCTGCTCTCATTTAAACAATTTTTGGGAAATTTTGGTTTAAATCATGATCCATGGCAGGTCTGCAAATATTTCTTTGTGAAATCCTGTGTGCACCAAAAAAGAAAAAAAAATCAAAAACAAAACCTGGAAGCAAAGCCACAGTGGTTTTGCTAAAGTGCTTCTAGAATTCCCAGAGAGTGGAGCTGTCGATGGAGTCAGCCGAAGCTTTGAGCACACCCGCATGGTCTCCCTTTAAATATTTGCCATTGGCCTTGATTGCTACTTTGTCAAAGTCGCAAAACTCCAGGAAGAACTCTACTGGAGTGTCACTGCTGCTGGTCACGCTCGACTCATTTCCTATCATCCAGTACTTTCCAGTTGAATCTGAAAAACAAGCAAGAGGGGAGAGACAGGATATCAACTCTCACAGAATGCTGAAACCACCAAAACCAAAGAACGAAGCCACCCTCAAGGCAGAGGCTCTTGAGACAATCCATTTTTATCATAACATAGTAATCGTGACACACATCCACACTTGCCTTTAAAGCTGTAGGCGCCACCATGGAAATCCAGCTGGAACACATCATAGGAGGAGCGGTTCGAGTCAAGAGTCCCTGTGACCTTACGACAGCCAATGAAGCCATGTTCTCCACGCAGGACAATTATCGGCCTGTTAATAAGCTTCATTAAAAACTCTTCGTTCTCCCCTTTAGAAAAAAATAAATAAATATGAAATGGTCAGTTACACATTTTGGGGATAGAGTGGCAAAATGAGCATTAGAATGAGGGACACAGTAATTCAGTGGTCTTACAAATCTATCAACCTGGTTTTAAACCCGGCCTATTTGGGTATTTCTGCAGGTACTGAACTTTTCCTCCCGTACAGTCAATGAGGTGTGTGTTGGCTTCACTGGTCCTATGTGGTGCACATGTATGTATGTGAGGTGGGCCCTGCAAAGAACCGATGGTCCATCTGCCTGAGGGAATTTGGATTGTGCCAGATGCTGTCAGGTTCAGCTTCAGTATCCGTATCCAACTCTGAATTTGAGTAAGTGGGTCTAAAAACGTTCTGTGACAAGAAATAGAGAAACAAACAGGCTCAATATTGGACAGCTATCCTGTTCCCAAATATACTGCTGTTACCCATGCCAGTTTCTTCAGCCCACCTTAAAATTATGGGGCAGGGTTAATATACTTAAATTTTTTATGCCCTTCCCCTCTTGTACCCTTATACCCTCATCCACTAAGGGTGTGAATGAACAAACCTTCCCAAAAAAGCACATTAGGCACATCTTGGAACACATGGCAACACAGCGTAGCATCAAGACAGGGTTAAATGTTTAAAATAAACACATACATTTATTATATATCTATCCATCCATCCAACCCGCTATATCCTAAGTACAGGGTCACGGGGGTCTGCCAGAGCCAATCCCAGCCAACACAGGGCGTTAGGCAGGAAACAAACCCTGGGCAGGGCGCCAGCCCACCACAGGGAATATATCTATTTATATATAAATATAAAATACACACACTAATAAAAACACCACAGTCTGTGTGTGTGTCTGGTCTCCCAGAGCAATCCAATTGGTCAGTTTGGCTTTGATGAGGCAATTGAAAGAGGAAGTGCCAGAAAAGAGGTTGAAGCACATGGAGGTAAAACGGCATAGGAGGCACGTGGAGAGCCTCCTTCAAAGATGTCAAGTATGAAAGTGGAAAGGAGGCAAGCACAGTACTGCGAAATGACAGAGTCCAAGAAGCAAGTCTGAGAGCGGGAGTGCCAGGAAAACAGAAACACAAGGATACAGAGGAAAGGCTCTGAAGGTACATGTAGGGCAAGAGATGGGTCATATCAAATAAATATTTAAATATTTTTCTATCTTTGACAAGTTTAGAAATAACCACTGCAAAAATTAATAGCAACCCCAGGACACCCGAGTAACGTTTTAAAGGTTCAACTCGACTAAGGTGGAGTAATTTTGCTATCCTATAAATAGATGTTTTTATTGCAGTAATCACATTTATTTTGCCACTAACAAGCATTTCCCCATTGTCTTTCCTCCCCAGCATACATAGTGGCATTTGGTCTGCCTTGTAATGGAAGTCTTTTCCCCCAAACAATACTCGCTTTCAACCATCTAACCAAATTAAATCATCACTCCCTAAGGAATAATCCTTTTCAGAATATGGCTGATCTGTAGATTTGTAATTAATTCCAACCCTCCATACATATGCATATATTTCTATATATTGTATGGTATTTTTTTTCTTTATACTATGTCATTATTGCACCAATGCACTGAAATCATAAGTGCAAGTGCACTTCATAAATGTAAACAGAATTAATTACCCATGTGCCCGACAGAAAGCTCACTGGGGTTGATGCAGTGCATGATGGATTGTTACATTTAGTGTCACTGTCAGTAGTGTATATGGACTTCTGAACACCCATTTTTGGAAACCCTGCATTTTGGACGGACAGCAGCAAGGCGCCAAGTCTTCAGGTAACTTGACGCCATCCACAGGCAGGTAAGTCAATACTTAAAATGGCCCATCTTGTACAAGCTGTATACAGCGGTTTGGTGGAGAAGCTATGCCTTGCAAATCATGAGAAAGTACAGGAACAACTCTAGTGGCTGCTGGCTTTAAATGAACACATGCAGCCATTTTTGATTTAGAATTCATAGAAGGTGTTGTCAATCATATTATAAATAACTAACTATCTCATCCATAACTGAGGTTACATCCACAAATTAGTCTCCATTTTTGCCATTTGTCCACACTACCCCAGTGTTTTTAACCCCAAAAAATAGTCTTTGGAAAACGCTCTCCACAGCCATAGATTTCTGAAATTGACGGCTTGACACTGTAGTGTTGGATAGGTGAAAATGGACATCTTTGAAAATTCAGACTTTAATCATGCTTAGATTGGTTTGTGCTTAATACGAGGCCTTTTCCCAATTGGACCCTACTTATTACACTTTTGTAGCTCCTTTTGTTCACCATATACTTGTGCATTACTCTCAATAGCAATTCTACCTCATCAGTTGATCCGTTTTTTTTTTTTTCCCCCGTTGTTTGACATATTCGCCATTGCTGTTCTCCTTGTGAAGATGCAAGCTGCAAATGGATGCCTAGCTTAGAGGACACTTCTGTTTTTTGCCGATGGGCGCATGCCCAGGGTAGGCAAACAGCTACATCATATGGTTCATTTTAGCGTGGGCACACGATTTTGTAAACAATGCGAAAATACAAGTGTGGATTGATTTCGATTATTACATTTTAATTTAAAATGGTTTGTATTGTGGCTGTAGCCAGAGTTAATAATAATAATAATAATTCATTACATTTATATAGCGCTTTTCTCAGTACTCAAAGCGCTATCCACACAGGGAGGAACCGGGAAGCAAACCCACAATCTCCTTACTGCAAAGCAGCAGCACTACCACTGCGCCACCTGTGAGTTGCTACTTAAGGAGGGTGGCAATTTGGAGTTGCACAATGTGAGATGGTAAGCAGGAGCTCAGCCAAACAAACAGTCACCAGGTCCAACTAGTAGGACCCCCCCCCCCCCTCAAATTTTAATATATCCATATTTACCTGCAGTATCGATGGTAGCCGCGAGCTGCCCATTCTTCTTTGCTGCCACATATTTTCCATTGGCAGCCTTTAATGTGATTTTCTTTCCTCGCCACTCTATATCAAAGTAGCAGTTTGCATTCCTAGAATAAAATTCACAAAGAAAGTTATATAATAAACAATGGTGATCTTTTAATTTGAAGTACGGCAGATAATCATGATGAGAAAGCATTATAATCAAAACAAGTGACAAAGACTACGTCACCATCATAAACACAGGAGAAAGTACCCAAGGTACAACAGCTGTCCCCATAGGACCCTCTCAAATGGTGGGTAGAAGACCATCAGTCTACCTCTGGAAGTGGCTTTAGTGTGGCAACAGCAGTGACATTCTGTGAATTAACCCACACAATGGAAAGGGGGGGATCCCGAAACTGTGACCCGAATAGCCAGCCATGTAGCTGAAGAACAAGTTGAATGAGACAGTGGGACAACTTGGCTTCATGGACTCAATGGTCTTCTCTCACAGATTATTGTGTTCCCTCTGGACCAAGAACTCTACTTCCGTGGCGCAAGAGCTGCCTGCCACCACTCACACAAGCACAAGTTAGGCAAATCATTAACTTGTCAGGTCTCTGCTGCTTTATCCAGACAGCATGTCACTTAAAAGCAAGCAGAAGCAGCCTTACAATGGTGGACGATGAATGTATTACTTTAACAGGACTGCACTATCTTGATTCAGGTTAGTCATTGACATTAGTTTCCATCTTGCCATTTACTCTGGCGTGCATTTGTGTACAAACTATTGAATAGTTTGCCGATTTTCTGTTGTCACTACGGAATTCTGAGCCTGCACTCAGTGAGAAGTTTTCCACAGAAATATGTTACTTGAATGAACTGCCTTCTGGCCGACTGCACATGTGCAGGGCACTACATTAAGAGTGAAACAAAAGAGGATGGCTCAAGTTAATGATCAATTTGTTTGTTTTTTTTGGACACAAATTCAATGTTTTTTGAGGATCAGATTTTTATTGAAGATGACAATGGATGTTAATAATGTATCAGTTTATTGCAACTGCCATGTAATAGGAGTGCCCCCCTAACTCCAGGCTTGTGAGGATTACACAAAAAAGGTAAAAGCAAAAGCAAGTGAAGCCTGGGCAGGCATGAGTGGGCAGCAGCCCACATCCACGCCAAGAACAAATACTGAAGCAGACAGAGCAAACAAGCCCTCCACATTTGTGGCTGCCAGACACCCTGCCACCAAGTAGGCTGGCGGCAAAGGTCCATCTTTAATATTGAAACCAGATTCTCCATTTATCCTCAATGCGAACAGCTCAGGCCCCATAAAGATGATTACCAAACCATTCTAATTTCTAAAATAAGAACTTCTTGTCTGGACGAGATAGTGTACCTACTTATCCAGGGACAGGACTGGCACCTGGAGCACATTAGCACAAGCAGAAGAGCTCCTGTGGCAAGCTGGCAAAACTCACTCGGCAGAGCCCGATCTACAGAGACAAGCTGGACTCACTTGGTGGATGCAGTGCACTGCACTCCTCCATTGGCAGTCAGGGTCCAGTACTTCCCAGTGCAGGTCCGGAAAGCACACTTCTTGGTTTCCTTGCTGATCTCCAACTGAAAGGTCTCCTGGTCACCTTCCTCATCTTGGTTGGCAGAAAGATCCATTCCTGTGGAGGTTGGGGGGACACAAGAGCCAATTACTCCAATTGCTTAAGCCACAGAACTGGTTATAAGTCATCTGCAAAGTAAATGGCATTTTGGAATCACAAAAAGTGGCTTGATGGTATCTGGATATTGCAAAGCCACCCTCATAGCAACAGCTTCTACTCTACGTGGAGAAAACATGAGCGAGCTGCAAGGAGAAGCTGTTAGAACAGACGAGGACTGAAATGGGAAGAAACGGAGCAGGAGCAGAAACCGTCTGGAGCCCTCGCTAATCAGCTCAGTCCACAGAGGGCTGCGTTGGTGCAGGTTTTTGGTTCCGCCAAGACCGACCAACTTTTAATTGGAACTGCTATCTTAAGTACGCTCAGCGCTTTATGGAATCATTACAGAATAACGATACCATTTTCATTTGTAGGAATTTGCAAACCATCACATGTTCTAGATGGTTTCTAAGGTCTGCTGTGTTATTTTGAAATGTCATTGGTTTTACGCAGTTATCTGCTGGCGATTTTACAGATGGAAATCTTACCGGAATAGCCCGTGCTCCTCTTTTTCAGTCATCATTATTAAGATAGCGCTTTAAAAATTTTATCTCTACATTTTAAAAATAAATTTCATAGTCAAGTGTGTAACTGCAAAATGAGACAGGGGAAAGGCTGGTTAATTATACAAGATGTTTAGTCATTCGTTTTATTCCCCCCTCAATATTAAAGAGCAGATATGAGTGCATATGACAGGAGCAGCTGCTTTATCATAATCATTAGTAAGCAGCAGAATTATTAAAAAGAAATAAAAAAAATGACTTAAAGAAAACTTTTAAGTCTATATAAATAAAATTATAGTGCATCCTGTATTATGAAATTTTCAACTTTGTTTCCATTTTCCACACTAAGGACTTTATTTTAACCCCCATACTGTGTCGTTTATCTGTCTTTTCATCCTTCACACAAAAACGGCCAAAGAGATTTCATGAAATTTTGCATATTGGCTGCTCTTGACTATACAGCGTTTCATAAATGTCATCAGGTAGAGGAGTTGCATTGGGGGCAACCCAAAAACTGTATGCTATTCCAAACTGACCAAGTCAATCGTAATGCAGTGTTGCTTGTATAATAAAGTGGAACCAACTTAATACCCAGACTACATGGGGGTTAAAAATAAATAAAAGTGCATCACTCAAAAATTGCTAAGCTGAGGTTAATGAAACTGCACACATATTACTATTGACACAGCTTAAAATCTATATTAAGGCCTTTGAAGAATTGCATTTAGAAATGGAGTTGTGGCAAAATGAAAACCAGGTCATCATTCTAAAACCGTTTAGCTAATGGTAATGATTTTGGTTTACTGTTTCGGTTGAGGCCAACTTACAGAGGAGACCACACTCCACACCAGGGACTCGGTGGAACGACAGTGTGGTTGTGATGTGCGAGTTTTGTGTTGGTCCCCCATCACATCACTCAAATACAACTACAGTAGGTCTATTTTTATTAAATTCTATATTTACTGTACATTCTTGTGCATGTAATTTAAAAACCCAGGCTTCAAGAAGCTTTAGGTATTTCACTGGGAAGTCATAATGGGAGAGCCAACATCCCAAGAACCACACATTATTCAAAAACAGCTGAGTGGATGTTCAAGACGTTTTGCATTTATATTACAATTAACTTAACCTGCAGAGTTTATGGAGTTTCAAAAGTTTCATTACAAATAGAGGTCCAATAGCAAGAACACCACTGGAAGTTGTGCCCAGCTTACATGGCATATCAAATGATTCAATTATTCACTAAGCTGTCCATTTTATTATTTGTTAAAAAGATCTTTTAAAAGCAAAATCAACCACATTGTGCAATTCTGGATCGATTCAATGAAAGCTAAAACTGGAAAATGGCATTTTCAATGAAGATAGGAGTCCACTCATCATCAAAGAACTGGTTAGAACAAAAACCTGCACCCACTACAGCCCTCCACGGACTGAATGAGAATGTCACGCTGCTCCAAAGTCTTTATTATTACAGAAGGACTCCTTCACAGCAGTTGAACACACATTCACATTTCCAGATGTCCACCACCCTCAAAGTTCCAGTTTGATGTTCATATTTTAACTGAAAGGGGTCCAGTTGCGTAGCTGGGCTACTTAATCAAGCCTGATCCCAGCTAGACCCATAATTTGTTTCCTGTTATATAGATTCTGAAGAGGAGAAAGCTTCCCAGCACCAAAAGCAATTCACAACAGCAAATTAAAATGTACACCTAAGAAGAGCTGGGCAGCCACTGGAGGTCTTACTTTATAACACCTTCTAGGGAGCAACACTACTTTTCAGAACACTGTGCTGGTAAAGATCTAGCTTGTAAAGCACTCCACAAAAGATGCCATTCTGACATTACTGCTATTACTTATTATTTGGAAAACAACCTATTTATTGAGGGCGACTTACAGCATTTCAGGTACAATTGGTTACATTGCTTTTCCTTTTCCAGTTGGAGCACAGGCAGGTGAAGTGACTTGCTCATGGTCACAGTGTCAATTAGTGGGATTTGAACCCACAACCTCAGGGTTTGAAGTCCAGATCCTTCTCCGCTTTGCCATACTGCCTGCAGAAGCATTCTGTGTATTAACCACTTCTGTCCGACACACAGACCGGTTATATAAGCAAGCTACATTTTTACCTACAAAACACTTCTATCACCTTGGGATGGCAGTTCACAATAGAAGAGTACAGATATTGTGTTTAGTTTCCATGTTTTTAAACATCAGTCCCACAGGCAGGCTAAATAACCAGCTCAGGGAGACAAGTCAGCAGTGAGAATTGGACCTGCAGCCTTGGCGTCCAGGGTCTCTGCCAGTACACCACACTGCCTGCAAGAATAGAGAAATTCTGGAATATAAATGGGGAGGGAGTCTTTAGTGTTAACAAGCCGGACATGAGGTGTTTAAATATAAAACATTGGTGTGCAGCTGCAGCGTCTAAAGACTCCTACATACTTCACCAGACATGATGTGCCACACACCTACAAAGCCGGCTGTTGTCACCTCATGCTTGGTATGTGTGTGTCCCTGTTGTACAATCAGCTCATGCACTTTAGATTTTGGAGAGGTTAGGTGAAGCCATCTCACAAACTTGTCCATTTTCTTTGAAACTTGGATTCTGAAGGGAGATGGCATAGACAATTGGTGAAGAGCAATCCATTTGTCACATGAGCATTTCTGGAATCTTATTAAGAACAGTAAAAAGAGATGCCCACAGCTCCAAACTTCTTTGCACGGCTGCAGGCAGCATCAATTAGCCTTAAATAGACGGTCAGGATGCTGCAACCTCAAATAATCTCAACCATCAGCACAATGGCGTTCATATTTTTTTAAACCGGTTAATAAAACAAGCACACAAGACAGAAAATAGTAGGCCACAATTTCTGCTCAGATACAACACATGCCCTCTTGCCCGGTTTTAGTTAATGAGCCACTTATTGGAAAGCATGTCTCCATTTTGATTCTGTAGACAGAGACCCAAGCTATCAATTAACTAAAAAAGCCCAGGTATCTACACCAAGGATGCCATAAGCACATGTTAAAAAGAACATAATAAAATTGAATTTGGTCCAGTTGAAGAGGAGCTTAAAACAAGCTGGGACCGGATACTGGCGCTCTCACATTCTGGCAAGAGCATGTCTAAGTCAGCACTTGGGGAAAGTGGCACTCCTCCAAATCGATCCCATTCCTTCATTTTCATAAGGAGATGTAGCTTGTGGCTGCACATCTGCTATACATACCTTCATAGTTCTCTTACAAAATACATAAAACTAAAGACGCACCCATTATCTTCCTCCAGCAAAGCCACAAGCAGAAATTTAGAGCTCAGCTTTTAGCTGAACTCGGATTATGCTGGGGATGAGAGCAAGAGACCGAGGCCTTACATCACAACCATAAGTCCAGTCAACATTGTGCAGCCTTTCAAGGTGGGAGAATATCGGGATACCCTGGGGGGGAAAGGAAGGAGGCCCCACTCCAATGCTGGCCTTACTTCACTTCAACCTCTCAATGGTGTGCATTCTCTCATAAACACATACAATCCCAAGAATGTACCAGGAAATTAACTGATTGAGGTTGTGGGCGAACAGGAGCCAAAAATCAATATCCTGGGGAGTTGGACTGTGCAGCACCGCCACACCTACAAACAGCATGTATGATTCCAGACATTCAAACACTTACATCTGAATAAAGCAGTAAAATGGCTGGCTCAAGCAAACAACATGAATGCCCAATTTTTTTTAATTTGACAAACCTGTGACTACTTTACAATTACCAAACATATGAGCTTGTTTAATGGATTTTTGAAAAATATATATTAAGAGGCCAGACACTGAAATGGGAGTTATACTCGCATCTTTTCATGTCTAGAATCTTCTTCTTTTCCTACATGTATGTGGGGTCGAGGTGTTTGATCAACCTTCTCCATACAGCTTGGTCCTGCACCTCCTCGCCAGTCAAGCCCTTCTCCTTCAGATCGTCTTTTACTTTATCCATCCACCTCCACTTTGGCCTCTCTCTTTTCCCTTGTACTTCAATTTACATCACACTGTTACCCACATCTTCATGGTCTCTCCTCATCACATCTCCATACCTCTTCAACTTACTTTCCTGTACTTGCTGAGATGTCTCTCCTACTTTTGTTGTACCTCTAATGGTCGCATTTCTTATTTGGCCCTTTTTTGTAACTCCACAAATCCATCTCAACATTCTCATTTCTGCCATATTTAACTTCTCATGTTCTTCCTTTACTGCCTGTATCTTTGTTCCAGACATCCTTGCTAGTCTTAAGCCCATCTCAAAAACTTGACCTTTAACCTCCTCCTTAATTCTTTGAGACATATAAAGTAGATGTGAAGATAACCCACAGAATATTTTGTGGGTGGAACAATTAGAAGGTGGTTTCAGGAGTATTGTGCTATCAATGTTCCTCATATAAACAAAAGGGCTTGGGTTAAGAACAAAGCTAAAAACTAAACACTTCTCATTTTCTTCATTAGTAGATGTCACTTATAGGTCTTCTTTGTAAAAGTCTTCTAAATTAAAAATCTGTCAGTACAACCCTGGCCGAGTCTGGGCCATTTACAGGAACTCCTTTCACTAACAGCAATGGCTGCTCTGGTGATCCTCTACGGATTAGCAATTTCAGTTCTTAGTGCCATCTGAAAGTCAGTTCTTCCCCAATTTTGTTGGCTCTTCCATATTTATTTGAAATCTCACATTGCCCTTTATTTTGTATGCTCCATGTGAAGACTAATTAATAAGTCTAAAAATGATTATAACAGTATACAGTAGAACCTTGTCTTGTGTGAGGGCTGCATTCCTAGCCACTATATATACACCAGGAGACTGACATTGTGAATAGTGACACCCATAGATCTCCCAATGTTGGTTTATGAAGCTATTGTGTGTACATACTGTACACATTGTTGGTATCAAACAATTGAAAACATACTCATGGACACATTTTGCTAGTAGTGCGATCTCTGTGTACAGGACTACAGTTGATGCAGACACATCCTTGAGCTGCTGTATAGTTTTTAATTCCCATTGAGGGCAAAAAGTATGCCAACCCACCTATCAAACCATAAGTCCACACCGTGACCAAGACATACTCATCCTCTTTCTCACGCCACTACACACTGAGGCAGGCGTAACAGAGCCAGATGGACGCCTCTCTTACTCTCAGGCAAGAGAACTGAAGTGAGCACACCTCCAGGACTTTCTTCTGCCACTGTGTAATGGAGTTCTGAACTCTACATCCTACTTATCACAACAACCTGCTCTGAGTGACTACACATAGGGGGCAAGTTAGAAGAGCTGGAGAAATAAACATGGGGGGGGGGGGGGGGGCATTAAGCCAATGAGGTAGCAAAAAACATGAAATGCATCTCATGAATGGTAGAAAGACCCTCCTGAAGCCGTGAAGGACCCAAACAGGACTGTCTGTTAAAGACTACATTTCCTTTGCAGTCTTCCAGGGTCCAACAGCCAGAGAGTTCCTGCCTCCCAGTGTCCTACTGCTCTGAAAGATTTTCTTTCCAGTGTCCCTCTACTTTTCTGGCCCTTTTGTCTGGGAAAGGTACTACCAACTATCCCAACATTGATGCCGGCCCATTCATGCCCTCCATTATAACATCAACACTGAGAGAATACGTAGACTCCAAATGAATGACAATCAAAGTGCAGGATTCAAAACAAGAACGCTGGATGTGTGATGAAGCAGCACTTACCAGTACTTCTGTGCCAGTCCACGCAGAATACTAAAGACAACAGTGCATTTGTATTCTTAGTTATGTGTTGCAATGCCATTCCAGCAATGCTACATCACTGTCTATCGAATAGAACAGGAGCTCATGTAACTTTATATAATGTCAACTGTTTTATGATCCAAGCTCCATGGCCAAGTCTTTGTACAACTATTTTGACACCAAAAAGAAACTCTGTAGTTAACCCTCTCCAACAGCACTTTTGCTTTTAGCCAATGTGTCGACATAACGTCAAGGAGTTTCTCCAAAGTCCATAAATCACCAATCAAAATGTTAAACAATCAAGACCCTCATCCAATATGAGAACTAACACCTTTTCCCCTTTTAACACACCACTGCAAAAACCCAATGCAGCCCAATTCCAGTTGCACATAAAATAATCTCTTACCACCAATTTATATGAACCAGTTTGTTGCACTATGGTCTCACTTTTCTAGAGTTCCTGACTTGTGCCTCTGCAGCATCAAATCCCTAAAGATTTACAGATCCAAAACATGTCACTGAACGGTGTTACTTTGACACCTCCGGTCCTTCTAGCTTTTACATGAAATCCCACCCCAAGCCACATCATCCAAACAGAACTGGCCCTCTCTTCAGCTGTGCTAACCTCAAACTACAAGTCTGACAGAGGCCTTGAGTCCCATCATGCAGAGAGGTAATGTTTGCGAACATTTATAATTTCATAGACTGACAATGTGGTAACAAAGACCACACTGACAAGTTTGTCAGTTAAACAAACAGCTGCTCTTCTATACAGGAAACTTAAAACACTGAGAACTCGTGTCTTTGTTTTCACACATCTCTCCTGCTACCACTTCTGTGAACTTATGCTGCAGCTTACCTCCTAGCCACACTACGACAATACAAAAAAAGCAAAATCTGAACAGTCGAGGATGAATGCAAAACCACTGAGGTGCACAGCAACCTGGCAAAACGTGTCAAATAAGTAAGTTAAATTTTAATTTGACTATAAAGGAAAGTGAAAGACACAATATGAACAGTGGGAAATACAATGCGATTATTAGAGCCTTTTAGTTCCCAAAATAAAGTGCGAAACTGCACACGCATTCCAAGGTGTCCACGTTAAGACAGCCTACAGGCGAACACTGCAGAGCACCAGAGTATTAAGAGGCCATCGCCTTATATGGAGCGTCCCCAATTGTTTAAGCTTCCTGTGTCACCTTCCTGCTGAGGTGAGACAATGCTAGCGAGTGTATGCAATTGCCACTGCCCAGATGTGAACATTATAAATTTAATAAAACCCTGAATGGGCGCCTGGAAAATTAGTCATAGGATCAAGGCAAAGACAGGACACTCTAATTTGGCCTCTAGTTTAGCAATGGTTTACCACTCAGAGAGGACCACTCTTGGCCCAACCATTCCCCACCAAATTCAACAACTATGCACCCATTTATTTCTCTTGCCTCTGCCCTCTCCGTGCCACATGATGCTTCTTCACAGTAATCCTTATGGAGCCATGTGAAGCTGCACTCGCACACAGTAGAACTTGGGTGTGCAGCAGCCCCAAAAGGCAGGTACCCCATAAGCCAACTTCATCCTGGACTTCGCCTACATCCAGAAAGCAACTCTTTTTTTTCGGATTCTGAGGTAGCCACTTATGAAAAGTGCAATATATATAAAAATATACTGCAGGCGAACTAACTCACTAGGCTCATACAAGAATCACTTACTTGGACCTCAGAGCCCCTTTTCACGGCAAGGCTAGTTAGTAACACTCCTTGGCGTAATGCAAAGTGCCTCCCACCCCCTACCTCAGTACCTCAAAAAGATAAAGCAGCTGCACAGTGACAACCATGAAATTTTAAAGGCGTGTCGTTAACACACATTTATGGGTGGCATGGTGACTCACAGGTCAGCTCCCATGGCACAGTCAATTCAACGCCATTGTAAAGGCGCAAAAACAGAACAAAGAAATGAGTGCTGTGAGCTCTCAGGAAGTACAATAATGCTGTAAAATGTTAATACTGTCCACAAAGATACAACATAGACAAGCCCTTTATGGAGCTGGCATGTTCTCCCAATGTCCATGTGGGTACTCTTCAGGTTTGCATATGTCCCAAAGACCTTAGGGTGAGGTTTAGGGATGACCTGAAACAGAGCCAATGAAAGCATAATTGGGCAGGTGTGTGAGCAAATCTGCTGCATGTGGGTTCAGGAGGCACAGAGGGGCTCCTGCCTTGGTCAGTGGCTTTGGGGGAGTTACAGGAAAGAGTATCCGATTCAAACCTAGCAGAGCTTTGTTTATGGAATAAGCCGGGCCATAAAAGCCAACTAATCGAGACAATGCAGCCACCAGTGGTGAAGATCACTGCACTGTAATAAACGAGGCTGCCATTTCAGTCGTGACGCCGAACACATCAACAAGTGACTTGAATTATTGTTGCTACTGCTTTGACAACATGAATAAATATAAAAAGGCAGTACTACATTTGAGACTTGTAACTGATTTTTGTTAAAAGAAAGAAAAAATGAGTTTATACTCAAAAATGTTAAACTTCCAGAAGACTCATTTCAAAGATTTGGTGTAAAAATTAAGGGCAGCATGTAAAATTACGGGTTACCAAGTTGAACGCTTCATCCCCACAGCTGCAGTTACTTAAAGAAACTGAGAAGCCGTCGACAAGTCACTTCAAGAGGAACTCCTAGCAGCCTCACATATTCCTGTAATTTGAGCACAATCTAACCCTGCCACCCCCCCACTTCCATGCGGTTCCAATTCGGCACAGAGCATTTCCTTTTCCCAAAGCGTGTGGACTCCTCGCCTTTTACATTCTGCTGTGACATTGCAAGCTTTCTTTCAATTTTTTTTTTTTTTTTTTAAATGCTTTTCCAGAAAAAAAAAATACGAATGTGAATCTGCCCACAGCTGGCAACGCTCACACTGAGGTTTTTTATTCCTGATAAACAGCACAAGTATAACTAATTGGGGGGGTTGGGGGGTGTTGGTGCTTCCAGCGGGTACAGCTGGAGGCCCAGCCAGCTGCCATACATGAGTAACCCTGGAGAGATCACAGCTTCTTTGTTCCCCTCTGAAGCAGCAGCCGTGGCATCATCCACCTCCTCAAAGAACGACTGGACTTGAATTTCAAATACCAGCCTGATTTGACATAAAATGGACAATTTATTAGGGTTTTAAAGGTGACGCGGTGCAGAGAGTCTGAGCCCTGGATACGCATAGAGCACATATTCCAAGAAGGAGGAGGAGGATGCAATTAAAAATGGGCGACATGCAGAAAATGGAGGAGAGTGGGAGGGTGGGCTGTTCACAATACAGCCAGTGCACATGAGCAAGAGGGCACCGATGACCGCTTATCCTGTGGGCACACAATGTTTAAATAGCTACCCTCCAGTCAAACATGAGCTATCCAGATACCCAAGGCAGCACCCCCTCATCTGCTTCTTATGTGCCTAAACACTGGTAACTCCACCAGATGGTCCAGCACATGGCTTTCCACTGACAGCCAGAAAAATAAACCTCACAATTCCATAAAAAGAAAATGATTCAGACATTAAGGGGTCACAATGACACCACTAAATCAAATCTCAGGACAGGCCCAAATGAGTGCAGGTAACAAGAGCAATGACCCACCTCTTCACCAGTCAGATGGTGACAAGTGTGGCCGTGCTCCTTCACTAGAAGGGACTGCAATCTGCTGCCCCTTCACTTGCATGACATACAAAGCCAAAATGACCTTCTGTTTGGGTTAGTGCACTAGCTTGGCTCAGCAATACCACATTGAGCCAGCAGGAGGCACTAGATTATAAGGACAACAATTCAGTGTAAAGACATTTAAAACTCTAATGTCCATTCAGATCTTTCAATTAAGGTCAATTCCCTAATATTCCCCACCCAGCAAATCAACAGATGACAAAACTGAAGTACATCCCATTGGGCAACACAAGACAATAAAATATTCCTTATAAAACCACCACCTGGGCACAATAGCATCACGTCAGTGTAATCCATACTGCAAACGGTTACTTTACATTTTATTTCAGCAAAAATGAATGCACTAACAGATCAACATAATAAAAGTGTGCCTCCATTTCCTACCCGGACATGCCCATCCCCTTCCCCAACCATAACTTACATCCCGATTGGTCCAGTGCCCTGAAAACGCAGGCGACATGTTTGACACAGTGCTTGCCAAGGACCAGGTCGTAGTGTTTGACTCATCTTTATAGGAATCTGGCACTGTATGGAACTTTTTAAAATGCATTATGGGCCCTCATCCTAAAACAGCAGCTAAGGTATAGAATAAAAAGTGAATACTGAAAAATGAAAATCATGGTCTAGAACTGACATTACCGAAGCCACTGGGATCACTGGGAGTAGCTGACGGACAATCTCTAAGGGGAGAGAAAAAAAAAGTAAAAAGCTGATGTAACTCCAACTGCCATGACTGGAGTACTTTGAACCAGGGAGAAATCTACTCAAACTATTATTAAAAATTGATGAACATTAAAAAGTACGCCTTTCACAAATGCACTTTGATCATGCAAAAACCAGTTTATTCACTAAGCCGTTGGAATTGTGATTTGGTGTTTATTTTTCTCAGTCAAAGGCACTATAAACCTAATTCTGGACAATCACAATTCTGGTGTGAAATGTAGCAGGACTGGCTAGATTTATTTTGCTCAGTGAAAGGCACTATAAACATCATGTGTGGATAGCGCTTTGAGTACTGAGAAAAGCGCTATATAAATGTAATGAATTATTAATTATTATTATTATTATCATGCTGGGCAGTCTCAAATCTGGAGTACAACTTACTGTTGGACTATCTGGATTTTTTTAGCACAATGAAAGGCGCTATATATTTGATGCTAGTTAGTCTCAGTTCTGATGTAAAACTTTCAGCTAGACTAGCTGGTGTTATTTAGCTCCATATAATATGAGCTATAAAGTTTATGTGGGGCTGTCTGTATCTCCATGTAAGACGCCATATATGCCTGGATTGCTACAAACTGCGTTAACAAATGTACACTGATGTATAATCGGGCGGAACATGAAAGATGCTCTCTCAAAAAATGCCACTTAATCAAGATTATAAAAAGCCACTTTTGGCACACGCTGGGGACATAAAGTTACATCAAACTCGCAATTAAATAAGAAGCAGAGGGACCATAATAAACGCCCGCAGCCAGAAGTGAACGTGCCCCCTTCCCCTGGGCACAAATAAGCTTAAAAGCTTCATCGAGACTCGCACAAAAGGGATGAGCCACAGACAGCCATTTTCCAACACGAAGACCACCCCTCTCCCGTCTTACCCGCGAACACGCACACACAAATGCTGATTTTACTAGGCGTATGGGAAACTGGCACCGAGTGAGGGCGCATGATTCACCGCAGAGCCCTTTTTGTTATATACCACGGTATAGTGATATTTTTTTTCTCGTATGGAAAAATGGATTTGGCAATTTGGGACCACAGACTGAAAGCAGCAGACTTGGTCCATCCCGATCCCCTTTGTTTCGGCTAACGTACACCCACGTGTTTTTTTAAGCACCTTGAGGTGTCGAGGGGATAATCTGAAACAAAGGGGTACCGAGTGACTAACTGGATCCTACGGTGGATTCGCCCCGACACTGCGGTGCTTACAGGGAGACGGAGTCTTTTCCTTTGCCTTCAGTTTATATTCCGAAAAAAATATATATATATGGGGGTGGGTACCCCTTTCGCCAAAGCACAATCCATTTTATGATTTGGTTAAAGGCCAAGATGGTCGTTGCTAACAAATAACGGATTCTGAGCACATCTGCATGCATCACCTAGGAGGTTTTATTTTAACCCTCTAGCTCCGCACTTGCCTATATGGCCATCCAACGTAAGTAAAAGAAGTACCAAAAAAAAAAATCGAACACCCCCCCGTTCGTAAACCCCCCTCCACCCCACCCCCACTCATCAACTTGCGCCAACGCGGCTTTGTGAGGCGCGCCCTCGCATTTCAGCAACCACACTGCTACAATCAATGAGGGCAGATTGCATTGCGCCTCATTAGTGGACTGAGACACGAGGGGTCTCGCAGAGGGCCAACACATCCCGTGTGTCCGGCCGCTGCGATTCGTTCCACGTGCGCTTGCATACACACATACATACACACACCTTGTCTGGTGGACACGTTCCTCTCGTTGGCTGCGGTGAGGACCACTTGCGCGTAACTCTGCTCCATGACAAACAGCTCGTCTTTTCCAACCTTGGTGTTCTTGCCCGACTTCATGGTGCCACTGGGTCCAGAGGGTGCCAGGTACTTCCCATCGCAGTCCCGAAACGCCACCTTCCCTGAGCGGAATTCAAGCGTGTAGCCGGTGGTCTTGTCTGGCTTCACAGCCAGCGTGCCGTCATTCTTGAGGAAGCGGTTGTCAGAAGTCTGGATGCTGTATCTCTGGTCCTGAAACACCAGTGTTATCAAGGAGTCCACCCCCCAGGGCACATCCCTGTCAATAGCGATTTCCTCCTGCTTGCTGCTCAGGTGGGCGTACCTCTTGCGGGTGAGGCTGTAGATGTTGACCTGGGGGTGCATGGCTATATGGACACTCCATTTCTCGGCAACCGAGATGGTCTGGGCGAAGCAGGTTATTCGGTCCTCGGTCCCGCCAAAGTAGCGCTTGTATGGCTCGGACTGCAGGGACCAGCGGCCATCATCATGAGCGATGATAATGAACCGACTGTCGACTCCCGGGCTCTCACTGTCCCCGGTTACGTTGCCGTCTTTGTCAGTGGCCAGGTAGCGGCCCAGGTGGCTTTTCAGGAAGACCACATTGGAATCTTCTCCGTCTTGCTCCAGTGTCCAGATCTGCTTCTTTTTCATGCTGGTGGCAGAGGCATTGATTTTAAAGCCGAACGTTTCGGCAGTCAGGTATTTGTTACCGCAGTTGATGAGGCCGAACTGGATCTGCACCAGGTCGCTGGTCCCGTTTGCCGTCATGTTTGCTGGAAATGCGTGATTTTAATCGAAACAGGCCGTTGCTTGCACGCTTTTTTGAGACGTTATTTATTTATTTTTTTTAACTGTTTGGTTCAACTGAATAGTTATTAAGCGAGCCTGGAGCAATGCAATTATGATGCTCGACTGCAGCTTTCGACAGACTCTACCACCCCAGACAGCCTGCTGATGAAGCGCCAGCCGGAGCTTTTTATATGGCGGCCGACGTCACAGGCGCGACCACACCCCCTTCAACCGCACGGCGCTGTTTCAATGAAAGGCTGCAGCAGCCGTGGCAGGCTGGAGTTTAGGGGGAGAAAAGCAAGAGATGAGCTGAAGGGATGTCGGACTGTCGCTGATCATCAAAGCACAGCACATACAATGATAGCAATGTGTGTCTAAACACAAGGGATGAACAAGCTCAGTCACTGTGATGAAACCTCTTGATTTGACTTATTCCTCTTTGGCCATTTATTCCTTCATTTAACGAGTGGCTGGTTCATTTTGTAAAGTACCAGCACAGATTTGTATTACATTTCTGTTCAGTTTAGGACACAACATTTATTAACAAAAATGTGAGTTACTTGTAAAGAACTCGTACTAATTGACACTTTTCAATTCTCATTGGTGCCTAACCAGCAGAACTACACTGCTTTACAGCAACCCTGTGACAGAAGTGGTCCGACTCAGATCTGAAACACATGCAAAACTGACAACATTTGTTAAAAAGTAAAAACCAAAAATCACACAGAAGGTTGAGCACAGTCAAGCAAGGGATTTATTTCTAGATCTAATCAATCCCCGGATTGCCTGCACTGAAAACATGCAGCTGCTGCAGCCTTCCCAAACCAAGCCTGCCCTCCTGCACACACTGGGATGTTTTGGTCTTTAAGCTGCCTGTTTCCAATTGAAACCACAGTGCTGCCAGCCCTAGGAGTCAGAAAAACGTCTGTTTCGGCTAAAAATCACATCAGACACAAAACACCAGTCTGCATAGATATTAATAAAAACACTTAGAATGATTAATAAATACCTGAACTGGTATCACAAACACAGGTAACAAATCAGTCTTGCCAAATGATGGCAATGATTATTAAATGATGTGAAAGTGATTGGATATGAAATGTATTTAATATTTATCTATGTAGCACAGATAACACTGACTATACACAGTGCACAAGGCAGATTAGTGAAGTGTCATTGCACACTTGCAAGTCTTCTTCCAAGTGTAAATTTGATTAGTACTGTGACTGCACAACAGTCTTTCTGTTCAATAACAGATGTCTTTGTTAAATGTTCATCAATTGTCACAGATGATGCAAATTGTCTATTAAAAAAGAACCACTCACAAAAAAAAGTATGCCATAACTGAACACATATTACATCCATAGGTACACATTTTGGATTATGGGATTAAAATGGCTTTCTGAATCTTCTTTGCTTGTTATAAAATGGTGGGCACAAAGCAAAATCAGCCCTGGATGGGGGTGTAGATAATCATAGGGCCCACTTCCATGGACAACTATAAACACACTAGTGTCACACATGCACTAATAAGAGACATCTTCGGGGATTATTATATGGTAATTCCACTCCAAGTCGAGAGTTGGCATTGTCACTTACTTCCACTCCTTTCTTCTTGCCCACAGATCAGAAGAGTGATGACACAAGGATTCTTAAAGCCACTTCCCTATCAGGTGACCTTGAACCAACCCCTTTCTGTGGGGCCATCTTAAATTGAATGTTACCACCATAACTCTTTTGTCACAATTTGATCTTGTGTCCGAAAAAGCGTCATCAGACTGCATCAGCTATTATTTTGTCAATATTGTTTTTTCACATTTTTTTTATTAAACAGGGTTCACCATTCAGTGCCCCAACCCTTCAACTTGTCTGCCTTTTTGTATTTACAATAGATAATTTATTTATCCCCAGGGGTAAATTTGGCTTTTTACAAAAGCACAATAAAAAAATATATTATTATATTATACTAAACAACAATCCCAATCTCAAATACACACCAGAATAGCTAAAAGTAAATAAAACTAAAAAGAAAGAAAAACATTTGACTTGGCTAAATATTAAAAAAACAGTCACAATCAGAAAGAGGCATTATAATGACATATTGCCGTTGGTGTAATTGTGCCCTAGTGGCATTACTTTGGGTTCATATAGAATCATCAGTTACTGGAAAATGGAAGGAAACCAAGGCATCCAGAGAAAAGCCACATGGACACAGAGAGAATGTGCAACTTCTACAGAGACTGTGACTGTCAGCTGAGCCGCAGAGCTGACAGGACGCAGCACTGACCACTGTATCTTAAAGTGACAGGTGTCAGGTCAAACAATACAATTTATTTCTACTAAATTCCATCTCTGGTCTTTAAAATGCAAGGCTCGTGTTATAACTACCCTGTCCTCCATATGTTAAAAAATCTATCTATCTATCTATCTATCTATCTATCTATCTATCTATCTATCTATCTATCTATGTGCACACACACTGTATATAAAATTTTTATGCATACAGTATAACATACATGTAAATAATACAAAATTAATGCACAATCATGTAATTGCACTATAGCCTTGTACTTGTAAAGATCATTGAGATGCATATATAAATAGACAGTAAATAAAATATTGTTTGTTCAGTTGGAATATGTTGACATCCAGTTCTATCTATCTATCTATCTATCTATCTATCTATCTATCTATCTATCTATCTATCTATCTATCTATCTATCACTGGCTAGCTCATCTCCTTTTGTTTTTGCTCCATTTACTTATAATGAATGCCAGACTCTGCATGTCCCTGGTATTCTTGTGTGTCTTTGTGTTATGAGTTCCTTCTCTCCATCAATCTGTACATACACATACATTCTCAAACCTTTTTAATCAAATTCAGGGTTGTAGGAGGCTGGAGCCAAAGCAAGCTGCACTCAGCACAAAGCAGGAGTCAGTGGCTTCAGTCCATTGCTTGGCCCCCACATACACACACTCACTCTCTGAGGCCCATTCCAAGTCACCAATCCACCTACCAAGCAAATCTTTATGGGTGTGGGAGGAAAACCCATACAGATACATAGGGGTAGTGCAAATGCCTCACACACAACAGCAGGGGTCAGCATTTAGAACATGAACTCTGGATCTGTGGGGCAGCAGCTGCACTGCTTTGTACTTCTCTGGCACCTTCCATCAATCTAGTCATCCATTAATGAGCTGAGCAATGTAGTAGTCTCTTTGCCCTCTTGTCTTAAAGTTTAATTCTTTGTGGTAGGTGCCAGTCATCTATATGGTTCAAACTATTCTTATTGTACTGGACATAATTATTGTCCCTTTATATTTATTTTTTTATGCAGAATAACCTACCCAATGACATAGCTGTTGCCATATTTCTAGAATCCCACCGCTGGCACTTAAAATGGACTGTTACAGGATGACTCTTTGAATTTGTAGTGGGGTTTGAGCTTTGCAGTAAAAAGCCGTTATGTATTATACAGAAGCGTGTTTAATAGTACATTCTAAATCACACAGATTGTTGCTAAGCAGCACTTTTAAGGCATGCATTTTATTTGGTTTTTAAACATGCAGAAACAAACTTGTACAGAACAGTAATGCAAGAAAAACAAGCAGTGACACAGCAAGCAGGATGTGTCATATGAAAGACATTATTTCTCGTGCTGTGAGCTGGGAAAGCCTGGACAAAATGGAAAGTGTATCTTCATACAATGATCTATTCATTCAGATGCATCTAGGAAAACAATGGTACTATTTACAAAATATTGGCAGGCTTTAATAACATGAACTGTATGGTAGGCCAATGTTATTTATTAGGGATTTTCTATGTTTTTGTTTTACATAAGACAGAAGCTATTTTAAATATTGCATGTTTTATTTTCTAGGCCAGCCAATGAAGAAATTGTATTCCTCTTATCATATTATTGTGGCCTAATAAGTTAACAGAGCCTTACAGGGGCATGTTCTTCTTTATCTGTTCAATGAACTGCAGTGAATATGTAAAAGTTCTTTTTATTTGTGTGATTAAACATTTATTAAAGTTTAAATGGCATTAATGAGAAATAGAAATAATGACACCTACAGGTTTCTCAAACAATAAACAGTCAAAAGAAAATAAGTGAAAATGCATTAAGTTCATTAGAAATACAACTCCCACCTACCCACCCCTCCACAAAATTTGCTCTTTCAAAAAGGTAAAAAGAAAATGGCCAGAGAAGTAGGAAATGCAGCCCAAACGTCAGACCCCACAGAGGCAGGATTTAAGAAGCAGGAAGAGCAGAGCGACAGTAACCACCAGCCATCCGGCTCCACAGAATTTCCACTAGAGCACGCCATTTTGTAATATATGAAGCCACGGATCAGCACTGCTGAGAAAGATTGAAAAAAATGAGGCTTGCCAAGATGTAAAGGAGATTGAAACTTCAGATTTCCCGTGAGAAGCTAAAAAGGTCTTGGCAGTTACTGTGCCCAGACAGCGCAGCCTACACTGGATAGAAGTGAGAGAAAGAGACGAGAGGTCCAGTAAGAGAAACATTCAAGGAAAGGAAGAGATATTACTGTGAAAAAGAGTCAAGAGAAATTTAGCAATAGATAACCACAAAGCTGAGACAGGGGGGCACTCCCAAAACATTTCCAAAAAAGTACCTGAGATGCTCACCTGGCAGAAGGAACAACAGGGAATCAGCGGACAGCCCTTTGGCAAAACACTTTCAGGGAGAAGAATAAGTGCGATGAACAATCCTAAACTGAACGTTTTGAAGATTGGGGATTAGGTGAAGAGAAAATACAACTAAAATAGGTTTCCGAGAAAGTGGGGGTGTCAAGGGAAGGTCCCGCTGCCAGAGGGAGAGAATTGGAAAAGGTCGATATGAGACGAGCAGATAGAGATGGTTGAGGATGGAGAGTCACAGACATTGTGGAGTGGATGAGAGGGAAGGGTGGAGGACTGGGAAACACTGCAAGTTTTGAGAACAGAACTTAGTTGTTAATAAATGAAAAAACAAGAAGGCTGGGATTCCAAACGTGGACCTCAAGGGCTGGAATGTCTGCAGCCCAGCATAATTATCATGAATTAAGTTCTTATCGTGTTGTCTGTGTCTTGAGTATTAAATTATTCCTTGTCAGAATTTATCCTCACAACTAATGGCTAAGGAACTGGACTGGTACGAGAATGAGGCCATTTCTGCCACAAACACATTATATCAGAATTAGAGTCATTTGTCAGTACTTCCTCTGCAGAAATGTATCTTGGTAGCTTTGGAGCTGCTTATAACATAAGACAACATCACCTATAAATAACATAAGAACGTACATTATAAATAGTTGCAGAATAATGCAATTATTAAGGAACTGTGTGAATGATGTGCAAGTGAAAGTGTGCATATGTACAGCATGTATTCACCCACACATACATGTGCACATACCACACATCCACGCTCACATCCTCATACAGCATATAAAGGAACATGCAAATAAGTGAGGCACATGGGCTAAATTACTGGTGTGTGAGTGCTACTGCTCTGGGAAAGAAACTGTTTGGGAGTCTATCAGTTTTAGTTTTAATTGACCTAAAACGTTTACCAGAGGGGAGCTTTTGAAGCAAGAGATGACCTGGGTGAGATGAGTCCGCGGTGATCTTTTTGACATGGTCTAAGCCACTAGATGCCTGCAGGTGTGCAAGAAGTGGAAGAACAAAGTTAATTATTTTCTTAGCAGACCTCACCACAATCTGTAATTTATTTTTTGGAGTGGGCCGCTGCACAACCAAAACAGACAACAATAGAGAATGTGACTGCACTTTCAATTATGGCTTGTAGAACTGAATGAATGTAAGAATGGGCTGAATCTGAGAGAAACGCTTCACCAGACAGTAAAGATTGGGACATTATCCATATTACTAACCGAGAATAAACCGGATATGGACGCAGGTACACGGCGATGGGACCATGAGATGTACTGCGCAGGCGCGCGTCTCATACACCGCAAGCGAAGTCTTATCCACCGCGAATGAAGGAGTCACGACCCAAGAATGAAAGAGCTCAACTAACGTGAATGAGAAATGAAGCAACAACGCGCCCATAGCTAACACGACTAACGACACAGCCACACACAAAAGAGGATTCTGCGCTGCAACCCAGAGTCAACCGTGAGAGGCTATGGAGGCCCCACAGGTCCACAAAGATAGTACAGAAGGCGCAGGCGTCACCGCCATAATGTGAGTGGCACTACTGCGGAGTGAAGGCGCAGGCGTCACCGCCATATTGTGAGTGGCACTACTGCGGAGTGAAGCTAGGAATACTGTGCTGCTTGGGATTGTACAAACCGCTGAACGCTTTATACCAAATTCAAACACAATACAGCTCAACGATACAAAAACGAGCCCGCCTGGATAAGATCAATGAACACAGGCGCCTACAATGCGCATCTGACACTGCGGAAGCAAAGCAGGCACGGGTTCAAAACGAACGACCTCGATTGACGGATATACAAACACGAGCCCGCCTGGATAAAATCAATGAACGCAGGCGCCTACAACGCGCGTCTGAAATGCCACAAGCAATGCAGGCACATATCGCATACATTCATCAATGTATTTCGGGTTACGCCAACAATAATCTCTTTCAAATCTATTTCGGGTTACCCAAGACCAGGGGTTGGCGAGCGAAGCGAGCAGGGGGCGGAGCCCCCTAGTTGTTCTATAATCTACCTGGTAAAGTGTCATCAGATGACAGAGATTACTGACTGAATCTCAAAAGATGAATCACTCTGTAATATCGAGTTAGTCATTTCATCGGGCAGAAATACCAAAACTGTTATGCTATACCTGTAAAACTTGGACCAAGACACTCCATTGAAAGGTTGTGTCGTGTCATTTTCTAACACGCTTAATCCAGACCAGGGTCATGGGGGGCTGGAACCAAAGGTTCCCACCCAAAGGCCTCATCAGAAGTCATTCATTGCACTTATTGCCCAAATGACATTTTTCCACTTCATTTTAGTTGTCTCACTTGTTAAGATGTTGAACCCATAGTTGCTTATTTGAGTCCTAAACAGCTGCACTCGCTGATTGTAATGGCTCCTTATTAGCAATAACATGCAAATGACAAACAAACCAGCAGTTCTCCATCGAGCTTGTGTCTATTTACTCCTGTGTGTATTCATCATGCACTATTTGGTTTAATAAAGAAACTAAAGAGAAAGTGAAGAACTGAAAACTACTCATCTGCTTTAGGCTTCAAATCATTTGGATGACATCATTAGAAACGAAAAAAAAAATCTATGATTATAGTATGACCTGACATTGCAGAATTAAAACAATTCATGATATCAAATAAGACCTGATATTAGCAAGGATTGATTTCTAATGAAGCAACCTGGTTGGAGCAAAAACCTGCAGCCACTGTGGCCCTCCAGGACCAATGCTGATCACTCTTGAACAAATGCTACAACTATGGAAATGGGTTCAATTTACTATACAGGGGGTCCTCGGGTTACAATGTCTCGAAATACGATGTTTTGAGTTTACAACACTCATTCCCATAAAAACTTACAAAAATTGAGACTACAGAAGGAATTAAAGGTAAGGATTTTTTTTTACACTCATTTTTTCTGTTACTACAGTACAGTGTACAGTACAGCATATTTATGTCCTTTTCCTTTTTATGTGGCTTAGTTGTGTTTTTATGTTCTAGATTATGATTTTGAAAATGTGTTAGGATAGGTAAGTGACTTAGGCTAGGGTGTGTTTCGACTTACACCAAAATTCGGGTTACATCACTGTTGTAGGAACGGAAGTGTGTCGTAACCCGAGCACCCCCTGTACTTAGGTTGACATTTACAGCATTCACAGTGGCCCTCTAGTGGCCAACATGTTGAACTCTAATTCACAAGACTGCCAGTTCTATACCTACTGCTGGCTCACTGTGAGGCTCTTGGTGAATGACGTCACCTTCTGGTCCTCTGGCTGTATAAATACAGAAATAACTGTTCAATTCCAGTAAAGAATAAAAAGGCGATATGTCAAGTAAAGTTTGTTGCTCTCACTGTTTGACCCAATCAGTGCATTGATTGCATTGTGTGTCTCTGGCACAGTTATTACTGGTAATACATACAGTATAATTTTCAGGGGAGGAAAAAATGACATTGAAAAGAGATAAATATTACTGTATTACATGGACAATTACAGAAATAGAAGCAGTTCCTCTCAGAAGGCTCTTTAGGTTGTATGTTATGCAGTGCAGAGAAATTTGACACATCACAGAAGCCTGAACAGCTTTTAGTAAGCTAAAGAACTGCAGTGCAATATTCATATTTTAGCAAGCAGACACTCTGGGGTCGATTTCACCTTTGTGCCTGTTGGTTGGCTTTGGCTCTCTGCTTCAAATGTACTAGAAGAGCAGGTTTTGAAAATGGATGCATAGACAAATAGTAGTGCATCTGGCAGAGGTCCATTAGGCTTTGTCTTTCTTTTTTATGAGTTGCTGGGCACCAAATTGATTTTTTTTTTGATTGATCTTAGGAACGCTAATCATTCTTGTCTGTTATAGTCATAGCATACCCAAGTTATGTTTTGTAATATTTATACTCCTTTTTAATTTGACAATTTGTGCAACTGTCACAGTACTCTAAATCACGTAATTCAAAAAATAGTCCCTAATCTAGAATGTAGAAAAACTGAGAATTGGTTAAAAATGTGTGTTACCTGAAGAAAAAAACATACACAAATAAAATGGTAAAGCTGTAGACATAGTTGTCTAGACATGTGGATGAAGTTGTGCATTAGACTTTATATTATGTGAAAAATCATGCATTGTGTGGTGGGTGGTCTTGTGGTGAAGTGGTCAGTTAGTTAGTATTCCTACCTCTCAAACCCAGGATCCTAGGGTTGAAACCAAGAAGCAGGCTGCCTTTATGTGAGGTGAATGTCTTCTCCTATGTCCGTGTGCGTTTTCCTCCAAAATTATAAAGGCATGCATGTCAGATTTAAGAGGAGAATTTACATTGGTGGTGTATGTGCTGGCATGGGTGTGCGAGTAGGGCTTACAATGGACAGGTGGCCCATCTAGTGCTGGCTCTGGCCTTGCCTTGTGTAGATGTAACAGTGGTTGGCACCGATAGCCATGCATTAGGTGAAGAGAGTGCTGATAATGAACAGATAAGTCAACTAAACTTAATGTCCTGTCCATATGTGATCTCCTCTTACATGTACAGTAACTCTTTACAGCAATCCTTCTTATACAGCACCATTTCTATTTCTCTTGTATAGTGCCTTTACTATCTATCTATCTATCTATCTATCTATCTATCTATCTATCTATCTATCTATCTATCTATCTATCTATCTATCTATCTATCTATCTATCTTTCTTTCTTTCTTTCTTTCTTTTAGTCCCTTTAACATTTTTTCATTATGTAAGGAATGTATAAAGCCATCCTCAAGGTTAAAAAGTAATTTTAAATGGCCATGTCTAACGCAGATAAGAGAAGGAAGGCAAACAGACAGACAGGAAGCCACATAAATAACCTTCAGAAAATGTTAAGCTATCACTCAGCTGGTTAGGGACTTCAACAAGACTTGTGTTAGTCTGTTTATTATTGGATGAGCTGGAAGGAAATGACAGACAAAAATGACCACCTATGACTTGATAGAGTAAACTGAGGCAATCTACCTATCTGTCTATATAATTCACCATCTTTCTTATCTATCTATCTATCTATCTATCTATCTATCTATCTATCTATCTATCTATCTATCTATCTATCTATCTATCTATCTATCTATCTATCTATCTATCTATCTATCTAATGTTTTTAATCCAAAATGTTTTACACATAACCATGACAGTGAACCATACAACTGTATATCAATTAATACTGAATCATCACTAGTCAAACTGTCAAACTGGGAGCCCGTGCTGGGGACTGAATGCCAGACCTGAATGTACACACACCAGCAATACAGCCACTGCATGCCCTTCAATGAAAAGTGCCTCCTTTCTTCTAATAAACTTTTACATGTTGGTTTAACAAAGTATAAAATGCATTTCTGATCTCTCCAGTTACAGTCCCACTTTTCACTGGCATGGATGAGACGAATGTCCATTTGTATAAATATAAAAACACTTCATTCTTTCTTCTCTCTGCATAAGACGAACCTCTTCTAAAAATATTTACAGGTTAGTGGTGTGAAAAGACAGCCTATCCTGGTGTTCCCCGATGTCATAACATTTCACCCACCTGTGGACTGCCATCTAACACAGAAGCTGAGCAGTTTGATGGACGCTCACTGAATCAGTCTGGAGGCAGCAGCCAGCCTGTCGTAAATGCCTTTGGGATGTTGGAGGAACCTGCAATAAAGCGAGCACAGGGAGAACATGTACAATCCAAAAGGAGAACGACCAGCCCAAGTATCAAACCCAGATCCCTGAAGTCATCAAGCCCGAGGTGATAACAATTGTGATGCCTGTCTGCATTTAAAATGCAGTTATTTACTGAAGTGTAAAGTAGAGGTGATTAGGAGGCATTCGTTTAAAAATTCAAAGCTTTTTCCCCTATTTTATTGTATTTGGGCTATGGACGTTAATCTTAGTGAACTATACTTTAGAGTGAATTTGATCTCATATGAGCTGCATAGCTGGCAAAGCAAATATGTGAAGGGCTGTCCTTGTCGGACCTGAACCATTTGGCGAGTTCTTTTCAATTTTCCTCACTTTATTGTATTTCACCCTGATAGATGTCTAAGGACTATGTGAAATTCCAGATGGCTTGCTCCATTGTTAGCAGGAGAATAAAAGGCTTCCCTCCTGGCTCTCTGTGCACTCTCTTTTTTTATTTTGTTTTTGTTTGTGCCAAACAAAACACACTGCAATTTCTTAAATATTTAACACCATGTTATATATAAGCTGAATTTCATGAGCATTTTGTTTTAGTTGGTGGCAGCTAGCAGAACAGGAATTAGTGATGGTGGGTTCAATTCTGGGCCAGGTCACACTCTGCTTTTTCTCTGTATACGCCTGTTGATTCCAGCGATGTACACGGCCAGTCAAACTGGTCCGGTAGAAGTGGCTGTGCCTAGTACAGGACTGGCATCCCATCCAGAGAGGGACTGGTTTATGCCAAGTGTCTACCGCTGTTAAGTAAAACTCTGGTTCTCCCCCCATAATGGTACCTGTAATAGTAAAAAAAACTGCTTTGCTTTGAAACCAGAGTTGGTGGTCTGGATAGCGGTGCACTTTGCCCTTTTTTTTTTTTGAGTTAGCCCCCCTCTCATCCTTTGTTCATGCTGTTACGTTTTAGATGTTGTCATGGAAACTGAGCAATACCAGTGTGAGGGGCGGGGTTTATTGTGCGGCTACTACATCCCTGTTCAGTCATCGAGCTAGCAATGTGTCCTAATGGTGAGCCCTCCTCACTGCAGGACTTCTCCCACCCAGTGTTGCATGCTGTAATTGAAGCACTTTACAGACCTGAAGTCCTGCCCTTTTGTGCGTTAAGAAAAGCAGGCTCCTGCTACTCCAGATTAGTGGACTGGAGGATCTACCAGGGGCAGAGACGCCATCAAAACAGATGCTTTGACCAGTTTTTAACCTTTGCAGAGCTGCTCTGAAAAGACGACAAAGGGCTTAGGATCGTATTTCACAGAGGCAGTGTGTCTAAGCAGCTGTGACCTCATCATAACCGAAAGTAACGATTGAGAGAGAAAAAGAGATTCATGAAGATATGTAGGACCCCCTATCAAAGGGCAAAAAGTACACTGAATCATTCATTTTGTAAATATGCTTTGTTCACTGTAAGCTGACAAAAGGCCAGAACTCAGCGTCACCCTGGATAAGGTGCCAGTTCATTGCAGGGCACCCCATGTATGCACCCACGCTGACACAAACCTAGCTAGGCTGGAGGCACCAATTAACCTAAAACTCAGATACAGTACTTGGGAAGTGGGAGGAAAGCAAAGTATCCCGTGGAAAGGAATGGGAACACAGGGAGAACACAAAAACTCCATAAAGACAATAACCAACATGAGATTCAAACCCTGCTGTCTGGACCGCCAAGGCAGAAGCATTAACCAGTGATCTGCTGTGCCCGTCAAACACATATGATTCATTCATTCATTTTCCACTTTAAGTCCCAGGGGCACTGGAACATGCCGAAATCCATTTCTTGCTGGGCTAACAGTTCACTGGAGGACACAGTTACAGAACACATCCACACTCACTCATGCAACATCTTTGGGATTTGGGAAGAAACTTTAGTACCAGGAGAAAATGCTTGTGAACAAAGGGAGAGCACACAGAGTGGGCCACCATATGTATGAACCACTGCACAACCCAGGTGTGAAATAATCCATCATGATTTTATATTGTCACTTTCATATAAATATTATACATGCAACGTAAGAAGAATAAAAAGACACTGAAAGTGCTTTAAACTTAAAACACCACTAATGTGCAGCACCCACCTGGACGATGCAACAGCAGCCATTTTGCGCCAGCATGCTCACCACACATTAGCTATTAGATGGTGAAGGGCCAACAGAAATAGTCAGTCAGCAAGGGCCAGGGGTGATTAGAAGGCCAGAATGACCAGGCTGTGGTAGACAATTTAGCTTAAATATTGGGGTACACCCTACTCTTTACGAAGGATGCCAGGGATCTTTTATGATCACAGCGAGTCAGGACCTTAGCTTTACATCTTATCTGATGGACAGCACCATTTTTTAGTGCACTGGGGCATTGGGATCCACACACAGACCACCGAGTAAATGCACCCTGCTGGACTCACCCACACCTCTTCCAACAGCAACCCAAGCTTTTCCTAGATGGTCTCCCATCCAAGTACTGGCTGGGCCTGAACATGCTTAGCTTCAGGTGGATAACCTCTTCTGAACTGCCTGTGGTATGGCTGCTAGTAAATTTCTAAGTGGCCATCCATCCTTTAATTATCTATGCCTAGTTTGTTCAATGTGGGTTTGTTCCAGCATCACTGAACATAAGACTGAAACCAAGCCTGAACCAGGGTGCCAGTCCACCATAGAACACTCATACGCACAAGCACATTCACTCCAGGCACCAAACAACCTAACACACATGTGTTTGGGACATGGGAGAAAAAAGATGGAATACTAGGAGGAAAACCCCCCAGAGACACTGGGGCAAGAAACAAACTTCACACAGAAAGTGCCCAAGCATGGGGTTCAAACACAGCACCACCATACCTGTCTATGATAAGTATTGACAAACCTATGCATTGCTACAATAAAGTTTTTACCCAACATTTAACATTTATATTTCATAGGAAACACATCACAAATATATATTAGGACAGTATTGTAACAAGGGATGGATCACAAGTCTAGAGCCATTGGGCCTGACCTGACCTCCTCTCCCAATCCAAAAAAGGTGGAGTCTTCAACCAAATGAAGATTTCCATTTGTATTTACAGAACATCAAACACAACCAAATAATTTCATTGTATTATGTGAGTAAATAGATTTGATTAGACATACTTTATCAATCCCCAAGAGGAAACTCCCTATGCATATACCACAGCAAAACAAAAAACATGAAAACATAAAACACACAGATACTCAAAGTACAATAGAAGACAGCAAGACATAAACTTATAATAAATATAAAAATAACTAGTACATTAAACTGCGATTTTCCTGTGGCTTCTGGCTGGAGTAAAGGAAAGAAAATTTTTGGAGTAAGTGTTGAAGTGCCTAATGACAGCAGGCAGAAAAGGAGTGCAAATTTATTGAAACTGTGTCAGATTAAAGCTGTGGCTAAAAGTACTCCAAGAAAGCGCCCCCTGGAGGGCAAGGGCAGAACTGTTCATGATGGCATCCAATTTTGCTTATATTCTGTTTTCCACAACAGCCTCCAGAGACTCCAGGGACTCCAGAGTCAGTCCTGTGATAGAGCTGGCTTTCTTGATAAGTTTGTTCAGGTATTTTGCATCACCTGAACTCAATATATATAGTATAGTACAGTACCTGCCAAATAGTATAAAGAGTACACGACACATGTTTTGCCCTAATTGGGGCTCATCTTTGTATTATTTGGAAGGTCCTGTATATCTATGATCTGCTTCTCACAACTGAGAGGACTTGGCGGATGTTTGCCGACTGGCCAACCAACCACAAGTGTTACCTGTGAGGTAACCATCCACATAATCAGATTGCGATTCAGACCTATGATATCTCAGTCTTTCGAAACTATTATTGCTGACAATTCCTCACATGTTTGTTTATTATATATGCAAGCGTGATCTTTCGGATTCTTATAGAAATCCAAGAAAACTTCTTTATTCATATTTTTCAGATAAATTTTGTGTAAATAGTGTTTGTGGATTTCACTTTTACCAAATAACAAATCTTTTATTTCTCGTGGATACGCCTCTTCATTGGGAAGAAACACTACTTTTCCCTAATGGCAACACGAATTAGACGATCTACAAGTCTCCGACTTAAAGTTTAAAGCCAAACAATATCTACATGCTTCTGTCATATCACCTATGTCCATATATTGATCTCTTTTCGCTGTTTCGTTATTTCACCAAGTAATAATTTCTGTTTGTTAGCGCTAATGTGATCTTTACCGTCAGTTTTTTGAGACTTCGAATTTTAGTACTTTCATTATCTCTAACCTGCTCTGCAAGTGTATCGCGGCAACGTTTTTGAATCTCTTTACGATGATCTGCTTTGTCTTCTACTCTTTGTCTTTTATTTCCGCCCCCGCTTGGACCAGGAAAACGTAAAAATTTATAAAAGCTGAGAGGACAGGAACTGTGTCTGACAAAAGCATTCACACGAATGAGAGGTGAATGGACCGTGGGCATGATTAAATCTCTTGACTTCCTCCCCACTATCCCTGTGCCTAGAGCAAAACACCTTTATAGTAACTCACTGTAACTGCTGTCTTATCATTAGCCAAGTCAGAAGCTTTTCTTGTTTTTTGTAATTGTGTGTGTTTGAGGGGGAAGTTGATATTTGTTATAATTTTCCATTTTTCTTGAGATTCAGTAAAAGCTTAATTTCCCTGTAAAGTAAGGTACTATCTATCTATCTATCTATCTATCTATCTATCTATCTATCTCTCTCTCTCTCTCTCTCTCTCTCTCTCTCTCTCTTTCTTTCTTTCTTTCTTTCTTTCTTATAGTCCCTTTAACATTTTTCTTCATTATGTAAGGAATGTATAAAGCCATCCTCAAGGTTAAAAAGTAATTTTAAATGGCCATGCCTAACGCAGATAAGAGGAGGAAGGCAAACAGACAGACAGGAAGCCACATAAATAACCTTCAGAAAATGTTAAGCTATCACTCAGCTGGTTAGGGACTTCAACAAGACTTGTGTTAGTCTGTTTATTATTGGATGAGCTGGAAGGAAATGACAGACAAAAATGACCACCTATGACTTGATAGAGTAAACTGAGACAATCTACCTATCTGTCTATACAATTCACCATCTTTCTTATCTATCTATCTATCTATCTATCTATCTATCTATCTATCTATCTATCTATCTATCTATCTATCTATCTATCTATCTATCTATCTATCTATCTATCTATCTATAATGTGATAGTGAAATCAGATCTGGAAAGTGATCTAAATTAATTAGAAACATAAAACACAAAATAATGGTCAGGTCTCTCTGTATTAGCTTTACACATCTGGACACTGACAGTCTTCTTTGCCCATCTGCTCAAACTTTGTCAGGTTGTATGGAGAATGTGAGTAAGAAGCATTTGTTCAATACAGCCACAAATTCTCAAATAGACTGAGATCTGGACTATGAGTTGGCCACTCCAGGACACTGACATTGTTATTTTGAAGTCATTCCAGTTTAGCTTTGGCTTTATGCTTGGGGTCAGAACTGTGCTGGTTAATGTAGTAAATGATTTGCAGATTAATTCTGACCGAGACCATATATCTGTTAGTTAGTTGTTAGTTACAACATTGTTATTTGTAGTGATTGTACATGAGAGACTCGTGATATCGTATATGGTGTACCACAAGGATCTATTCTTATTTTTTCAATCTACGTGCTCCATTAGGTCAGATTATCTCAAAGCACACAGTGAGCCACCACAGCTATGCAGATGACACACGGCTTTATTTATCAATAGCACCTGATGACCCTGCGTCTCTTAGCTTCAACATCCAATTTCTTTGCAGTATTTTTGAATGGATGAGTAGTAACTTTCTCAAACTAAACAAGGAGAAAACAGAAATCTTAGTGATTGGCAAACATGGATATAGCAAGGGTATTAGAAATAAACTTGATCCCTTAGGTTGAAATGTCAAGGCGGAGGGAGGTAAAGAATTTAGTGGTAGTCATTGGCTCTTACTTAAACTTTAAATCACATATTAATCAGATTACTAGGACTGCATTTTTTCACTTAAGAAATATAGCAAACGTTACACCTCTTATAACTTTACAAGACGCTGAAAAATTATTTCACACTTTTGTTTTTAGTCAACTAGATTACTGTAATGCACTCCTAACAGGACTACCTAAGAAAGCCATCAATCAGTTTGCAATTGGTGCAGAATGCAGAAGTGAGAATTTTAACTAGATAAAGAAAATTTGAGCACATCTGACCAGTTTTAGTGTCGTTACATTGGTTATGTGTGTGATTCACAATTGACTTTAAAATACAACTAATGGTTTATAAAGCTTTAAACACTCTCACTCCGTCCTACATTTTGGAATGCTTGTCCCCCTAGCCTAAGTCGTTACCTTAGATCTTTCAATGGTGGTCTGCTTTAAATTGCAAGAGTCAAGCTTAAAAGAAGTGGTGAGGTGGCCTTTTGTTGTTACACACCTAAAATCTGGAATACTTTACAAAAAGAAATTCAGCAATCTAATACTATGTGACATTTTCAAAAAATGGCTAAAAACCCGTTATTTTAATATGGTCTTTTCATGGCTACATTTCAGTTGTATTCCTAATAGACTGTCTAGGTATAAATTATCATATTCTTCAGGGATTTGCAATCTTTACTAATTCCCACTATTCTCTGGTGTCTTTTCCAGTTCTTCTGTGGTGGTGATCTGCGGCACCACCACCTGATCAAAGTGCCATGCAAGATAGAATGAAGGCAGGTGTCTCATCTGACCACGAGACCAACTTCATCAGAATCCTATCATGTGCAGCATGAAAACTAAAAGGACTCATTTACATTTAGGAACATTTGTCAGGTAGAATACCCAGTAGGGGCTGGGTATTCTTTTGGCCTTGGAACCCCTGCAGATTTTGTTTTTTTCTCCAGCCTAACTACAGTTTTTTTGTATTTTCTGTCCTGGCGGACGTTTGACCTTACCTTGTTTTGTTGTTACTTATTCTTTAATATTATTTTCTTACCTTAATTGTTTTTCTTTTCTTGTAACTTTTTCTTTGTCATCTTGTAAAGCACTTTGAGCTACATTGTTGTTTTTGTCGTTGCATTGCTTTGAAACAAATCTTCTCCCAAAGTGCAAGTTTCTTGCAGACCACATGCGTTTTTCCTCAAGAATTTCCTATATTTTACTGTTGCATTTATTTTACCCTCAGAAGCCTTCCAGGGCCTGTGGCACAACATCATGCTGTGTTTCATAGTAGGAATGGTGTGTTTTTGATAATAAGCAGGGTTTTGCTTACTCCAAACATTGACTGACTGGCCAAAAAGCTTCATTTAATTCTCATCAAACCTTGGAATCTTTTTGTAGCTGACTTCAGAGTCTCCCATGTGCCTTAGGCAAACTCTGAGGTGTCATTTGTGTTTTTTAACAGAGTCTTTCTTTTTGTCAGACTCCCATAAAGCTGTGACTGGTGAAGCAACTTGGGCACAGTTGTAACTTGCAAAGTCTCTCCAATCTCAGCAACTGTAGCTTGTGACCCTTTCAGACTTCACATTTGGTGTCCTCCCTCATTAGTCTTCTTCTTACACAATCACTCAGTTTTGTAGAAGGCCTGATCTACGCACATTTACAGATGATTCATTCTCTTACCATTTCTTCGTGATTGATTTAGCAGGCTTAAGGAGGTTTTTAGTAACTTGGAGGTTTTCTTGTCTCCATTCCCTGACTTGTGCTTTCAAACCCCTTTTCTTGGAACTGCTCCCAATGGTTTGTCTCCATTGTGTAGGTCAGGCCACCATGCTGACTCACCACAACATGGACCTTCCAGATAAGGAGCATTTAGAATACAATCAAATGAAATCCCACACAGGTGACCTCCATTGAACTAATTCTGTGACTTCTAAAACCATCTGGCTACACCGGTGATGATTTAGGTGTGTCAAATTAAAGGGGGTGAATACTTACATAATCGATGACATAATTGTGTTCTGCAATTAATTCAGAACACTTTTGCAGAGATCTGCTTTCACTTTGACAATTATGTATTCTGCAAAAAATGTAATTAAACCCACTGTGATCCAATATTGCATAACAATAAAATGTGAAAACTTCCAAGGGGATTAATACTTTTTATAGGTACAGAACATTACATTTTTACTTGATCTGTCATCTTGCTCAGTCAACACTTTTACACAAAAAAATCTGAAAATAAAAAAAACCTTTCAGCGAACTGAAGACGTGCATTTGTGTTCCCTGTGGGCTGACAAGGTGTGTCAGTTTGCTGGAGATGACACCGAGGTTTCCTCAGCAGGATTCAGTGAGACATGTGAATCAGCAGGCCTGTGTGGATCTGTCTGGGAGGCAAGCTTCCCGAGGTGTGTCAAGTCAGTAATGCCTGGGAACACACTGCTGACGTTCACTCTGCTCTTTGAGAAGTCTTGGCAGACGTTTGGAGTTATAAATGGTGTAGTGTGTGTTAGTGCATACAGCGTCATGGTGCTTGACTGCCTGGGTTTGGGTGTTAGTGGTTGTATGTGTGCTTTGTGGATAAGCAGCTTGAGCAGACTGACTGTTATTATTTTTGATGTGATTTGCTGCATTAAAAGTAATGAGTGGATGAATGTATATGTATCATGTATAGTCATATATATGGCCTAAGAAATGCTACAAGGGCAGTGGCGTAGCTGGAGTTTGTGCCACTCCTCACGGCGGGGTGGTGCTTCAATTTGCCACCCTCCAACATATCTGAATATGTTAACCAATTTAAATAGAAAATTATGTATAGAGAAAAATTAAGATAAATTTTGCACAGATTTATTCATATATAGAGGAACAGCAATACTTTTTCACATATAATTATTTACAAGCATCAGCTAGACAAGAATATAGTACAGACGCACTGATAAGCCATGTTCTAATTATTAGTTTAATATAATTACGCTGCGAAAACCAGCACCAGTGTAGTGGACAGGTGATACGTGGGGATGTTTTCTGTGCAGAGCAAGAACGCATTCGGATTGATAAGGAAACAAAATTATAAATTGTAAATAGTTGTTTATCTTCGTAGAAATTATTATCGGTGTAATGTTTATGTTCATTTTTGTTATTGCCTCATAAATTTCAACTGCTGTGTCCGATGCCGTCACAGAAGGACAGTCTGAAAATTATTTTTGAAGCATTTGTGGATACAAATCAGAAAATTTTACTTTTTTTTTATTCATGAGTGATCCTGCTGCTTACACATGAATTGTACTGAGCCTTTTGGCCAATAATGCTGCCCCCAAAAATGTGCTGCCTGGGGCAGACCCCCCCCCCCCCTCTGCCCACCCCTAGCTACACCACTGTACAAGGGCACTTTATACCAAGAGCAATATACCTGTATAATGCCTTGCTGGGACTGGGACTGCGAGGTGAGAAGATTTTTTTTTCTTTCTTTTTAAATTTTTCTTCCTTTTTAGTCATTCTGGTGTGTGTTCAGACCATAGTGTATGTGTATATATGTTTATTATCTGCCTATTTATGGGTTTATGTATTTAAAGAGATTCTGTAAAAAGCCAACTATCCCCATGGGGACAAATAAAGTTCTCTCTGTCTATACATAATTCTCTGTGAGGGTGCGTGGGAGCTGTGTGTGTCTGTCTAGCTGATTTCAATGTGAATTGATAACCTTTAGATAGATAGATAGATAGATAGATAGATAGATAGATAGATAGATAGATAGATAGATAGATAGATAGATAGATAGATAGATAGATAGATAGATAGATAGATACTTTATTAATCCCAAGGGGAAATTCACATACTCCAGCAGCAGCATACTGATAAAGAACAATATTACATTAAAGAGTGATAACAATGCAGGTATAACAGACAATAACTTTGAATAATGTTAACGTTTACCCCCCCGGGTGGAATTGAAGAGTCGCATAGTGTGGGGGAGGAACGATCTCCTCAGTCTGTCAGTGGAGCAGGACATTGACAGCAGTCTGTCCCTGAAGCTGCTCCTCTGTCTGGAGATGATACTGTTCAGTGGAGGCAGTGGATTCTCCATGATTGACAGGAGCCTGCTCAGTGCCCATCACTCTGCCATGGATGTCAAACTGCCCAGCTCCGTGCCTACAATAGAGCCTGCCTTCCTCACCAGTTTGTCCAGGCGTGAGGCGTCCCTCTTCTTTATGCTGCCTCCCCAGCACACCACCGCATAGAAGAGGGCGCTCGCCACAACTTTCTGATAGAACATCTGCAGCATCTTATTGCAGATGTTGAAGGACACCAGCCTTCTAAAGAAGTATAGTCGGATCTGTCCTCTCTTGCACAGAGCATCAGTATTGGCAGTCCAGTCCAATTTATCATCCAGCTGCACTCCCAGGTATTTATAGGTGTGTACCCTCTGCACACAGTCACCTCTGATGATCACGGGGTCCATGAGGGGCCTGGTCCTCCTAAAATCCACCACCAGCTCTTTGGTTTTGCTGGTGTTCAGTTGTAGATGGTTTGAGTCGCACCATTTAACAAAGTCCTTGATGAGGTTCCTATACTCCTCCTCCTGCCCACTCCTGATGCAGCCCACGATAGCAGTGTCGTCAGCGAACTTTTGCACGTGGCAGGACTCTGAGTTGTATTGGAAGTCCAATGTATATAGGCTGAAAAGGAGAAAGTACAGTCCCCTGCGGCGCTCCTGTGTTGCTGACCACAATGTCAGACATGCAGTTCCCAAGACGCACATACTGAGGTCTGTCAATAAGATAGTTCACGATCCATGCCACTAGGTATGAAACTACTCCCATCTCAGTCAGCTTGACCCTAAGGAGCAGAGGTTGGATTGTGTTGAAGGCGCTAGAGAAGTCTAGAAACATAATTCTTACAGCACCACTGCCTCTGTCCAAGTGGGAGAGGGATTGGTGTAGCATATAGATGATGGCATCCTCCACTCCCACCTTCTCCTGGTATGCGAACTGCAGAGGGTCGAGGGCGTGGTGGACCTGTGGCCTTAGGTGGTGAAGCAGCAGCCGCTCCATGGTCTTCATCACATGTTATTATCCATCCATCCATTATCCAACCCGCTGAATCTGAACACAGGGTCACGGGGGTCTGCTGGAGCCAATCCCAGCCAACACAGGGCACAAGGCAGGAACCAATCCCGGGCAGGGTGCCAACCCACCACAGACATGTTATTATGTTACAGTATATGGTGCCTTTCAATAATGAAGTAAAGAACTACAAGTCAATGGACTTTTTTCAACAGCTAGCTACTGAAGGGTTGCACAGGGAATGAGAGATGAAGACTGAGCCAGTAGTCTTGTGGGTGATATTTTCCCCTTTTTGATTGTTTTTAAAGATTTACTGATGTTGTTGGCTCTCCTCTCTTTCTCTTGGGTGAGAGTTGAATTCTGGTCTGTTATGATTTGATTTGACTGTATGTAATGTTAGTTTCTTAGTTGTATTAGTTAGACCAGATCATATGGAATGTTATTTTCTTCAGGCACTGTGAGATGTTATGTCTAACTGGCCAGTCTCAAAGTATGTAATTTAGAGTTAAACTGTGTAAGTGCTCAAGGTCCCTTGTTCATGCACCAGAGTACACCTAAGTGTGTGTAAGCGTGAAATGGTGCTACTGGTCCCACTGAGATGTCTGCACCAAGAGTTGAACCTTAGAACCCTGGGTTGTGAAAGCAGCAGCACTACATAACGGGGCTGCCCCATAATCTGCAAACCCCTCTGCTCCCACCTCAAGATTCCAGCCCAGATATTTAATTTTGTTTCAGACACACTTGGTACAGAGGAACCTGCAGACAGATTTGATGAGGAGCGGCACATCCTGACAGGATGGTCCAGCTGTACCCTTGGTGAGTTTTGTTAAATATTGCTGATCCTGTAGTTTCCGTTCTCCACCCTCATCTCTCCTGCTCAGGCAGGCTTTGTATGTTTTTTTATTTTTATTCAAAAGACTGTGAAAGTGTGAGGACAGACAACCCAAAGTCAGTGCCCTCCTTGTCAAGCGTCACTTTACTGAACTGTTCTATTTCAGTTAAAATTCAGACTTTATTTGCCATATGTAGCCATGTGTCCACTTACACAAAGCAGGAGTCTACTCTGGAAGAACAGGATGTAACCCAGGAGCCAAACAGGGACAGGATACAAAACCATTGTAGACAATGCTAGCATATAGATACCCGCACCGGCAATCTTAGGGTTAGGAATCAACCTTCTACACAAGCATACTTGTCAGAAGTGGGGAAAAAAAACAGAAGCACCTCACAAAAGACACAGTAAAAGAAATGAACTCAGGATCCTGGAGGAGGGAAGCAGCAGTAAATCACAGTGCCACCTCCTCATATATAAATGCATTTATTCGTTATAGTGCTGTGGGGTCGTAGAGCACACATTAGCAGCACTGGTCACAAAGCATGAACTAACCCTGAACGGGTTGTCAGTGCAGAATAGAGCACATTCATCCATGCTGGTCCAGCTTAAATCCAACAAATAATCTAAAATACAAGTCTTTGTTTACCAGAACACCAGGACAAGCCTCATGTGCATATGATGAAAGGCTGGAGGATTGGGTTTATCATGAACGCACTAACCAGATGATGAATGAGCCAGCAATTGAGCCCAAGTCCCCAGAGCACTAACCAGACTGCACCATCATGTCTCCCCAGATGTCACCAGAGTATTACAATTTCTATTTGTATTTGTACTACAAGTAACAAAATAGCATACTGTTCTCAAAGCTGCTTAATCCAATTCAGAAGTGTGGTGGGATGAGGCCTATCCAAGCAACATCAAGTGCAAAGTAGGAAACAAACCTGGACATGGACCTAATGTACCACAGGGCCTAAAAAGTAACAAATATTTCAATCTCATGTCATTCTCAAACCTGCTTAACACAATTCAGGTCAGTGGGACGCCAAAGCCTATCAAAGCAGCATTATACACGAAGGAGGAGACAACCCTGGAGATGAATGTCAGTCCATTGCAGAACCCACTAAAACAGGGTCAGTTTAGAGGCACACATTAACTAAATGTGGACCTTTTTGGGGATTGTGGAAAAAAAAAAACAAAACTGGTGTACTCAGACAAAAACCAGCAAAGACACAAGAAGAATGTGTAGACTCCATACAGACTGTAACTGTCCATAGGATTTAAACCCAGAATGATGGATGCTTGTTGTAGTAACACTGTCTACTAGTTGACCTCACTGTCCAGCAATAAATCTATCTCTTTATTATAAAAAGAATTCCTGGGACGAAACTTGACTTTTTCAGAGAGACACTTTCACGTCCTGCGAGAGGAGAATTTGTGTCATGATTTAACCATACCCGGGGCCAGAAATAAAAGACAAAGTGTAGATGACAAAGTAGAACGTCGTAAAGAATTCAAAAAAGTTGGTGCGATACACATGCAGAGCAGGTTAGAGATACTGAAAGTACTGAAATTCTAAAGTCTAAAAAAAATTATAGTAAAGATCGCATTAGCACAAACAAACGGAAATTATTACTCGGTGAAATAACGGAACAGAGAAAAGAGATCGAATATATTGTTCAAGTTTAAGTCAGAGACTTTAAGATCATCTAATTCATCCCAGCGGCAACATAGCATGGGTTTAAAGTTCAAGTCGGAGACTTGTAGATCGTCTAATTCGTGTTGACATCAGGGTAAAGTAGTGTTTCTTCCCAATGAAGAGGCGTATCCGCGAAAATTAAAAGATTTGTTATTTGGTGAAAGTGAAATCCACATACACGAGCAGCAGAGATGCAAAGTGGCTGGCACGTAACACAGGCCGGGGGGTTGGTGAGCGAAGTGAGCAGGGGGCGTCCTAGTTAAAGAAAATAACTAAAATTAACTGGTTGTAAAAAGGAACCAATAATAATTGTGCAACATACCAAATGAATACTGAGTCAAACACAGAAAATAGATGACACCCAATAAGTAGCATATCACATACTAGTCATTTAGCCCGTTACAATAACGGGCGCTAGAACAGTAGTGCATAAACATTAGTAGGAACAGTCTATATTAAATGGCAAGGGACTTTGACCTCATTCTTTTTGTTGGTCGTATTTTTCTTTCTTTCAGCCTTTCTTTTGTTGATGTTTACTTGCTGAGCTGACCGTTCTTTGTGGGCTGCCGCCGTGTATTGTGTGTCTTTAATTTTCTGTGACAGTAATACTGTCTTATACGTCTGCTGGCTTGTACATCCGTAATATACCTTTAATTTTCTCTGGCGGTAATACAGGCGTGCACGTCGGTAATATGCCTTTAATCTCCTCTGACAGTAATACTGGCTTGTATGTGGCTGTAATATGTGTCACTGTATTGTGTACCTTTAATTTCCTCTCGCAGTAATACTGGTTTGTATTTCCGTAAAACGCCTCTAACTTTCTCTGACAGTAATATCGCACATCGCACCGTGCCCCACGCATGCGCACTTCACCAGAAGACACCCACACACGGACACCTGGACGCACAAAGGGATTTTATTAAAGAGGATGACATTTCACCTGGGTTAACAGTCAGACAGCTATTGTGACACACTCAAGATAAAGAGTTTTAGAACTTACTGGTTTGGGTTTCGATGCCTGCCTGACCACTGAACAGTTAATCCTCTCACAATGCACCGGCCTTACTAAGACACTCCACAAAAGATGGCTAGTCATATGCTAGGGTTTTTGTGTATGAATTATTTTCTGTTTTCAATGCCTGTCTCTTCTACTCCTGGTTGGCATATGGTGAGGCCCATGTCAGAAAGAAATCCCAAGCAGTCAGGTTCAGTTTGTGATCCCGAGTGTGTATGTAGATCTCTCTGAAGTGGTTTGGAGAGCAGGAAAGGCGCCCCAGAGAGGGGCAAACAAAACACCCTCAATACATTGGCAATTAGACAAAGCCCCTTCAATTTTCAGAAGTCAAAAGATGGCCACCACAACTATATGATAAACCTCCTGGTAACTGACTTGGCTCATCGTACTAAAGCTAGGTGGCATGGAGACAGCAGGTCCCCAGCTCTACACTAGACTTGCAAATAATGCTGATTACATTTTAACTAAAGTTATTTGCATAATATATGCAGAACATTAAATAAATAAAAAACATTTAGAGTGTTCACATTTTATTGTTATACAATATTGAACCACGGTGGACTGAATTTGGCTATTTTGACATTGGCCAACAGGAAAAGATTCCTTTATGTCAGAAAATGAAAACAGATCTCTGAAAAGTGGTCAAAATTAATTACTTCTATCCATCCATCCACCCATTTTCAAAACACAAAATAAGTGATCGCATAAAGCACTCACCACCTTCAAGTCAGTATTCATTTGATGCAACTATGGCGGCCATGACGGCCATGGGACTGTGTGCATGTGTCACCCTTCATTATCAGCTTTGTACATCTGAACTCTGCCATTTGCCCCCATTTTTATTTGCAAAACTGCTTGAGCTTTCATCAGGCTGAATGTGGATATTTTTTCCAACTCTCCAGTTTCACATTTTCAATTGGATTGAGACCCAGGATTTTGACATTTGCTACTTCTAGGCCATTCCTGTGTAGCTTTGGCTTTATGCTTGGGGTTGATGTCTAGTTGGAAAATAAATCTTCTCCCAAGGTGCAGGTTTCTTCCAGACTGCATCAGGCTTTTCCTCTAGGATTTGTATGCATACATTTTCTCCTCCACCTTTACAAACATTCCAGGACCTGCTGCAGAGAAGCATCCCCACAGTATGATGCTGCCACCACCATGCTTCATGGTGTGGATGGTGTGTTTTTGATAATGTGCAGTTTTTGGCTTGTGGAAAAAAAGCTCAATTTTGGTCTCATCAGACCACAGAAGGTTCCTTCAGGTGACTTCAGAATCTCCCGTGCGCCTATTGTGAAGATGTTATGTGTATTTTTTAACAGTGTCTTTCTCTTTGCCATTCTTACACAAAATTGTGACTGGTGAATGCCCTGGGCAGCAGTTGTTTTCGGCACAGAACCCACCAATCTCAGAAACTGTAGCCTGTAACTCCTTCACAGTCCTCATAAGTCTCTTTGCTGACCTCCATCACTCGTCTTTTTCTTAAATGATCACTCAGTTTTTGTGGGTGGCCTGCTCTAAGCAGATTTAGAGCTGTGTCATACTCTTTCCATTCCTTAATGACTGATTTAACTTGACTCCAAAGGATATTCTGCGACTTGGATATTCTCTCGTGTTCATCTTCCCTGGTTAGACCACCATATTGAATTACCACAAGTTGGACCTTGCAGATAAGGTGCATTTATACTACAATCAATTGAAACCCCAGACAGGTGACCTCCATTACCCTAATTCTTTGACTTCTAAAACCATTTAACTGCACCAGATGATGATTTATACGTGTCAAACTAAAGGGGGTGAATGCTTATGCGATCAATTATTTTGTGTTTTATATTCGCAGTTAATTTAGAGCACTTTGCTGGGCTCTCTTTTATCTATAGCATTTTTCTTTTGATCTGAGTTAAAAAGCCAAATTAAATCAACAGGATTCAATATAAACAATTAAATGTGAAAACTACTAATAGGCATTGTATATAATATATAAAATTTGGACATGAGCGTCAGTAGGCTTTGCGCCCCAAGGACCCAAATTATCCTAACTACTCTCTGACATTTCAGTAATTATTATCACTCTGATGCTGATCTTTCTGATCATAAAATAGGTCATTATGCTAGCAATTGAGAACAATTCATAATTAATTGCAGAATTACAGTATTTGAGGGTTCCTCTAGAGCACCTCTTTCTCTTGCACAATTTGGCTCAAAAACTAATCAGCACATCAGCATCTCCTAACAGGCTTAACTTTTCAGTTTGGTATTTTTCCATCCAGCCATTTTAGCTCTAGACTGTCCTCAAGAAACTGTGACACATACACAGACTTACACACAGCCATCATTGAGATATCAATGTTTTCAGTATCATTGGACCCTGTCGAAAACCGGAGATTAAACTTTTTGACTAATCTAAAGCTTTCGCTCCTCCCCTATAGACGAGAGGTTATGGTGGGGGAGTGTGAAAAGCAAAAATAATCATTTGGTTATCTATCTATCTATGTTATATAGTGCCTTTCATATATATCTATCTATCTATCTATCTATGTTATATAGTGCCTTTCATATCTATCTATCTATCTATCTATCTATCTATCTATCTATCTATCTATCTATCTATCTATCTATTTATCTATCTATTATACAGTGCCTTTCATATCTATCTATCTATCTATCTATCTATCTATCTATCTATCTATCTATCTATCTATCTATCTATCTATCTATTATATAGTGCCTTTTACATCTATCTATCTATCTTTCTGTTATATAGTGCCTTTCATATCTATCTATCTATCTATCTATCTATCTATCTATCTATCTATCTATCTATCTATCTATCTATGTTATATAGTGCCTTTCATATCTATCTATCTATTTGATATATAGTGCCTTTTATATTTATCTATGTATCCATCTGTTATACAGTGCCTTTCAAATCTATCTATCTATCTATCTATCTATCTATCTATCTATCTATCTATCTATCTATCTATTATATAGTGCCTTTTATATCTATCTATCTATCTATCTATCTATCTATCTATCTATCTATCTATCTATCTATCTTTCTGTTATGTAGTGCCTTTCATATCTATCTATCTATCTATCTATCTATCTATTATATAGTGCCTTTTACATCTATCTATCTATCTTTCTGTTATATAGTGCCTTTCATATCTATCTATCTATCTATCTATGTTATATAGTGCCTTTCATATCTATCTATCTATTTGATATATAGTGCCTTTTATATTTATCTATGTATCCATCTGTTATACAGTGCCTTTCAAATCTATCTATCTATCTATCTATCTATCTATCTATCTATCTATCTATCTATCTATCTATCTATCTATCTATCTATCTATCTATTATATAGTGCCTTTCATATCTATCTATCTATCTATCTATTATATAGTGCCTTTCATATCTATCTATCTATCTATCTATCTATCTATCTATCTATCTATCTATCTATCTATCTATCTATCTATCTATCTACTGAAGTGTTCAGTTTTTTAATTGAATTGTATTATAGCTGCATACTGTACATGTAAATCATCTTGAGATGGCATTCACTATGAACACACTATAAAATAAAGATTGTTTCTATAAATTAATACATTTTTAATGTATACAGTACATGTATTAATGCATAATACATAACACTGAAGTATGAGAAGATATCTCTTTGATATTATTTCTTGTTTATGAGTATATCATCACTCCATTTCTTCTCAGACCCCCTTAGTCCTATTACAGGGTCATGTGGGGCTTCACTCTCTAGTGGCAGCTCTGGGGGTGACATTGTATATTACGTACTGTACATTGTGACCAATTTGGGTACACTGTCAGGTGTACATAATAGCCTACTGTGAAAGTCTTCCTTGCTTGTGTTAATCAACATACTGTAAAACACATCATCATTCTCTGACACCATGACAAGCAGTAATGCATTATTTATGTGTTGATTCACACATAGCAGTAAGAGGCAAGACTTATTTAGTTGAAAGGTAACACACAAACTAAGGATCTCTCTCTTAGTAAAAATGAGCATAAAAATCCAGTTAAGGTCATGTCTCCTCTGTTCTCTGTTTCACAATCCCCTTCAGTTTGAGAGCCCCAAAAACATGTTGGGGTCAGTATGTCCAAGTGGACAGCTCCAGGTGAGGTGACTGTGCATGAGGGACAGATGGAAGGACAGCCTGTGTGGACAAAGTGCCCCTTTCACTACAGCACTATCCTAATCCTAACAGGCATTGTGGATAATGGAATTACAGACAACTGCATGCTTTCTGCAGACATGCTGGAAAGAACCACATGCAAAAAAAACAATGTGTGTGTGTGTGTTTAGGGGTTGGGGGGCATGTGTTTGCCATTCAATAGCTCATTTTGAATTAAATTGCTACAAAGTACTGGGCCAACTCAGGTTTAAGGAAAAATAATGCTAAAATATTTTTTGGCCTAACAACTCCGCCAACGAACTGGTCCATCAATTTTCTTTTATCTTGTCTTTGCAGACGTGTTGTTGCTTGGATGCATAAGTACGATCTTTTTTTAGCTCAAGAGATGAAAAGGAAGTTTGTGAAACTGGTGGCAGTTTACTCTAGAAACCAAATCACATCAAACAGCTTGAGAAGCCCAATATTTAGTTCTAATAATAAATCCAGTAACATGGCCACATGTGACTAATAAGAAATATCTCTCAAGTTGTTGTTAAAAATATGCAACATGCACATAAAAACTCCATTTTGAAACTATCACTTCATACGACTGCTGCTGTTTGCTTATACTGCTTATAAATGAAGGCCTTGTAACTTTGTTATTTAATAGCATATTATCTACATATTTAGTTGCACAAGCAGCTCCCCCCCCCCCACCCTCCAGCTTAATGGCAGTCACAGAGCAGCCATAACTAAGATATAATCCCTGTCTGGGGAGTTAATAGTTTACTAAGAATGGTGCTGTATTCAACAACAAATGCAGATTAGGCTATTATCTCAAGGACGGGTTGCATCTGTGGTCACTGCCTGAGAAATGGGTGCAGTTCCAGTCACTGGCAGCCCATATTGTGAATTTCCCCTTGGGATTAATAAAGTATCTATCTATCTATCTATCTATCTATCTATCTATCTATCTATCTATCTATCTATCTATCTATCTATCTATCTAAAATCTTTACTTACTATCAGGTACAGAAAGACATTGTAGTGACCCCTCAGCCATTTTGTACCTACTGTATAGTCAGGAAATGAACACAGTCCAAGTTTCCTAAAGTACTAGAGCTCCAGTCATAGCCCAGAAGAGCTCAGTTCAGCTCCATCTACACTTGTATCCACATTTATATTTACAGGGGGTCCTCGGGTTACAACACAGTTCCATTCCTACAACAGTGATGTGACCCGAATTTTGGTGTAAGTCGAAACACACCATGGCCTAAGTCACTTACCTATCCTAACACATTTGCAAAATCATAATCTAGAACATAAAAACACAACTAAGCCACAGAAAAAGGAAAAGGACATAAATATACTGTACTGTACACTGTAGTGTAGCAACAGAAAAAATGAGTGTAAAAAAAAATCCATCCATCCATTTTCCAACCCGCTGAATCCAAACACAGGGTCACGGGGGTCTGCTGGAGCCAATCCCAGCCAACACTGGGCACAAGGCAGGAACCAATCCTGGGCAGGGTGCCAACCCACCGCAGGACACACACAAACACGCCCACCTTTAATTCCTCCTCAATTGTCAATTTTTTTAAGTTTTTATGGGAGTGAGCGTTGTAAACTAGAAATGTCGTATGTTGAGACGTTGTAACCCGAGGACCCCCTGTACTTATTTGGTTGGTGCCTTTATCTAAGGCAACTAACAACATACAACTAGTTACTTTTCTTGTTGTTTCCCAGTTGGAGCACAGACAGGAGAAGTGACTTGCTCAGGGTCACACAGTGTCAGTAGTGACATATGAATGCACAGCCTCAGTAAGCATTGCTCACTACAGCATCACAGTGCTGGTCTTCTGCGCCTGTTGATGTGTTATCCTTATTGTTTCATTTTTTATTATTTATAAAGGTATACTATTCATTACTGGAACAGCTTGATCAGGAACTGGGTCACAGTGCCACCTCTCAGATCTGGTGTGCAGGGTTGAAATCTTATACCCACATTTTGTCTGTGTGAAGTCTGTATGTTCTCCCCATCTCTGTGTAGGTTTTTCTTCCAGGTCCTCTGGTTTTCTTACCACATCCACAAAGACAGATATTCAGACCCATTTCAGTTTCGGCACACTTTATTGTGTTGTCAATTCCATTTTACATGGGTACAATTGCCATTTTGTCTATTAATAAGCACTCAGTAACCCACAATGACAAAGTGAAAACACATCTGCAAATGTATTAAAAATCAAAAACTAAAGTCTCTCATTCCTATCAGTATTTAGACCTTTTACTGTGGCCCTCCAGATTGTTGCCAGGAGTATCCCGTTTGCTTTAATTCTCCTTGAGATGTGGATGAAACTCGATTGGTGCCCACCTGTGGCACATTGAATTGACTGGGCATCATTTAGAAAGGCACACACTTGTGTATTATAAATGTAAAACCATTTCTAAATCTTGGAATGTTCCCAGGAGCAAAACGGCCCTGAAAATTGTGAAATGGAAGATGTTTGGAACAAGAAGGACTTCTAGAGTTGGCTGTTTGGCCAAACTGAGTAACCAGGCAAGAAGGGCCTTGATCATGGAGGTGACTAAAAGCCCAGCGGCCCCTCTAACAGAACTTAAAGAGTCCTCTTCTGAGATGGGAGAACCTGTTGAAACGATGACCATGGAGTCGTACTCCATCAATAAGACATTTATGGTAAACATTCAATGGCATTTAAAGGATTCTGAGAGTATGAGGAAAAAGAAACTCTGGTCTGATAAGACAAAAATTTAATTTTTTAGGGAAAACTCGAAGCACTGTCTGTTGAAAACCAGGCACTGCTCACCACTTGCCTAATACCATCCCTACGGTGAAGTATGGTGGTGGTAGCATCATGCTATGGAGCTGCTTCCCAGCAGCATGGACAAGGAGACTAGCCAGGACTGAGGGAAAGATAAAAGCAGCCAAATACAGAGAGGTCCTTGAAGTAAACCTGCTCCAGAGTGCACGTGACCCCCGACTGGCGCAACGATTCACCTTTCAGCATGACAGTGACCTGAAGTGTACAGCCAAGACAATGCTGGAGTGACTTTGGGGCAAGTCGCTGACTATCCTTGAGTGGGCCAGCTAAAGCCCAGACTTAAACCCCACAGAACATTTGTGAAGAGATCTGAAGATGGCAGTTTAGAGACGCTTCCCATCCAGTCTAATGGAGGTTGAGAGGATCTGCCAGGAATAAGATAAACTGCCAAATCCAGGTGCACAAAGCTTGTAGCAACTTCCCAAAAATGACTTGAAACTATACTGGCAGCCAAAGGGGCATCTACAAAGTAAAGAATTAAGGGTCTAAATACTACTATGAATGAGAGATTTTAGTTTTTGATTTTTAATATTTTTCAAACCTTTCTGAAAAATGTTTTCACTTTGTCATTATGGGTTATTAAGGGTACACTGATGGGTAAAACTGTCAAATTTATCAATTTAAAATTATAAAACACAATAAAGTGTGCAGAAACTGAAGGGGTCTTGTGACAGCCCAGGCTGACTGCAGCTGCCAAACTTCCTTGAACCTGAGAGTCATGTCTTAAGATGAGCCAGGCAATGAGGACACAAATGAGCAAAGGTTGGCATAAAAAGTGTTCAGTGTTTTTAGCTTTCACAGCAATGTGTAAAGGTGCAGTGCAAAATCTTCAAATAAATAAAACAATAAACAATCCATAAAAAGCAGCAGGTCTGTGGAATTTACAATCAACTCCAAAAAAACTAAAACAAAAATACATACAGGTTAAAATTGAGGTTAAACACACAGGATCTGTCCCTTAAGAGCTATTACGAGAGTCTGGGCTCCTTTCTAAAACTGACATTTCTGCTGCTCACCATTCATGTCTACTCTACAACAGTAGACGTCAAGTGAGGGGTGCAATCATCCATTACAATGTACTCAAATTCCTGCCGCTACCCTTGGTATTCAGCAGAGATTCCCACTATGAGCCTTGCTCTGTCCCCCTACTGCCATTCCTCAGCGTTCTGCAGGAGCCACTAAGAGCAGTAGGTCACTGCGGTTTGAAGTGCGGTCAGCAGCAGCAAATTCCACCCCACAACTGCTGTCCGCTTGTTGCTTTCAGGGCTATTCCCAACCGCCTGCCTCCATTCCACCTCAGCACCAGCTCCACCTCGATCCTGCCTCTACCTTTTCCTTCTTTCTCTTTCACTTTAACTTCCCGGATGCTTTCCCCTTTTCCGTCTTCTTGTTCGCTCTCCCGTTTATCTGCTCAGACCCCTTTTTATATTAATATGGATGAAGGTGTGCAGATTACAAACCCCAGAGCGTGAATAAGGCACATGAATGCATAATCCATTAATTGTCCCCATCAAAACCCCCGAACCACTCCACCACGCTACCAGACACACCTACCCCTCCAGAGGCCGAGTGCCCTGTTCTTAATTTAAATAAGACTGCACATCGACACGGACCCAAATACGTCTGACCACAGGTCTGGAAACTTTTGGAATCAACTGTATGTGGGTGTATGTAAATGGGACATTTTATGATCTGGCATCCTGCAAGAACACATATTCATTAATTCATACAATAACTTTATATTACATTATTATACCTGCTTAATCCAATTCAGGCTCACAGAGGGGTCAGAGCCTTTCCCACCAGCCCTGGATTGGACGTCAGTCCAACACACTGCCCACGTCATGCACACACGCACATTCACAGAGTGAAAAGCTTTCCAGTATAAAATTCTTATTACAGTTAGAATTGAGATATGGGGAGTAAGGTCTCTACTCCATAAAACTGTTCCTGTAAACGAAAAAAAAGCTTGGGGGGGGGGGGCCAGAATTCTTCATAAAAGGCAAAGTTTTGCTGCTCTCGCTGGCTACATGTTCTGCCTCTTTTGGGCCTTCAACAATTTTATAACCACATTCTGTATAAATTATAATAAAATAAGAAGATCTGGAATTATATCATCTACTGCTGAATCTGACGGGTTAAGGACGTTGTGTAGTTATGGCCATTCCCTAACACTGGTTGCAACTACAAGTCACTGCTGCAGAAAATCCAGTGACCCTGCAGGACTGGTCAGATTGGTAGTCACTGATGGTTTAATCGTCTCCAGGACGGGTTGCTGTTGCAGTTCCTGACCTGTTCATTTACGCCCAGGACTGCACTTTCATTCATTCAGACCTGGGAGATGGGCTCACTCAAATCTGCATATAGCTTCATCCACTACATACTGTAAAACTAGGAGATGAAGTTGAAATCAAGCCTGGGAAGACACATCCAAGGGATGGGCTGTAATTTGGAGCACATCCTGGACTGTTTATAGGTACTGCTACTGCAGGGCACTTGGACGCAGCTCCAGTCACACCCATCACTGGCTGTGGCTACAGTCTTGCTAAACATAGCTCAGCTAACCAAGAGCACAAATAAATATTACTCAGAGCTGAGAGCAATCTGTGCAAAATGTAACCATTGTTTTTCTAACATTATGCAGGATATCTAAAAATGTATAAATTCTCTCTATTCTGTGGGTATGAGGTATGAGGCTTGAAACACCTTATAGGGCCGGAAATTACGACTTTTAATAAAGCAGGGTTGCTCAACATGAAGCGTGCATTTTATTTTACGTCACTGTGCATGAAGAAGCAGTGGACTGATCGTCTTTGCCTGCAGCAGAATACGCTTTATGAGAAAGACACAAGATGAGTCAAAACAAAGCCAGGGGCTTGTAGTGGCAAAGACCCAGACACACATTTGGATTTAATCTTAACAGAATTGTATTGTTTAAAGTGTAGACTCCCTTCAGTCAAATGATGTTTGTCAGTTTTCTGTAAAATTTTATCATAGGGTTCTTTTTTTTCCCCTAAGCTCTTTTTCTATAATTGCACAATGAGAATGTTAGCACGCTAATTAAGATGTTTATGGTAACAGTGAGAGACAACAGTGAGGTTTGCTTTATCCCCACTTCAACCTACTATATTAATTATATTAAATATGGGCAGCTTATACTAATTATGCTGAAATTCAATGATTTATTTGTACAGGAATTTTAGAATGTTGTTAGGCACTTCATTGTGCCATATTAACATAGAAACCTGAGTGCCACAAATCCAAAAACAATAAAACCAATGGTTCAGTGCTCAGGTGGGACCTCTGGGGTTGAAATGCTCAGGTGGTTTTCAGTTTCTTTTTAAAGTATATGTTACTGTGATTTGTCTGACTCAGGTGTGTTCTGTTATACAGTTTTGTTTCCAAATAAAACAAAGAAAAAGTAATGATGCCTTGATTCAAAACCATACGAGGGAGGTATGAGTGTAAGGAGAAAGTAACACTTCAAATAAAACAAACAGAAAACAAATCCAACTGTCCCACTGAGCCTGGCTGCACAAGGCCTGGTCCTCGACCATCAAGTGGTTCATTCACTTGCAATACATGGGGCTCAAAAACCTTGCATAGACATCGTTAAAGTTCAATCAATACTCTTATGGCACTGTCATTATTATTATTATAATCATGACGATGATGATGTTACATTGGTGGATCCCGGACAAGTTGGAACACTGCAACTGCTGCTCTGTTCAACCCAGCATCCTCTGAACAGCAGCTACCCATAACCATAACCTTCTTGACAATACCCTGAGGAGATAACAGCAAGAGCACCAAAGGCACTTCAGCTAATTTCTGCAGTCATGCAGCGTAGTCACTTTCAAGTCTGATGAGAACTGTATGTCGCATGATACTTTAATACAAACTAAATATAAAATTACTAGCCAAGGCACAGGTACTAGAGTAATTAAAACAATATTTGCTATCTCCTGCACTGCGTATACCTTCAGCGCCATTTCTGTGTATTCGCACATTTGTGAACGTCTCCTCACTAGTGCTTCGTCCCTTGAGCATGAATCTATAACGCTGGTTTCTCAGACTCTAGGCCCCTTTCTCGCCTACTGTCCAGGTATTGCCATCTTTGAAGGTGACTCTATCAGCATGCCTTATATGCCTTTACTCCACCAAAGCCAAACTGACCAATCAGACTGCTGATGGTCTTTGGTTTTGTAGTGCTCAAAAGCTGCACTCCTTTGAGTGCTTGTGCTCTAAAATTCAATTTCAAACTAAAGGAAGTGCTGGGAAAAGCAGTGAACCGTCTGTTCTCAGGAAACAGGGGTAGCACACCAGCACAGTCGAAATCATAAGTGGTGCTTCACAGTGGGAGAACGATTGCCCAGTAACACGTAGTCAGGTCATCTTTGGAAGTAGTCTCAGGGTATTCCAGTGATTGACCTCCCAAAGAACTCAGAGAGACCAGAAAGAGAGACATCTATCAAGACACATTCTACTCAGAGACACAACATGATGACCAACTCAAAAAATGAGAGTGCTTCATTTGATGAGAGGTTAAAACTACACAAATCTGTGACATCCTGCAGCTTTCTTTTCAATTGCTTTTTTTTCACAGAATTAAAGGTTCTTAGTGGCTTCTGTCCCATATGAAGACAGAAACTGACAGACTAAGTGCAGCTGCTTTAACAGAAATTGTGTTAGCAGAAGCACTGGTCTGTTTAGCAAGAGGTGTATGCTGCAATGCTTACCCTCTCCTCTACAAATTCAGTGTTTGTTACATAAGAACATCCAGTCTGTCGAGGTTGGTTGTTTAGCTAATAGCTAAGCTGTCCCAAAATCTCATCCAGATACTTCTAAAAGGTTGTCAAGGTTTAAGCTTCAACTACATGACTCACAAGTTTGTTTCAGATTCCCACAACTCTTTGCATATAGAAGTGCTTCGGGCTCCAGTCTTAAATGCATATTGTAATAGCATAGTAATATACTGCACAGTAACATACCCGATTCTGTGTGCCACCCTAACTTGAAAAAAAATTTCAATACATTTCTACCACAGGGTCACACAACAGCCCATCCTACCAACAACAGACACAAATCAATAAACAGCTCCAAATGAGATGTCAGTTCATTGTAAGCATGGAAAAATGATCTTCACTCTCTGTTTAGAGATGTAGTTCTGAAATCACGTATTTGGGCTGTAGCAGCACGGCACTTCTACCAATGACCCTGCGGAGGGAATGTCAACATTGACTTTTATACCATAAGAACAATAAACATGCTGGCATGTATGAGCGCAGGGGGACCTCCTCACATACTCTGTTGAGGTAGGTTAACATACCTCAACAATACCCCAGGACAAAAGGGGGTGCGATCACTACCACTGTCATCTACTTTTCTCCCCACAGAGCAGAGAAACTGCCCAGTGAGGGTAGCTAACTCTGGACATTTCAGTTCAGCCTCCAAACAACAGTATAACCAATTAACAAGTTTTCTAATGACATCCTAAATATGATTGTTTTATGATTTTGCAAAATTCAGTATTTTTTTTCTACCCGTAAAATACGTCAAATATGGCTTTCTAAGTGGGAATCAAAAGTAATTGTTGTCCATCCATCCACCCATTTTCCAACCCGCTGAATCCAAACACAGGGTCACGGGGGTCTGCTGGAGCCAATCCCAGCCAACACAGGGCACAAGGCAGGAACCAATCCTGGGCAGGGTGCCAACCCACCTCAGGACACACACAAACACACCCACACACCAAGCACACACTAGGGCCAATTTAGAATCGCCAATCCACCTAACCTGCATGTCTTTGGACTGTGGGAGGAAACCGGAGCACCCGGAGGAAACCCACGCAGACACGGGGAGAACATGCAAACTCCACGCAGGGAGGACCCGGGAAGCGAACCCAGGTCCCCAGGTCTCCCAACTGCGAGGCAGCAGCGCTACCCACTGCACCACCGTGCCGCCCAGTAATTGTTGTTTTCTTTGTAAATTGTCTCGGATCAAGAGTATTTACAGTGTTGCCAATTTGTGGCCCTGTTATCATGTCATTAATGTTTGGGGGTATGTTCACGGAAGCTGCACATCAGGATGTCATTCACAGAACACTATATAAGCTGTTGCCCCGTGTCATGTGATGTCCAAGATTGTGGATTTCTCCATTAAAAGACTTCTTAGTGAGTCACTTTGTAGTTCTTTCTGGTGTTTGGGCTTACCAGTTTTGCTATACTTTTGGCTCCCTTTTATTTCCTTTGTGGCCTGACAATACTTCTTTCCATCTTGTGATTGTAGAGATAAATGGTTCTTACATATTAGTGCAATTTGTATTTTAACAATAGCCTTTTATCCAGACAAACATAGGACATTATTTAAACAGTCCAAATAAGGCATTGTATACATCAGTCAAATGAGGCCCTTATGTACACACCCACACGCACATATCCACAGTCAAATCACAATGGAACAAATTACAGTTGTCATTAAATCTGTCATTCAGGCCTTTGGGAAGTGAAAGGAATCCAACTAAATCTTAGTCAAACAGGAGATGAAAACTCTCCATTACAGCTTGATTTGGCTCAGAATGGAATCCAGGTCCCTCAAGTAGTAGCACTAACTACTGTGACACGTAGGACAAAGTTCTAATGAGCCATACAAAGTTAAAATATTGAACAATGTATAATTAAAGAGCGGGGCAAGGTAACATTATGTCTTTGAGCTCCAAAGGATCTGGTTAAAGAAAACATCAGTCCCTCATTGAATATTTGGGGTGCCCTGCACGCGTGACACAAATGTCAATTTCACCTTCTGCTGTCTAATTTCTCAGGCTCTGTTTTGGGGAGTCTTTGCCCAAAATCATCTAGTCGTCCAGCGGGGCTCTACGAGTGTTATAACCTCTGGTGCTGGATGAAGAAAGATGAGGGGTGAAGCCTAATCAGGATCACGGGTCTGCTTTTGGGTTGGCCATTTCCGAACTGCAAAGGAGGGACAGTGTGACTTCACATACAACCACTAACAGTGTCCTTAATTTAGTTCCTATAAATAGGAATCTTAATACATAATTCGCCAGTCTCCTCACTCACTCACTCACTCACTCACTCACTCACTCACTCACTCACTCACTCACTCACTCACTCACTCACTCACTCACTCACTCACTCACTCACTCACTCACTTCCGTCCGAAGCTGAATGCGCAGTCGCCTTCTGCGCACGTCACCTTCCATGCATGTCCGAAGCCGAATGCACAGTCACCTTCTGCGCAGCTGCCCGAAAAACCTTACTAGGCCGACATCACGGCAGGCGGCGGATTTACGGCCGCAAAAATTAAAAAAGAAAGGAGACTACGGCTGCGAAAATTCAAAGAGAAAGGCGACTTCGACCGACTTCCAACCGCAACATTGCAGGAGGCGGCGGATTTACGGCTGCAAAAATTCAAAGAGAAAGGCGACTTTGATTAAAGCTCTAGAGGCCTGAAAGGCGATTTCGACTACAGCTCGACGCCTAATTACGCATTCATTCAATACACCTATATCAGGTTTGTGGTGCTTATACTTATTACTATTCCACTCGTGCCCATTTAATCTTACGTTGTTGAAACGAGCTCTTTGTCTAGTTGTATATAAACGTAACAATCCAATTCAGCACTAGCCTTGGACATGGCGCTAATTCATAACAGGGCTTACTCACACACACCAGGCCAGTTTGGAATCGCCAATTAATGTAGCAAGCACATCTTTGAGGATGTGGAAAGAAAATGAATGTAGACATGAGGAGAACGTGGAACCTCAACATAAACAATGACAAGGCACAGGATTTGAGTCGGGCATGTTGGAACTATGAGGTAGCATGACTAAACACTGCACCACAGGACAACTCCTATACATATTTGCATAGAGAAATGTTTTGTGCTTCTGCCTGAACATGTGTTCAGCACCTCTTTTGGCCACTGTCAGGGCAAATTATGTCCTTTCTCATGTGCACATGACCTTTCTCCAGGTTTTCTGGTTTCTCCTCATATCCTAAAGATAAGTGTGTGAGGTTAAACAGCTGGCTTGATAACTGGGTTAAATGTTATCAATTTATTGGTCTACCACAAGTGAGTGTGTGTGTGTTTTGATGAATAAGAGTGTCCGGCGCTGGACTGCTGTTTTGTCCCATTGCTCATAAAGCCACTTGGGCAGGATCTGGCCCTTCACTACTCTTTGGTGAAATATGCAGCCTTTGAAAATGTGGGAACTGTATTCATATTTTATTACTTTATTATTGTATCTTTCAGATACAAATGTGTTTTGGTCACACTTTTGTGAATTTTTACAATTTATAGATTTTCTTAAAGAAGACAAAACAACAAACCGCCAGGGATGGACTGGCCATTGGAACAACATCTGGTGGGCTGTGCTACTGAGCCTTAAGCAGTTAGCATGTGAGTGAGAAAATAAAAGGAAAAGAAAAACAGAAAGAGAGAGTAACACAACATGAGTGGCCCACAGTGCACCCGCTGTGCTCCTTTTCACGAGATCCTTCTACCCGTCAGAACATTTCCTAAATAAAAACCTTAGCAGCAAAGCAAATAACGGCAGCATGAGACACGGACGATTCCAAGAAAATGTCGCTGAAAACCTAAAGGGGCAGATAAAATTGGGAAAGTAAATAAATCAGCCCAAAAAGAGGCAGCAAAGTGTACATAAATTAATGATTTGTTTGGACTTCCTCAGAGCGTGCGACTGCAGCTATATCACAATGAAGAAGTGGTCAGCTTAGCAGCCTGTTTCCCCCCACTTCTTATGATGTCCCACAAGCCAAAACTATTCATGACGGCACTCAGATTAAAATAAATTTGAAATGATATAAGTAGTGACTGGTAATAAAAGGTAAATTGAAAGTTTAGGAACCTCAGAGAACTCATTTTCATTATATTCCTCTAGAATTACAGTATGTAACCAGAGATCTTTCATATTAGCTAATAAGCAGTGAACAGAAGTTTATTTAGGAGTAAAGCTTAACTTTGCTTATGTGTTAGACCCTCAACCATTATTTTTCTTCCAAGGTTCACCCTTGTGCAGCATCTGAGGACAAAGCAGCAGCAAGAGTATCAGAGAGTCAGGGGACAGGGCAGTACCTGCATAAGGTGACCACCATCAGGGAGAGCATGGGGACGGTTCAGCTGCAGAGTCAGACAGAGTTAGGGGGACGGCCTGTGCTTTTATATCAGTCAGTATACTGTGCCAGCAGTTTTTCCATGGCCAGATCTACTATTAAAGAAACTTGGGAGCGCACGCTGGGGCTCTACTCTCAAAGAGACCTTCACATATAAGAGAGTAAATATTATTAAAAGGAAAAGTCCAGCTTTTCACTCACAGTACAACAATAACAGCAATTTCCTATCCAGCACACATCCCTTCCTTAATTCCGTCCATCCATTATCCAACCCGCTATATCCTAACTACAGGGTCACGGGGGTCTGCTGGAGCCAATCCCAGCCAACACAGGGCACAAGGCAGGAAACAAGCCCCAGGCAGGGCACCAGCCCACCGCAGGGCACACACACACACACCAAGTACACACTAGGGACAATTTAGGATCGCCAACGCACCTAACCTGCATGTCTTTGGACTGTGGGAGGAAACCCACACAGATACGGGGAGAACATACAAACTCCACGCAGGGAGGACCCGGGAAGTGAACCCAGGTCTCCTTACTGCGAGGCAGCAGCGTTCCTTCCTTAATTCGATCCTCACAATTATTAATCTATCCAATCAGACCTAAATAAAAAGCTTTTAAAAGAAACAAAAATGAGTCCTGATTGGTTGATAAGGTTAGGGCACAATCAGAGCAGTTGTCTAATAGGTGACTTTTTTGAGATTGTACATTTGATGTGTTGCCATGTCACAACATGGCCGGTCATTCAAAATGAAAGCACAGTGGTGGAGTGAAAAGAAAAAAAGAAAAAAGGGAATCAAAAAATATAATTAACATTAAAAAATAATAATACCGATTTGAACAAGTACTAAATACTGCAATTGGGAGTAAAGAGAAAGACTTTACAGATAGTCAGAAGATGGCTGATATCACCGCTTCCAGCAATTTTAGCACAAGTATGCTGTCCAATTCTGGACATAAGCGTGAACAACAATGTGGCAGACAACCAGGCCACTGCAGAAGATAAGATAGATAGATAGATAGATAGATAGATAGATAGATAGATAGATAGATAGATAGATAGATAGATAGATAGATAGATAGATAGATAGATAGATAGATAGATAGATAGATAGATAGATAGATAGATAGATACTTTATTAATCCCAAGGGGAAATTCACATACTCCAGCAGCAGCATACTGATACAAAAAAAAACAATATTAAATTAAAGAGTAATAAAAATGCAGGTAAAAACAGACAATAACTTTGAATAATGTTAATGTTTACCCCTCCGGGTGGAATTGAAGAGTTGCATTGTTTGGGGGAGGAACGATCTCCTCAGTCTGTCAGTGGAGCAGGACGGTGACAGCAGTCTGTCGCTGAAGCTGCTCCTCTGTCTGGAGATGACACTGTCTAGTGGATGCAGTGGATTCTCCATGATTGACAGGAGCCTGCTCAGCGCCCGTCTCTCTGCCACAGATGTCAAACTGTCCAGCTCCATGCCTACAATAGAGCCTGCCTTCCTCACCAGTTTGTCCAGGCGTGAGGCGTCCTTCTTCTTTATGCTGCCTCCCCAGCACACCACCGCATAGAAGAGGGCATTCACCACAACCGTCTGATAGAACATCTGCAGCATCTTATTGCAGATGTTGAAGGACGCCAGTATTCTAGGGAAGTATACACCCCAAACAACAGCAAACACAGAAGAGGGATCCCCTTTCCTGGTCTTAGATTTTATTTGATTCTGAAATGCTCAGTTACATCTCATCTTTTTGCCACTAAGTGGCTTAGGCCTTTTAAGAATGATTGCCGTTTCTTAAGTGCTATATCAGAAGAAAGATGATTTCTCGCAGATGTGATGTTGTACTCAATTGGTTTGTTGCATTACACAAATATACAAATAAGACAGAACTGACCTGATATAAAGTTTTGGACTTTTTTCTATTTCAGTATATTTACTTGATGTATAATTGGCATATACTGTATGATGTTCATAATTTGTGAGTAAATCTGTGAGTCTGGTTGTGGTGTCTTCGGTGGAAGTAGTGAGATGAAGTTTTGAGCCTCAACACCCTGGAGCCTGGGGTGGTGTTAATCCAGCCTTGGATTCTCAAGTGCACTCATCTGCCTCCTGTAGCTGCTGTTTTTTTTTTTTTTTTTTACCAATTTTACTATTAGTGACTTATTTTTTTATCTTTAATTGATCTCATTCTTTAATGCTGACCTTTTCTCTTCTATTAATTGCATTCAGAAAAGTACAGTAGCGTTATATTTACATTTATAAGAAATAGTGAGTTATTTGTATTTTGTAGTAAGTTACGAGGGTATATCCAAAAGTAAAACCAAATAGAAAATCACATGATAACCGCAACAGATAAAAGCTGAAGCACTAGAATAAGTTTGGCTTATTAAAGGTCTTTAACGCTGACCTTTTCTCTTCTATTAATTGCATTCAGAAAAGTTCAGTAGCGTTATATTTACATTTATAAGAAATAGTGAGTTATTTGTATTTTGTAGTAAGTTACGAGGGTAAATCCAAAAGTAAACCCAAATAGAAAATCACATGATAACCGCAACAGATAAAAGCTGAAGCACTAGAATAAGTTTGGCTTATGGGTATTTCGAACACGCACAGCGCAGTGCTCTGCCGTTAGTCTAATTGAAGCCAAGGTCAAATGAAAATGGATGTTCCATTGTGGGATTGCACCATTGTTGAACAACGTTCTGTAGTCAAATTTCTTTGGGCAGAAAGAGAGAGAAACGTGCTGAAATTCACCGAAGGATGTTGGCTTGTGGCTTGATCAGTCAGCTGTTTGGGTATCCATCTAGCGCAAACTTTGCAGTACCCCAAATCATCATTCACTGTGGCAGGTGCAGATCCATAGCTGACATCCAAATGAGCAGCAACAGCGGACAACGTAATTTGTCAGTCTTCTCTGATGAAGGCATTCGCTATGTCAATATGAGCTTGTGTGTGCGATGTTGATGGTCAACAAGATTGAGTTTTGTTGGTTACACTTGTTCTTCAGGATTTATACCTTTCTACCCATCTATCTGACATTTGGACATGAACCCAGCATATGCAAGCTTCAAAAGAAGAACATGTAAATAATAAACAAGACTTTTTAACCAACACCCTCCGAACCACACCTCATCAATTCCTCCCCTCCCTCACATCCACATTTCCTCCCCTCCTTATTTGCTATATATTGCCATGGTTTTCTGTAAGTCTAATCATTTTCCTCTGATGATGATTCCTGGTAGGAACTGAAAGCTTAGGAATAAAAAATGTATTTTAAGATACATGATTCATTTGCATAGTTGTCTAGACATGTGGATGAAGTTGTGCATTAGACTTTATATTATGTGAAAAATCATGAATTGTGTGGTGGGTGGTCTTGTGGTGAAGTGGTCAGTTAGTTAGTATTCCTACCTCTCAAACCCAGAATCCTAGGGTTGAAACCAAGAAGCAGGCTGCCTTTATGTGAGGTGAATGTCTTCTCCTATGTCTGTGTGCGTTTTCCTCCAAAATTATAAAGGCATGCATGTCAGATTTAAGAGGAGAATTTACATTGGTGGTGTATGTGCTGGCATGGGTGTGCGAGTAGGGCTTACAATGGACAGGTGGCCCATCTAGTGCTGGCTCTGGCCTTGCCTTGTGTAGATGTAACAGTGGTTGGCACCGATAGCCATGCATTAGGTGAAGAGAGTGCTGATAATGAACAGATAAGTCAACTAAACTTAATGGAAGTGGCATGTCCTGTCCTTAATATGTGATCTCCTCTTACATGTACAGTAGTCTTTACAGCAATCCTTCATATACAGCACCATTTCTATTTCTCTTGTATAGTGCCTTTACTATCTATCTATCTATCTATCTATCTATCTATCTATCTATCTATCTATCTATCTATCTATCTATCTATCTATCTATCTATCTATCTATCTATCTATCTATCTATCTATCTATCTATCTATCTATCTATCTATGTAAGTACTGCTTTATTTACAGCTATCTATCCTACTTAACTTACATATGAATAGGAAATTAATATACTGTACACAAGGAGTTCTATGTCCTGCTGATTGTGGTGGGCCAGTCTGGACAAAAGTTCAGAGGTCATTTATGGTCCCAGTCCATCACTCCAAGGTTCTTTAAAAGGATCACAAGAAAACATTGCAGTGTTACTCACCAGATTACGTCGGTGCTAATAGCAGTGATGTTAATAACAGCTTAAATGGCTGAATAACAAAATATACGTTGTTGAAAGACTCTAAGGAGCGCCTGCTAATGCAAACTCATCCAGTCAGATGTACATAAAGAACAGAAGACAGTATCAGCCCAATAAAATGCAGCAGAATTAGGTAAAAAAGAACAAAAGGAAGATAAAGCCATCTTGTAATGCAAAAGAAATGACATCTAAGTGACCTCTGTGTTTGCATCATCTTTTTGGTCAGTTCTTACTTCAATCCAAGAGTTATGAACCAAGCTAGTAATTTGCTACCAATGCAATTCCAAATGACTTAAAGAAGAAAACTTTAACAGAAAATGTAAAATCCTTGAGAAAGACCACATGTGTATGATATTCCTGGCAAGAAATGGCCAGCTGAGTAGAAGAGCGCAAGTCTATTTTCAGACAGAATTAAATGCGTTGAAAGGACTCTTCATACTTTTTTTTTTTTTGCTGAGGGCAAGCTAAAGTGGAAAGTGGCCTCTACTGTAATTTGTCACATTCCTTAAGTGTCATACCTAGACACTTCACCCTGGTGGTTAGCTCAGGCAACTACCAGAATTTTTGCCTTGTCCCGTTGCTGTGAAACCCTTCCCAGGCCCCCAGAGCTCCCCATAGGGAAGCCCAGTTTCAAAGGTGGAGGAGGACGGAGGTCACAGGGTCATTCTGCTCGGTCCACATCTTTTGTGATCCATTTGCCAGCCATTGTCACGCCTGAAAGAAGGATGAACATTTCAAGCCAAAACCAACAATATGTGAAAAAGGGAAAGAAAAGAGAATGTGCTATTTTTTCCAAAATCATAAAAAGATCTTTCCTCAATATGTTTCAAATTCTTCCTTTTTTTAATAGAACCAAAATTTGCAGATATACTGGCAGACTCAACAAAACTGACTATATCTGGCCAAGAGCATTAGTCCTTAAATAAAACAGAGTGTGACTTTTTTTCTCTAGGATGTCTTACATCTATGTTAAAATAAATGTGATAGTTTTTAAATTCCTCCACAATACAATTGGCTTTGAAGCTGCCATTTCTCATGTATGTGCAGCCAAGCCTTTGACATGAATTATCACATGTGGCTAAGCTCTGCCGCTTTCCAGGAGAAGGACGTCAGTCATGGTTGATTCTGAGAGGTGTTGGTCTTCTGTTGGTGTATCCATTAAAACTAGACAAAGTGGCCAACTTCAAAAAGGACATGCAACATCTAGGTACAGGTGCTTACATGGTTTGTTCCCCTGCAGTTTATTAAGCCACCTGAAAGACCATTGGTGAGAGATGTTGAAGTCACATCTGTCTATGTCAGCAAGGTTTACTGTTTAAAAGATGGTGAAATGTGACTTGGTGCCATACGAATGTAGCACAATGGAGTAGGATTAATGTTAAGGGGGCACCTAACTGGAGTCACATGACTCTAGGAAGGCGCATATAATGCAGCCAGCTACCATACCCCATGGTTCAGGTGCATAAGGGAATTACAGATGCAAACTCAAAGGCAGTATGCAAAACAAAACAAACATTTACTAACATAGCAAAATGCACTTCATGTATCTTAAAAAGAAGAAAAGATTTTTATCTGAAATAAATATTAAGACATCTTAAAGCAAACAGGAAGTCCAGTTCATGAGACAGGACATCGGTACAGAGTGCCATTTTTGTTATCAATCAAAAATTCTTTAGAAGAATATTTAAGAGATCTCAGATGACACTTAATTTTATACCCTTTCCATTTTCTGAGCCCACCTTTTCCATTAAAGTATCACTAAGTCTCATTGTCCATCCTGGAAGCATCAGGAACAAGACATGAGCCATTCTTGGATGATATGACAGTCCATCACATTGCACACAGTGCATATGACAGCGGTAGTTGTGGTGGTGGCTGTGATAGTGCTTGTAGTAGTGGTATTGCTAAGTGTATGGAGTACAGTAAAAGTAAAATTTGCTAGCAATGAATGGACTGAGATCCTGCTGGAATGTTTCATGGTATCTGCTCTAGAAAGCAGGCAGGACTAATTGAAGAACAGTGGGAGATGCTTCCCAGGGTGATAAGCTCCCTAAGTACACTGGGTGGCAGCATGCCTCTGGCAGCATTCCTGTTTGGGCTATATGGGATAAGTAGTCTGAATAGACAGTCCTGATGGAGCTGCAGGAGGATACTACTGTGAGACATCTCCCCTGTTCTCCTGAAGCTCCGGGTCACACACCTGTGGTGCACCTGAAGTACCCCCAGGTCTGACTTTAAAAGGATTCGCTCCCCCTCAGCTGAATCAGTGAGAGTTGGGAGTGGAGTGGAGTGGAGTAGGACCTGAAGCAGAGAGGGAGAAGGAGGAACAATGCTGTTTTCAAGAAAGTATAATTGTGTTGTTAAGAAAGCATGCGCTGGGAGTTAATTGGGAAATGAGAGTCTTTTTATACAAGAGATATTTTATACAAGAGATTGTTGTGTTTCCGCCTTGGGCTTGGGGTGTGATATCCCCTCTATTGACCACAACTGATACACACAAACACAGGACTCTGCCTCACACACAGGCCAATTTACAGTTACCAATTAAACTAACATACACGTCAACGACACATTGGAGGAACTTGGAGGAAAATTACTGGAAAATTTAACAGAACATGCAAAAATGTCAGAGATAATAATCACACAGGGAAATGAACAGAGACTCCTGTAACTGTGAGACAGTAATGTTAACCACTTTAGCTATCCTATTTTCAGTCAGCTCTAACCCAGTCCAAGATAAGTAAAATCAGGCTAAAGTGGATTTCAACATATCTTCGTCCATTCATTTTCTGAAACTGTTTTTCCTTGATACCAAGAGCAAGAGACTACAGTATCTAAGCAGTTGTGAGGGCAAGACAAGAAGAACCCTGAACAAGATGCTGGTTCATTTAAGGGCAAGCTCAAGCACGTAAATAACTAATTTACTTATGTCAGGCCAAAACCGAGACACCAACTAACCTAAAATGAAGATTTATGAGTATAAGTGTGGGTAAACTTATACAGGGAGAACATGGAAACTAAACAGAGGTCTGAAGTCAAACCCTGTGGCTATGAGGAAAGGTAAGCAGCATCCAGACATAAAACTGACAGAAAATCCAGTGTAAGCTTTAATGGAAAATACATTTGAGCCATACATTTTACTTTCCCAATGAATGAAGAGAGTCCTGGTGACAAGAGAGACAAAATGCAAGAAATTATCATACATGTGTGTTGCTTACCAAAAATTCAATCATTTAAGGGAACAATTGAGAGCAAAAACACAAAAAGTGACTGTCGTATTCTGGACAACTACTCTGGCCTTGCTTGCCATGGACAGGAGTTGAAAAGCTATTAAATTTAAAAAAAAAGAAAAAAATTCAATGTCACTTAGTCTCAGAAAATCATTTCCCAGAGTAGCCAGTTACAGTAAACCACTGACAACTTGAATTTGGATCTTTCACCCAGAAATATCATTTGAGAGCTCGGAGCTTCAGATTTTAGGATATAGAGACATATATAGGTCATGCCGAATGGCAGGGAGTCACCGAGGCGTGAAGAGGCCCTTCTTGCCATGCTGTCAGGCCACAGAAAAGCAAGAAAGGTTCTTTAGAAGGAAAAAAAAAACTTACTTGGAAAGCTCAGCTGTAAAATAATAAAGCAGCAGTAAGAAAATGTCATAAATGTGCAGTCGTGAAATGCAGAATTTGATGGACATGCAAGATGTAATTTTCAGAAATTCCTTTATAGAACCTGCAGAGCAGCTAACACATTCACAGGGAAAAGCAGTGTGTTTATACATTGTCTGGTCATGTAAAACCTGACAGCCTGCTAGTGCACCTCCTGGACAGCACTGGCTTTGAGCGCCACTCGCTGAGGTTGGATTTGACAACTAGAAATTGTTTTTACACTGAATAGTCCTTCTGCATTATAGTCCACCTACCCATCTCTCCATCTTTGCAGCTGGAAGGTACTAAAACTGCAAAGGACACAGGACATGAAACCACTGCAGACAGGATGTCAGTCCTATGTTACATTGCTGTTTTCACTAAAGTGTAGAATGTCTTCATTGTGACATTCTTTATGAAAATATACCAGTCAAATCTATTAAATATAGACTTTTTTTATTTTAAGACACATACATAGCCTGTCTCTGCCTCTCATTACAGCTTCTAAATTACACATGCATCCTTAATCAAAGATCCTCTCACTGCTCCCTAGATAGCCTTTTACAGGCACTGTCTCTTTTTCTTCTCAGTTCAAAACTCCCTCTAACTCCCCCTTTACTCTTTCAATGTACTTCTCTTCTGGTTGCATTTGCTTCCCTTGATACTCCACTTCAACTGACAAGTTTGCTCAGTAGGATTATCTCTGTATCTAATTAGCCCTTATTATCAATACAGGTAGCAAGTGAAAGAGCAATTAGCATCACATAACGTTTATAAGGCATGTTGTCTTCTGCTGTTTGCTGTCCCTGACAATACTAAAAGTCAAGAGAATATAGCTTTTTATTTACAGTAAATATAATAAAATATAATATTCTCAAACCCACTAATTCAGTTTCAGGTGTAACCAAAGTCTATCCTAGTAGCACTGAGTCAAATGTAAGAATTAATCCAGGATATGGAACTGGTCCACTGAAGGACCCACTCATGCAGAGCTAAACATGACATGATCATGCCACCCACATAATATAATATAATATAATATAATATAATATAATATAATATAATATAATATAATATAATATAATATAATATTGGGAGATCTGGGGACCTGGGTTCGCTTCCCGGGTCCTCCCTGCGTGGAGTTTGCATGTTCTCCCCGTGTCTGCGTGGGTTTCCTCTGGGCGCTCCGGTTTCCTCCCACAGTCCAAAGACATGCAGGTTAGGTGGATTGGCGATTCTAAATTGGCCCTAGTGTGTGTTTGTGTGTGTCCTGCGGTGGGTTGGCACCCTGCCCGGGATTGTTTCCTGCCTTGTGCCCTGTGTTGGCTGGGATTGGCTCCAGCAGACCCCCGTGACCCTGTAGTTAGGAATATAGCGGGTTGGAAAATGGATGGATGGATGGATAATCCTCTTTAATAAAATCCCTTTGTGCGTCCAGGTGTTCGTGTGTGTGTGTGTGTCTTCTGGTGAAGTGCGCATGCGCGGGGCACGGTGCAATGCGCGATATTGCTGTCAGAGAAAGTTAGAGGTGTTTTACGGAAATACAAATCAGTATTACTGCGAGAGGAAATTAAAGGCACACAATACAGTGACGCATATTACAGCCACATACAAGCCAGTATTACTGTCAGAGGAGATTAAAGGCATATTACCGACGCGCACGCCTGTATTACCGCCAGAGAAAATTAAACGTATATTATGGATGTACAAGCCAGCGGACGTACAAGACAGTATTACTGTCACAGAAAATTAAAGACACACAATACACGGCGGCAGCCCACGAAGAACAGTCAGCTCAGCAAGTAAGCATCAACAAACGAAAGGCTGAAAGAAAGAAAAATACGACCAACAAAAAGAATGAGGTCAAAGTCCCTTGCCATTTAATATGGACTGTTCCTACTAATGTTTATGCACTACTGTTCTAGCGCCCGTTATTGTAACGGGCTAAATGACTAGTATAATATAATGTTTTCTCTCTGTTGCACCTTCTATTGGAAGCTTGCATTTTATTCCAGGTTTACAGAGGTTTACATCTAATGTCACACTGTTATGTTTATGGTACAAATGAAAACTGGCCTGGTGTGAGTGATTGTGCCCCTTAGTCTGTCCCAATGGGTTCCAGCATTTTGCCTAATGTTGCCAAGATAGGTTTGGACTTTCCATAAGTCTACAAAAAAAATAGTACGTTAAAGGAATACTCTGCCCAAAAATGATATTTTTTTATATGTTACTTTGCCGGTGTACAGCACATGGTCACAATTTTGTTCTGTTATATCACAAACCTTTTTCACTTGCTCTGCACGAAATGACAAAATTAAAATTGTTTTTTGGGCATTGCTACAAACCACATGGGATAAGCAACATAAAAAAAATCTAGCGTTTTTGGGTGTAATATTCCTTTAAGAAAAAAGATAAATAAATAATATATTATAAAAACAGTGATATTTGTTTTTAAGGCAGTTAAACATCTTTAATCCAGTGAGTAATATACCACAATATGTGTCTGATTATCCACCTACAGGTTTCATAGCTGCTTATTCTGATCAGAGTTGAGTGCTCATAAATGTATTGATAAGGAGGTGCTCACTACTGCGGGATACTATTGTATAAAACTGTATCTATTAAGATGTATTTGCTCAACCCAACATTAAAAAAGGAAAAAAAATTTCTAATTAAACAGTTAAGCATGTAGGTCTTAGGCTTTAGTAACATCTATTAATCGTTAGAAGTTACTGGTACTGCTGTCCTATGTTTTTCTATTACAGTATTATTTTCACTAAGTAAATTCAAATTGTTCATTCTGGTATTAGTGGGAATAAAGATAAATTCACACGAGGCAGCCCTGAAAAGTTACACAGTGCACTGCTTCCCATTTCTGAATATCATTGATCTTTATCTTGACATAAAACAAGTCTCTTCCTTTTTCTTTCCACCTGTCAATTGAGTAATAGGATGGAATGCAAATGAATCGGCAGTACAAACTGGATCATGAGCATCGGCCATGTAAATAGCAAAATTAGGAGGCGGAGGGGAAGACGCATGTTGTTTTTGTATATTTTCCTAATGTAAAATATAAATAAATAACAGTTTATTATTCAAACCAAATTCCTGTATATGAAAGATTCATAACAGGCAGAGATTCTTCATTCTGATGTGAGATTGGATAAGTGCTGCTTTCCGGTTACTGGATTGATATTCTACACATGCAACTAAAAGGATTTTGCTTCTGTCACGAACAGATTTTATTGAAATGTGAGAGGACCCAAAAAGAGCAGATTTTTTTTTTTTGAAAAATGGCCTAACTTGGGACATCACACATTAGAAACACATTCTACTGTTGGCTGGCTGCTAGGATCTCCATGCATGCTGTACAAGGCAGTTATTATTTTTTCTACTATTATTAAAACAATAAAAGACTCTAACGTACTTCTGTCAGCCCAACTGCAAACACAGTTGGTGTAAATGATGAGGCACATTGACAGAGCCTGGGCTCTTTTATATTTTGGTGCTTGATTGTTTATGATTACAACTACACAAGAAGCCTTAGCTCTGTCAGGAAGCACTCAATCACTGATAAATACTTAGCGTTTACAGTTTAGTGCCATGATGGATGCCTCTGTAGTCGTTTTGTACTGTACATCTGTATATTATGTCTACGGTGGGCACTTCACATATTCCACAAGCACGCTCTCTCTCTCCCTTGCTTCTTTTGCATCTTTTAATGAGTATAGATGGGTCCTGTCTATAAAAATGCTTTTTGAAAGCATTGATGAAATATCTCAACCCAATAATTTGCCCTACATCACTAAATATCTTTAATATGTTTCTTTAAAGTAGTATTGAGGAAGGATTGCATTGCCTTTGGTTTTCCTTAACTACAGTATGTATCTTTCACCATTAAAAAAATAAATCACCATAAATTTGTCAACGAGTTCAGCTTTATAAATCAAAATGTGATTAGGTCAGATGTGCATTCCATTGTCTAGATCTATTTGTTTATTTTATAGACTCATTATTTTAATAAAACTATGACATATAAAAATATTGTGTCAAATTGTCTCGGTTTCACAGATTCTTGGCAACAGGATGAGCCAGAAGGCATGAACAGTATTAAACCAAAATGACTTGGAATTTTATTTACTTTACAGCTGCTGGAAAATTGAAAAAATAACTATGCTGTTACAGTATGCTTTCTCCTGATGCATACAGTCACTGCCATGTTTATAAAAGCACAAATATGCGTAAATACGGCACAAACTTCTTCATTCAGACTGTTCAAATTAAGACAACAAAGGATCGAAAAGAATGCATAAAGTGCATCCACATCCTACATTCCCTTTCTTTCTTACCATGTTAACTGCTACTGAGTCATCTAATTCAATGACAAGCAATGCACAGCAGTCATTCTGTACTGTCCCAAAAGCATAAAAAGACAAGCGTAAGGATGTGGTGGATATAAAGTGAAGGAAAGGGAGAAAGACTGTGCCATATGGTGGTTGGCTGGATGACCACCTATTTCCAGCTGGACACACCCAGAGGGTAAAAGAGTGCCTGGGGTGCAACATATGTAAAAAATTGTGTCACATCTGTGAATGATTAAATAAGACATAATGTTCAGGATTTATCCACTATAAATATTAGTCAGGAAATTTAGGCAGATTCCTGGTGAATCAAGCTGTTATTACATGGCTGTGCCTGTCTTTCCAGTTAATTTGATGAGTAGTATATAGAGAGGGAAAGAAATGTATTAGGCCTGGAAACATAAACCACCAGTATGTGATTTAGAAACACAACGGGCAGAAGGGAAACGGGTAGCCTGCTGTCAAATTAAAAATAAACAAATCCACAGCTTCCAGGGCTGCCATGATGCAGAAAAATGTGTCTTTTCAACCTGCATTGGTAAACCTGCCTCACCACCACCACCACCATTCAGCACAGTGTGACCTTCCTTCCTAAATTCCCAATTCCTAATTGCTTCTTTCATCCCTCATTTTCACTGCTGTTTGGTGTAAAGGTCCCTATCTGATCTATCAGTACCCAGAGAGATCCAAGATTGTCACTTCACAGAGCAGTATTATGGTCAACAAAATTCCACAAGCAACATAAACAAATTAATAAAAAAACCTGCCTTGCACAGATTAACTGAGGTTAAGCTGAGAAGGAAAGCACCAAAATAATCGAGACAAAAATAACAAGCGCGTAGCTCTGTAGAGGCAAGGCTGTTGGAGCAGATGGTGTTTTGACACAAGCACCTCTTCAGTGTTGTGTGGAAGATGGGGTCTGTGCCTGTGTGTTCGTGTTCAGCACTTTTAAAAAGGGAGTCAATAGTATGTACTCCATTTATTGAAGGATCAAACACTCCCGCCACTTAGATAAGCCTATGCAGAGGTATTGGAATGGAGGCTTCATCCAAACGTTTAACCACAGATTCAGGGTGAGCAGGGTGGACTCTCTTCTGCCAGTGAAACAGTAGACCAGCTCTTTGTTCATGCACAGATATTTTAAGGATTATGGAAATTTGTTCATCCTACCTACAAAAGCTCTGTGGACTAGGAAAAGGTAATTCAAGGTGTCTTGTGAAAAGTGCTACAAGGGTGTACCAGGCTGGTTAGTACAAGTCAAGTTAGTACAATTAGGATGTTGGACTCCACAGGGGATCATCTTGTCTACTCTTTTTTTTTGTGATTTTCATGGAGTATATCAATGGGTTGGCTTTTTGAGTTTAATGCATTTGGCATGAAAAATAACACAGATCTCTGATAAAATATATTATATATATATCCATCCATCCATTTTCCAACCCGCTGAATCCGAACACAGGGTCACGGGGGTCTGCTGGAGCCAATCCCAGCCAACACAGGGCACAAGGCAGGAACCAATCCCGGGCAGGGTGCCAACCCACCGCAGATTTTATATATATATATATATATATATATATATATATATATATATATATAAAATATATTTTATATATATATATCAGCAGAGAGTCAGTTGTTATCAAGTAACAAGGGAGCAGCCAAACAAAGTGAAGGAGTTTGTGAAGTGAAGATCTTGTTTATGATGGTGTACAGTACTGTCATAATGAAGAGGAAGCCAAGAAGAAGCTTCTGATATCGGCATGAGCAACACTGGAGCACCACAAGGAGCAGCCCTGCCTCCTTTTCTCTTCACTTTGGACATCTCAGACTATAAATATAACACCAGGTCTTGTCACTTGCAGAATTTCTTAAATGATTCTGCACTTATGGGATGCATTGATGATGAGAACGAGACAGAGAAAAGGAGTTGGGTAGAGAACTTTGTTTCCTCATGCAAACAGAATGGTCTGCATCTTAATATCAGCAAAACCAATGAACTGGCTATTGACTTTCGCTGTACCAAACACCCTCTATATCCAGTCACTCACTATTCAGGGAGGTAGTGCACTCCTACAAGTGCTTGGGGGTCTACATCAATGACAGGTTGGTCTGGTCTCTGAACACATATGTACTATAAAGAAAAGGGCATAGCAGGTTATTTTTGCTTAAGAAACAACTTTCCTTTTATAGTGCGCAGTAACAAACTTCATATCTTTTACAACTCTGTAATGGCCAGTGCAATTTTCCACACAGTGATGTACTTGACTGGTATCTTCTGAATCAACAAGCTAATTATAAGGGCAGGCTCAGTTAGGAGACACACTCTGGACCCCCTGGAGGTAGTAGCAAAAGGAAGAATTAAAACAAAAATGAGTGTTGTTATGAACAAGTCTGCACATCCTCTCTCCATGACACACTAACACTGAGGACTTTCACCCAACAAAATATTCAGCAGAAGTGTGTGAAGAAACACGACTGGGGCTCCTATATACCAACAGCAATACGGCTGCATAATGCCTCACTGTGATTGGGACTGCCAAGTTGGATTTTTTAGACATTATGATGTGTGTTCAGACCATATTGCAAAAGCCAAATTTCCTCTTGGGGGAGGGATGGACAGACAGACTAACTATCTATCTATCTATCTATCTATCTATCTATCTATCTATCTATCTATCTATCTATCTATCTATCTATCTATCTATCTATCTATGTAAGTACTGCTTTATTTACATCCCCTTATTCATTTATGGTGACAAACTCTGGGCAGTGACTGAAATAATAAGATTTTGAGTACAAGCAGATGAATTCAGGTTCCTCCAGGGGGTTTCTGAGCACGGATGTGTGGTGGTAACCTTGTAACTGACTGAAAATAAAATTAAAATAAATCAAAATCACCTGCTATTGTATTATGCTAATTTCAATACTTTTTCTACTTTAAATGTACAGAGAAGTAAATAATTGAAATAATACCTCAGAAAAAAAATCAGAAAGGAGAGCAGCAGATTCAGAACAGCAAGTGGTATGAAACACTACCCTGTGATCTATCGACAGAAAAACAGCATCATGCAGATTATCATGGCAGTGTGATGGTTATCACACTCCATTAAACAAAGAACTCTCAGCATAATTTCTGCATTTAACCTTTTCTTTAATCACACATTACCCCTTATTATTTTTGTCACAGCCCCAAGCCATTCTGGAAGGGGGACTTAGTGTCTCCAGATCTATTTATTGGAATTTTGGGTTCCTTTCACTAAAAGGAAAAACAAGAATATTATGCACAAAGATGGTTAGGTGCTAACTGCAACAAGATTAAGGGTGATAAACTTTGGAAAAATATTATTTCTATTTACTTTTACCTTTCCACTTTCTCACCCGGTCAACACCATTTACAAAGGCTGCATGTTGTCCTGGTGTTGGGAAAGGTTCATTCTCAATGTCATGCTGTTAAAGTCACTTTCAGTGTGAGTGATTATCGATGTGTTCTGCGGGATCTTGTCTTATCACTGGTACTATAAAGTTTGATTCCAGCTTGCCATGATCCTACAGAGAAGAAAAAGGATGAGTAAATAATACTACAGAGAGACTAATACAATATTCCAAATGATATACCATAATGATGTTTCATAGGAAGCCTTATTACATCTAGTGATAACAAAAGCTTATATAACATATCCTGTCATCCATCTCAGCTTTCCCAGCCACTTATTTCAGTCAGTAGCAGGAGAACAACCTTGTAATAGCCATGAATATGTACACGTTGAATAATAAGGCTTATATAAGCAAATAAGTAATTTGTTCCATAAATGCCTCAGGTTACAAGAACAGTGTAATTTGGCAGCTACAAGATTTTTGCTGTGATTTATAGATTGCATATGACCCCATGGTGGGGCTCAAAGAACCAAATCATAGGCAAAAAATAACAAGAGCACAGACAAACATGAGGCCAGTATGTGAACATAACTGTTGAAACACCTAATGTGCATTTCCTGTGCATTACTTTTAACAAGAATATGGTGACTTCATTATTCTTGGCAGGGTACAAAAAAGGGGTAAGAGGTCAGTTGGTCTTTGTTGATTCTTCTTAAGAATCTTTCATATGGTTTGTTATCTACGTTTTTATAAAGTATAGAACATATATATGGAGATGTGTGGTGTTAATGGAGACCACAAACAAAAATAACTTATAGGTTGGCTTGAATATTTTAGGCAAATGCCAGATGCACTGGTTGTATAATTTTAAAAAAGGCTGCTTAATGTATTCTACCATCTGTGCTTCATAAAGCTGCTGGGCTCGTTTGCATTATCTATCCCTGGCTACTTGTAGCTGCTGCTAAAATACAATGCTTTTTCTGTTTATCTGTGAAATCCAACGTTGCTGACCTGGTATGTGAGCCCTTGCCTTAGTTTTGTCTGCAGGAATTAATACCAGTCTGCTGGAACTGTGTGAATGAAAAATATTATGATTTGACAATGCAAAGTCACAGCATCAGTCTGTATGTCAGAGGGCATTTAAAATGATGTTTTAAAACTAGGTGGGGGTGGGGTCCTGTTAAAAAAAAAGGTTAAATAAGATTCTTACCCATGATTCACAGTAGCCTTGTCCTTTTTTGTATTATTTAAAGGAAAGGTTTGCTTAGCCCAGTGCTTTTCAACTCAGTCAGATTCTCTGGGGACTTAAAAGAATTGCATAACCCCCCCACTCCTTACCCCTCGGCAAAGAAAAAGGGTATGAGGTCTGGGGTGTTTGGGAAGGGGGGGGGGGGGGGGGCTTGGATTGTGCTTTGCACACTTTAGATCTGAGGATGCCAGAAAGGTCAAGCTCAGCAAAATAAAGAATGTCTAGGGTGAAGGGCCTGCGCTAGCGGCCTGCGCTCATGTTTCATAGGCCACCCGTCTAGTCCAGACAACAGCACAGCATGGGGCTGCTCTCTTTGCTTTAACAGGGCCCATTACTTTAACTCTTACTTCCCCAAATTGTTATTTGCAAAACAAAACAATAACTGCTTGAGTATGTGAAAATAACTTTTACTATATAGCAGATAGCCATTCTGATATTATCATTTTATTTTGCTTCAACCGAATGTTTAATAATAAGATACTGCGATATTAAATTGGCTTTAACCCTGGAGAAATGAAAAAATAATTTTGTGCCTTGTGGCTTTAGTTTTTTATTATATTTATAACCAACATGCAAACATTCTTGAGTAAAGAGCAACTGTGATCTGGCAAATCATGAAATACTAGCAATTAAAGTGTATTAAAGTATAGGTTTTGACTCCCAGTCATACTGTTGACTAAGCAATGCTGTCATTAACAAAACCAAATTAAAAGGAAGCCAAGTAGGGTCTGCGTCTAGTTCCTCCTCAGTTCTGATGTCACCACCCTGGAAAAAGAACATGAACCTGGGACCTGACTCCATCAACAAGAATATATGTATAGACTGCTTGCATAGCAAAATTGCCTCCTTTCAAAATAATACAAAGCTGGCAATATTTTTTATATTATACTAGGGGGCTCTGCCCTCTGCTCGCTTCACTCACCAACCCTCAGGTGGGTGCTACGCGCTAGCCACCTCGCGGCACTGCAGCTCACATACGGGCATGCGGATGTACAATTTAAACAGATTGTTATTTTACATATGCATAATAGACCTAACTATTTTACATTACAGTGAGAAATTAACCATAGTAAAAAATAGTAAAATGTAATAAATTGAAAGAAAATTATGTTTCATGTTGCATTAGAGGTATTCGTTGCATTATACATTTTCGTTCTGTTTGGCTTTGAAATTAACACGCAAATACTTTTAAAACTTACACTTTTAATATAAAACTTCAATAAAAACAATATTTGGAATTAACTTTTCGTCAATATTGCATTGAATTTTGATTCCATGTTTGGAGTTACATTGTGACAATGCAATGTATAACTGCCCATGAGTGAATATCGTTTCATTCTCTCTAATAAATAAACTGACTTTTTCAAATGTTTGTCCCTGTGATTTATTAATTGTAATAGCAAAAGCTATTCTAACGGGAAACTGTAAATTTTTTAATATAAATGGCATATCAAGATTTCCTTTGTTATCCCCTGAAGATGTACTACATTACCTTTCTTGTCACCTGTTAAAATTTTACATGTCAGAATTGCTCAACCAATTTTGAGTACAACTAATCTTGTCCTATTGCTTAGCCCATCACTTATACATAAATTACGCAATAACATTATGATACATCCTTCTTTCAACATTAATTTGGTGAGAGGACCGTAGGCGTGGGCCGTTAACCTGCAATGGTTGAGAGGAGGACAGGACTTGAAAAAATTGCTTGGCAATAGTTTTGTCTCGTCTCAAGATTTTCTCTTATAATAGAGAGATTTATTGTGCAATAATTAATTTACCAAGATAGTCAGAATGACCAATCAACAATTAAACGATAATTAAGAATGAGCTGACAACTTTTCAAGCAAAATTTGTTGAACGGAAATTTAAGAAAACTAAGAAAAGAATTCAAGAAATTAACTCTTGGCCATCAAAGAAAAAAAAGAGAATCAACATGTAATCTTAAAAATAGAAAGAGACATTAAAACCAAAAAGATACGACAAAATTGTTTTACTTAGATCGAGATACTAGACTAACCAAAGCTAAGCCAAGAACCAAGAAAACAGCTAGGATATTAAATATGGAATATTAAAAAACTCAAAATTAGAAACCTCCCAGCCCGAGTATGTGGAGCCAAGTCAAATGCTACAGCAAAGAGCTAAATAAGCAATGAGCGCGATTATTACCCTCGGGTGACTGCAGCTCAGTTAACAGCAATACCTGAGGTTCCTGGAATAACTGCAATGCTATAGATAGGGACCAGAATTACCTCCAAAAAACCTTCATTCTTAATCAGAAAGTGAATTGCGCCAACCTTTAAAGTGTTGCAGCACTGGGCTACAGGCCACAAATGCTGAAACCATGCACCTAGCTGAGGTCAGCATATCATGGCAATGAATCAACAAAATAGAGGTGTCTGAGAAAAAAAACAAAATGGTAGCAGAAAGCAGGCAAATATAATATTATTACATGTTTAATCAAAAAACTTACATCTACTGTAAATTAGAATCTGGATATTTCAAACTCAGAATTGTGATAAAAGAAAGAAGAACAACAGTATAACAGCCAGGAAAAATTAAAACAAAATCCACTTTATAACATCAACTGGCTGTCCTACTTCATTTGACTCCAGCTATATTAAAGCCAAGGAGGAAGAAACCTAAAGAGCTATATTAAAAAACGCTAATAAAATGAGCAAAGAGAACAAGGACAAGGTAGAGTTAATGAGATTATGGCAGTCTTGTGGCTGCACACCTATGCATCTAACTTTGCTCATAAGTGCATCTGGTACTGGAGGGCTAGAAGGGAAGGTTTATGACTGTGTTCCCCATGTGACTGTGTGAGAAATGCAACAAGAGTGTGGAGTTTTAGAACTACTGCAGTGTATCATTCAGTCCAATGTTTGGCAGGGTAAGGGTTGTACTCACAGACTTGTCAAGTCCATTCAAACTGGGTGTCTACGAAGGGAGCATTGTATTGCCTCTCTGCTCCTGTTTGAGCTCTTCTATTAAAGAGCTGTCAAGGAATGAAGAGTATCTAATCTGACAGCTAGACAGTTGCATTCTGTGATTGGTGGCGCACACCTGAGCAATTCAAGTTGAAGTTGAAGTTGATGTACAGAGTAGTTCTTCCTTACAAATCTAACCAACACGTTCTGCCACTGTGATCAGCAAGTAGTCAGGCATGTACAATGCTGCTGGGACAGACTTTCAACCCCACATGATCCAAACTTTAATAAGTCAGTTCAGAAAATAAGTGAATGTATCTTGAGCAGAGAACATTAAATCTAAGGTGCTTAATTTATCAAATAAAAAGATGTATATACAAGACAAAAGGGATATTACATTTTCTTTGGTGAATTCAGCAAGTTCCACTCCCTCTGACAAAAGAAATCACACTACAGTGCATTGTTCAACAATAGCAATGGTGAGTCCATATTCACTTAACCTTGGCTTCAACTAGACTAACAGCAGAACGCTGTGTTGTACGTGTTCAAACTGCACATAAGTGTTGTGATATATGGCCAGCAGTTCATCCCGGCCAATACCCCCACGCCGCCAGGTGGAGCCCTTCTTGCAACATGGAGGTGCCCCGAGTTCCAGCAGGGCATCATGGACAGTGGAGTTTTACATCACAGCCCTGCTGGATACCATGGGGGCCTCCAGGGGACGCTGCAGGAAGGCACGAGGATTTTTATTATAGCCCAGAAGTACTTTCTAGTCACGGGAATGGAATTAACGAAGTACTTCCGGGATGAAGAAAAGAAGGAGTTTTCACCTGATCCGGAAGTGTTATGAAATCACGTGGACTGAGAGAAAGAAGCACTTCCGGGTCAAGGACTATAAAGGACTCTGGGAAAACCCAGCAAGTTGAGCCAAGTTGGCAGGAAGGGTGACTGAGCTGCTGGGAGTGGAGGAATTGTGTATTGATTAATGATTGTTTATTGGAGTATTGTGGAGTGGAGGTGCTTTGTGCACACTGTTATTATAATAAATTCAAATATTTAGACTTTTACCTGGTGTCTGACGTGTGGTCTGAGGGTTCAAGGGGACGACAGCACCCCCTATCTGTCACAGCGTGTATTGCATTAGCTTCTATCCACTGTGGATACCATGCAATTTTCAAATTACCTTAACTTTGATTTTCCCTCATATGTGGTAGTTTTACCCTGTGGTAATTTTTTGTTGCAAAAGAAATCCTACTCATTACGATAGGAGTTATAGGTTTGAATCCTTGGGAAATGTGCTTTTTCCCAGCCAAGTGTGACCTCTAAATCTGAGAAGCCAGTTTGCTCTCTGCAGGTTAGTCTAGAGCAAATGTTTAAGTACCTTGAAGACTCTCGATTGACCTACAAATGGTGTAGTAGTTGCAGTTTGCAAGTGTTGCACTATATGGTAAATTTGTTTAATTTGTAATTTGTATTTTATATTTAAAATTATTACAGTGTTTGGAGCCTCAGAATGGCACCATGCAAAAATAAATTGACTTGATTGTGGTGGAGAAGGAATAGTCAAGTATGGAAGGACATGAAGCTCAATTTGCCAGTTTCAATTTCAATTTTTCAGTTATGCATCCCTATTCCAACCCTCACAACATTCTTGAGTGAGGATTTCACTCTTGAAGTATAAGTTCAAGTTGAATGGGCAAGAAATGATTACTGACTCTGGACAAATAGGTGGGATTATATTTTCAAGTTGACCTGGAGACAGTCCTTAAGGATAGAGGACAATGTGTTGCCACCATTCATCTCACCAAGATATGACTGAGTAAAAAAATGAATGGGTGGATAAAACACTAAAATCAGAAGCATGCAGCTGGCCTACAAATGCAATCAGGAAGGACTCCCAAGTTTCAAACTTAATAAGACCGAAGACTGATGAGATATGAAATTAGCTGACTTTTAATAGCAATGATGATTAATATACAGCACATTAAATAACCAGCAGTGTTTAATTAATGCTCCAAAGGCTCAAGTAATTATTTTTCATTGTCTCCCAGGAGCCTTTGTAAATGGAAGCTATATTCAGAGAAGAATAATTTAAATAGCTTAATTTAACTTCAATTTAACATTTAAATATCAAAGAAAGCTTTGGCAATGTCCTTTAGATTGCACATATCATTATATTTTCCCTGGGCTCGTGAGTGACCTGTTTTCACAAAATACCTAGTCAGTGTCCTCAGCGAAGTCTCTCAGTCCTGAAACTCTTTCAGAAATAAAGGTAGATACAGGTGGCAAGTCGGTGTTGCTTCTGCTCTTTTTCATTATTCAAGATGGAATAAGTGCAGTAAATAAATAAATAAAGTTGAATGGGCATAAACAAAGTATACAGAAGAGCCAGCTAGGATTCTCTTAGTGTTTTAGCAGTCTTCAAACTATGTCTCCGATTTTATGCTCCATTAGCACCCCAATGACATACACCTTCAGGTCACTAACAACAGAGATTAATAACATACTGTAAAGGTCTAAGTTGATCATAGAGTTAATGAAGACCATAACCCAAAATCAAATTTTATTTTGCCATTGAAAGTCTTCCCTTTATTTTAAACAAAGCTCAGGTGCTATTTTACCTGTGTAGTTTTCTTATATAACATTAGGACCATGATGTCACAGGCATCACATACTTAACAAGCATGTAGTATCATCCATCCATCCATCCATCGTCTAACCCGCTGAATCCAAACACAGGGTTGTGGGGGTCTGCTGGAGCCAATCCCAGCCAACACAGGGCACAAGGCAGGAAACAATCCCGGGCAGGGTGCCAACCCACCGCAGGACACACACAAACACACCCACACACCAAGCACACACTAGGGCCAATTTAGAATCGCCAATCCACCTAACCTGCATGTCTTTGGACTGTGGGAGGAAACCAGAGCGCCCGGAGGAAACCCACGCAGACACAGGGAGAACATGCAAACTCCACGCAGGGTGGACCCGGGAAGCGAACCCAGGTCTCCCAACTGCGAGGCAATTTCTTTACCCACACAACTCAAAAAAGGCTTCAGTAACTAAAATTAGACTTGAAGACTGGATTCTTAACCAATGATCAATGAATGAGGGAGAGAGGTGAGTCTTCAATTCAAAAAGTCAGCCAGTCCCATGTGGCTTTAGCTTCCTGTTTATGACATGCCCTGATCTTTAGAAAAGTATCTATTTAAGACTATTTTAGCAAAAAACCATGTGATTTGTACTGTATGTTTTGATTATACAACTGGATATCTGACATGTTGCTTATGCTACACAAGTAATGCGAGATTTTTTTTTTCATGGATGTTTTTTCACATCATTTACTGTTGTACAGCATTGATCACTATCAGCTTGTACTATACCAGATTTTTCTCTCCAATGTCTATGAAAACATGAGATTAGATAGATAGATAGATAGATAGATAGATAGATAGATAGATAGATAGATAGATAGATAGATAGATAGATAGATAGATAGATAGATAGATAGATACTTCATTAATCCCAATGGGAAATTCACAAATTAAAAATTTGTCTCAGCCATCACTACACACTACATGGGGTAAGTAACATAAAAAAAAATTTTTTGAGTGAGGTATTCATTTAAAATACAAAAACAACATCATCGGCACAATCCTGACAGTACTGGTAAATATTAATATGCCAAGAATTTACAGCAGTTTTTCAAAGTAAAGTCCAATTTGATTTCTTGGGAAAAATACGATAGTAAAAAACAGTTAAAATACACTATTTAAATTACAATGGAAATAAACATAATTTTGGAATGTGGAATCTACTGACTTAATAGTGACCATATGTGCAATTAAAGCTTCACAAGAGAATGTTCTGCCTTGCTACAAAAATGGCAGGAAGGAATCAAAAAACTGGACCAGGAGATGGATATAATCCAAAAAAAGTCAAAAACTTTAGTTTTACTTCAGCTTTGGTAATGATCCTAACTGAAGTACAAGATCCAAAAGGCAACCAATATATAAGCAATAAATTTCAAGTCTTTCTTACAAACCCTATACACACATTACTATACTACACTTCAAGAAGTTTAATTTGATTTACCCAGACACATTCTACTGTCACAATGGTGACATCACATACCACAAGTCATGGTTGTCACATGGTAGCAACAGGAGTAGAGACTGTACCCAAATCTGTCACAAAATGTGGTTCCATTAAAAAACAAGACACAAAATAATTTTAGGTTACAGAAAATGACCTCAATCTAAAAAAATAATCACAGAAATAAACTCTACATATTATAAACAGTCATAAAAAAGCAGGAACATATATGGAGTTATTGTAGAGAAAAATAAAACAACTATCCCCAATCATAAGAGAGGACACTTTTGAATGTGCCTAAAGCTAACAAAAACATTCTCACATTGTAGCCATGCTGTTCCATGGAGGCCACTATGGGAAGCCAGCTTCTGTCAGAAATGGATGGTGCTTCTAGAGTCACAAGGTGAGTGGATTCTACTGTGTATGAGAGTGATCACCATCTTGATCATCAGGTTATCTTTGTTCAGTGGCTAAATTGGACTAAGAAACACTTTTAGCATTGAAGAAAGTGTAGGACCTTCCCCCTTTGGCTAAACATAAAGATGTCATGGAAAATAAATAACAGAATAAAGTAACTAGTAATATGTACTTGAAACATATCAACATACAAAATACACATTAAAAACAATAAAATACAAAAAGGGAGAAAACAAAAAACATTTTTGAAACAAATTACAAAAATAATTTACAAAAGACAGTTAAAAAAATCTCTACATAAAAATAATAAGATGTAGTCAGGTGTCACCAAGAAGGAACAAATGCAAGTGGTCCGTGTAAGATAATAAAACATCTGTGCATCACGTTGCCTGGCATGTACAACAGGACTGGAATGTCCGGCAAAGAAAGGCAACAAGAAACACAAAGAAAGAGGGATTTAAAGCATATCCAGTGAACAGAGGTTTGCAAATGGATGTTGCAATTGAAACAGATGGACTTATCATTGTACCATTATGGCCATTTTAATGCATGGGTGTTTCACTATGATAGTAAATAAATAAAGTCACACAAGACATGGATGAAACCCTGGCCACAGCATATCAGTCTGGTTTGGAACTTTGCATAAACCTATTTTTGAGTACTTATTTCTGTACTGTCCCATGTCTATGATTCTGTCTGTTTCTTTTTGGAATTTTTCATCACCTGGTCCTTCACTCTTTCTAATAAATTGTGACAAACATGGATGGACTGGCAACACAACATGGATGGAGAGTAGTCTCTTACCCGGCTGGGAGCCAGTTATGGAAGGAAGGAAGGAAGGAAGGAAGGAAGGAAGGAAGGAAGGAAGGAAGGAAGGAAGGAAGGAAGGAAGGAAGGAAGGAAGAGAAAGAGAGATAAAAAATTGTGCTTGTTGACAGTGGAAGAAAATCTGTATTAGGTATTACTGTAAGGGGCTCCTCAGACCCACAAACCTCAAATACAACTGTACAGGCACCAGTTCCAGGTTCAAACAAATTCACAAATTTACCTTTACAGGTTTTCTTTCACTGTCAATAAACACAATTCGTTCTCTCTACATTTACTTGTTTAGTTGACGCCTTTATCCAAGGCAACTTACAACATTTACAACACAACTGTTTCCATTTCTTTTGCTTTTCCAATTTGGAGCACAGGCAGGTCAAATGCTTTGCTTATGGTCACAGAGCATCAGTAGTGGGATTTGAACCAACAACCTCAGGGTTTAAAGTCCAAAGCCTTAACTACACCACACTGCCTGTCTCTGTCTTGCTTTCTCTTTCTCCCAGCCCTTTCCTTCATTCCTTAATGGTTTACAATCTGGGTAAGGAGCCATCCTCCATCCTTGTCCAAATGGCAGTCCCTCTAATATGTCTATCACAAAACATTGTGAACACCGTTACATATACCATGTTCCTATCATTAGTGCCCAGGATTTTCTGACTTGGTTAAACTAGTTAAGGATCTAGTTCACTGTCACATTAGATGACTTTTCCAGTGATTTTTACATGTAGACTTCATCTCCATAATCTTAGTGAGTCTGAGGCAGTCTTGATGCACTCCCTTGACTCTCGGTTGTGTAGTCTGACAGGCCCAACTAGTCTGTAACTCACCCTGACAAATTTAAAGAGGTTTGATTTTTGTCCTAAGTCATAGCGGTGGGCTCTGTGCAAGTGAGTGCTGATAGCCAATGAGATCTCATCCATCAGTACAATGCATATAATGCAGTAATGAGGAATAAAGAATATGGGAGCTGTGGTCCTCACAAACAGAAGAGAGGGTCGTCTGTCTGATGTCTGATGTTTTACATAGCACGATAGAATGAAAAAAAGGAAAAACAAATTGCAGCTGAATTCGTTGTTCCTGTAAACCCTTAGCATGGCCACCAGTACTGTCAGAAGTTATGTTATTGGCAGCCAGATAAAGGGGAAAATTCGTGACACTTGAGAAATGTGAAATTGTACTGGAAAGTCATCACACAGTGATGTAATTTAGCATCTTCAGCAATTACTATTCATGAAAACTGACATCCTGGGGCGACATCATAAACTGTAGTCATCAAGTGTGACATCCCTTCCGACTAGATGTCACATGATGTGACATTAATTTCAAGTGGAAAATGAGATTCTGAATGCAGTGATGATATGCCAAATCTCATTCACTGCCTAAGTAATTCAAGAAAACAAGGACAGACAAAGGAAATGAAAAGAGAATGATGTTCTATTTTATATTCTACATTATACTAATCATTTTACTGTTAAGGTTTGAAATGTACCAATAAAAGTTCAGATATTTCTTGGCCTGCTGACATTTGCAACCCACTTGGCCTACAGATAACCCAACTAATCTCTCTTCAGCCACATGAAACACTGTCTTCCTTAATGGATCTGCTTCAGTCCACAATACTTCCAGTCTCTGTAATTCTAATAACAGTTGGCTTGTGGCCTCTTTAATTTCTATGTTTGTAGTCATATGAGCAATTGTGTGTCACCACTCTCTCCCATTATTCATGTTGAAGCCAGCATATGGTGCTGCCTTGTGGGCTGGACACCAGGTAGTTTTACACTACTGACCAAACCAGTCAGTGAAAGAGTTAAACACCCAACAAATGTACCGTTATTTTGTTTAATCCTTACAATGTCTTCAACCACGGACTAAATGCTGTGCCTTATGTCTTTTTGACCTGATTCTCACACCCCTTTTAAAATGTGCTGGATGTCAGATTTTTCACCCAAAGCTATTTTATAATGATTTACCATCTTAACCTGTATACTGATGATTGCAAGTTTTTGCACAGATGACATTTAGGATGTTTTTTATGGGTTGTGAACAAGTACATTGAACAGAGATTAAAAATCTACTGAAGTATATGGTGGGTCAGAACTGACCCAAAAGACATAGCAGCATTTAAAATGCACAGCTGAAAAGATGACATGTATGTCATGAACATACAAACTACCCTGAGCATAGAGAAAAATCCATTAAAGTCAACTGTGGGGAAAAACTGACCCATGAGACATGGCAAGGGAAATATTTTTAGGAGCTGTACAAATTATTGGATGCTTAATTTTTTATTTTACTGTTTGTTAATTTGGGAAATGTAGGAAAACCTGCACAGATGAAATTTAGAGAACTTTTCCTGATTTCAAACTCAAAACGGTGTCAAGTTTGACATTAAACACTGTAATGGTTAACTTAAATTACTCTAACGTACTAAACTAGGCACTTTGATATCAGTGCCCCCTAGTGTCCAGCACGTACTAACCCCCTCATCCCCAACAAGCCACACTGGCTGCAAATTCAGTTCTCAGGCATTTAAGTGCCATTTGCTTTTCAGGTGAATTTTAGTAATTTGGGTCAGACTTGCAGCTGACAAAATACAGCATATGGTTTTATAAATAGGAATAAGAACACAGTGCCATCCTTCTAATTATTACTGCTTAGATTTCTACTGACTTTCTTACCAAAGCGAGAATTATTATTGTGTGTGGGTAGAGCAATTTTAGCCCCGACATGCATGTTAAAAAAAGTAAGCAGAGTCACATTTTAATAATCAATATGCCATTAAGCAAAAAAAAAAAAAAAAACAACAAACATGAGAAAAGGACATTAATCACTTAAAGGGATCAACCGACTCCAGTCTAGCAACTTCATTATCACTGCCAACTTCATTATAATAAACAGAGTAGAGATATAAAGAACCCAGTCAAAGAACGAGAGGTAATCAAGAGTGCACTAGAAGTAAAAAGCATTCATAACACTTTATCTGGGTGTTAAAAATGAAGAGCAAAGCAAAATGCCTTATTGTTCTCAGCTAGTTACAGCATGGCTTAAAGAAACCAATACGAGAGATGCTGCCAAGGCCTGTGGTTACCAAATACAGCTTCGTCCTCCACACGTTTACACTATGAGTGAGCAAACGGTAACATCTTTCTTTAAGCCTGGATAGAAAAGAAATGCTGTCTGCATTCTTCTAAAACTGTTGCTTCACTTTTTTGAAATACAAATCCACCTGATTTTATAAACTCACACCTACCTGCCATTCCTGCAAGCACTGGTTGAATGAGAAGTCAGCAGCACAGAAGAGGAAAGCATTACGAAATGTCTTCATTTAAAAAAGAGCCTTTCAAGTTGAAAAGCACAAATATGGGTTTTAAGCACTTTTAATATCACATACTAACGACATGCGTACTCTACAAACGTGTTTGGGAGTGTTCAGTTACGGTTCTAGAGGTTCACAGCACCTGAAGGTTTTCAGTTTAAGCAGTTTCATATTTAGAATCTGATTGTTTACTAATGTAATGAGTCATTTTGGGCTTAGTTTTAGTTAACTTGCTTGTTACAACAGAGAACACGTAATTGCCTATTTTAGTTTTAAACTGCTGCTTTTAATTGTTGCCTGTTGTGTTATCCAGCCATCAGTTAATAATGGGGTGCAAATGACATAGGAACCAGCAGCTAACATGCTTCCATTTAAACCTGTGTAAATACATCATGAAATATCCGTGCCAATAGAATGTTTTGAAATAAATGAGAGCAAAGGGAAGGACCGCAAAACATTTGAATAAAGTTCTCAGAAAACAAAAAATATAGTTTTTGTCTTGGAAGAATGAAAGCACTAACAAGCCATATAATTAAATACCAAATTTCATTATCTGTTAGGCCTAGCTTCTAATTATGAAACTGGTTGGATTGAAAACTTGCAGCCACTGTGGACTTCCAGTAGCCATAATTGAGTACCCTTGATTTAAGCAAACTAGTGACTAAAGTATTCAACCAGTTCAGTCCCCACAGCCATTCGGTTTACCTGCCTGTCAACCAGTTGTAAAAAATGCATGTAGTATTGTTAGACTTATGTAGCAGCTTGGATGGTATTCACTATGAAAAGATGCTAAAACTAGTTGTGTTGTTTTATTGACTTACAAATCACAAGGGCACATTACAATTGTTTCTGCATTTCTATAATGGGGGAAATAAAAGTTAAAGGGGCTTGCTCAGTGTTACTGAGAACTGACTCAACAATAGGGATTAAAGTGTAATGAAAATTAAACATTATGTATTTATATCCCAACCATCTAACTGTTACAGGGCCATATTGTAGATACTGAAGTCTGGACATCAGGCAATATGCTTTAAAGCAAAGTAACATTTCTGAGTCTGCTAAATCCAATTCACAGCCTGGGGAGTTTACCAAAAGAGAAACCAACCCCTCACGGGACCCTCATTCATTCTAGGACTTAAACCGGGCCAGTGTAGAATTGCCATTTAACATAATGCACACATCTTGGAAGGATATGGGAGAAAAACATACTCCAGCATTGAGCCTAGACAATGACTAGGCATGGGATTTAAACCAAGGACACTGGAACTGTGAGACAGCAGTAGCACTGACCACTGCATGATCACAATGGTCACCTTTTAAAGGTCAATTCCAAGTAAAGTGATTTCACTTCACACTCAACCAGGACGCAACACAAGTACATAGAACAGGACCTGGGAGGTAGCTTTACCACAAGGTGTAATTAAAATTCTCCCATTTCCCACTTCAACTTAAAATGGGCCACAGTCTGTTTTTATGGAGTTCCAATAACACTGACTTTATGGCTCTTTCTATAAGAAAGATCAGGCAATAGTCCAAATAACCTGATTTTCCCAAATGATGTTTAATTTACCGACCCATCACCTGTAAATTGTAATATGCATGGCTCCAACCAGCCCTCATGATCCATCCATCCATCCAGTTTCCAACCCGCTGAATCCGAACACAGGGTCACGGGGGTCTGCTGGAGCCAATCCCAGCCAACACAGGGCACAAGGCAGGGAACCAATCCTGGGCAGGGTGCCAACCCACCACAGGACACACACAAACACACCAAGCACACCCTAGGGCCAAGTTAGAATCGCCAATCCACCTAACCTGCATGTCTTTGGACTGTGGGAGGAAACCCACGCAGACACGGGGAGAACATGCAGGGTCCCCAGGTCTCCCAACTGCGAGGCAGCAGCGCTACCAACTGCGCCACCATGCTGCCCGCCCTCATGATTTCAAAAGCAATACCAGTTACACCCAGTAGATGATGTCTGTGGTGCCAGCAGCCCAATAATACCCATGATGCCATACAGGGTGACACATATAATAGATATATTGAACAGGATATCTGTACATAAAAATAGCTTAGGACATTGTCATGCTTGTGCTAATGGGAGAAAGTTTAAGGACTTTGGTGATGGGAAATTACCCACTTTCCCTTTTCCTCCCTCTGCAGAATGGAAGATTGACAGCCACTCCATCTCTGATGTCACTTCCATGTCCATCTGCCTGGACCCTTCCCTACCTGCCTCATAACCTCATAAACCAGAAATCTTCCATCTTGAGTCAGTTCTGTGATGAACTCGTGTCTGTGATGCTGTTCCTGCAATTGTTGCATGTTTTTCTTTGCTATAAGCATTTCAGTTTACGGAGTCACCAAGGTGGTGCTGTTTTAAAAAATACAAAACGATATAATATATCTATTATTCAAGATTACTATCTTTTAATACAAAACCATGCAAAACAAAGCCAACAAATGAGACAGAACAGTATTCACTCCAATGCTGGTAGTCACTTCTGTGGTAAAAACAATCTGCAATGTCAGCGCCACTGACAGATAGTTCATTTCACGTGACAGATGCCTACACACCATTCTTTGCATAAATAACAAAGATAAAGGAATGTTAGACTATCTGATCTTTTAAAACACTTTAGTTTAGATATTTTACAAGATAAAAAGTAAAATACGGCATTGTAATTACTACTTTGTGAAAATATTGAAAAATCTTTTTTGTTAAAACAAACAGAATTATTTTAATTTAAACAAATTCACTAGATACTTGTAGTGTTTAACACAATTCTCTTTGCTTCTCTAAAATATTTTACAAATTGTTCCACACTCTTCCAAATATCTCAGTATGTGCGTCTGGGAACTGCAGGTCTGACATTGTGGTCAGCAACACAGGAGCACCGCAGGGGACTGTACCTTCTCCGGTCCTGTTCAGCCTATGTACATCGGACTTCCAGTACAACTCGGAGTCCTGCCATGTGCAAAAGTTCACTGATGACACTGCTATCGTGGGCTGCATCAGGAGTGGGCAGGAGGAGGAGTATAGGAACCTCATCAAGGACTTTGTTAAATGGTGCGACTCAAACCACCTACAACTGAACACCAGCAAAACCAAGGAGCTGGTGGTGGATTTTAGGAGGACCAGGCCCCTCATGGACCCCGTGATCATCAGAGGTGACTGTGTGCAGAGGGTGCAGACCTATAAATACCTGGGAGTTCAGCTTGATGATAAATTGGACTGGACTGCCAATACTGATGCTCTGTGCAAGACAGGACAGAGCCGACTATACTTCCTTAGAAGGCTGGCATCCTTCAACATCTGCAATAAGATGCTGCAGATGTTCTATTAGATCTTTTACGCACTCCTTTCCGTCAAAAGACGGAAGAAGAATGGATGTGTGGAAATTATTACTCTGAACAAAAGGTCATCCTTTTACAGAAGAAACCACAAAAAGAAGTAAAATGTAATGAAAATAGCACTGAAACAAAAAGCAGAAAACACATCACATCCTTCAAGACTGGGGAGCTATAGGGTGCAAGAGTTAACTCTTTTGGTTTAACTTGAGTAAAGCCTTTAATGCCATTAATGGTATTTCATGTCAGTTTCATCATATGTAACATTGAACAACGTTTCAACAGTGTGATTCTGATGGATCCATATTTGTAAAAGATCAGATAGGTAACAATGTGCTGGGGATACAGACAGAATTTGTTACATCCTAGGCACCTTAACATGTAAAAGAGATGAATATTATTAGAAAAAGAGCTTCTATAAAAAAGTGAAATTTCCCCTGGGGACCAACAAAGAAATTTCATTTGTTCATTTGATCTATCTATCTATCTATCTATCTATCTATCTATCTATCTATCTATCTATCTATATCATTTAAGACAAAATGTTTTCAGGTGTTTGCTAAGCCACCTGCGCACCATTTCACTGATTTTCCATTTACTAAAATCAATAAAATCCCATACACTCCTTTTTTTTTTGCTCCTGGGCAGACTGGACGGGTTCCAGCCAATAAAATGAAAGAGAAGTTGCATTCTGCATGGTGTCTGAATGTTCTGACAATGTTCACATGGGATTCCTTCCTTGTCTCTAATGTGAAATCTCAGTACAACACATCATTTGAAAGTGTTACTGTGACATAAATGTGATGGGATCAAACCTTCATTCTGCTGTAAGTTACTAGCGACACACATTTTAAACTCACTGAAAAATGAATTAAGCAAGATTATTTCAGTAGTGAATGTGTTCTTATATGAAAAAATGCCTTACATTTTTGATTTAGCATTTTGAAAAGATTATAAAAACTAGACTGCCCCAAACAAGATTGCAATGGAAGAAATGTTAGTGATGTAACAACATTAAGTCATTACAAAACATACTCTGATTAGATTCAACCCAACCCAATGTGTGATTACCCTTTTCTGCACCTGAGAGACATGTGTGTATTTATCAATTCAAATTAATTAATGTATTTACCTGATCAATTAGGATGTGAATGAATGTGCAGCATGTCGGTGCTGTTGCTGCCACACAGATTGAAGGTCCTAGCTCTGAACCCTGACTTCCTCACCGTCTTTGTGCACTTTGTCTGCGGCCCTGCATTGATTTTCTCAGGATGTTCTGGTTTCCTCCCACATCCCCATGGTGTATGTGTCAGGTAAAATGATAACTCTAAGCTTTCCCACCATACGTGAGCGTGAATATATCCATGAGAGTGTTGAGTGCTGGACTGGAAACCTATTAAGGGTTGGCTCCTGCCCATACACATTGTTGTTTGTCAAATTTCACTGCTTGCATTGCTGTAAAGGAAAAATAATAGCTTCCATAAATCACTGGATGGGTGGACAAATTAAATTATAGATAAACTAGCTCTATATTAACCAACTAGCATAATTAATTAAAATTCCCTTCACTCTTCTGCTTCTCAGTACTCCCAGACTCAGGTCTCTCCACAAATCCCTACGAGAAACTTCCATTCTGCTTTAGCTTGTCTTAAGACTTTTCCTGTCCTCTCCAGATGTGCTAAAACTGAACGATATTTCTCAGTTCTCACTTCTCAGCTGTGAAAAGATTTTCCAATGATCATCCAAACTACTTCCAGTCAACTGATATTTAAGACACATCTTAACAAAGCAAACTGGAACAGATTAGCCTCTCTAACCCTCTGCTCTCCTCCTAAATATCTGAATCAATATTAACTCAATCAACCGAAACCTTTGTTTTTCCTTGAATTTTAAAAAATCATGAATTGGAACCAACTGTAGTACTATGCAAAAAAATTCACACTAAAGCTAGTTCCAGATCCAATACTGTAAAATCACTAAAAAGAGATTTGTTTTTTTATTTGGATGAAACACAAGAAACATTGTTCCCTAAAGCCTTGTAGACTTCTGTGTTTACCTATAATTTTTCCCCAGCTATGGAGTTCAGGTAATCTGCAGCACACAAGTAAAATCAATTATATTTAATGGCTCTTGTTTATATCACCATGGATGGCTGCAGTGTGTTTTTTAAAATGCTGTTTAGCAAGATGCACCAAAACACATCATCGTGCACATTATTTTGTTTTCTCTGCAGGAGCACACACAACACTTTAATCTGCTCCTTTTCTAGCACTATGGACAAACATACCGAGCACATTTCACTAGAGAACTTTATTTAACCACTAAATGAGAGGCAGACACAAGTAGAATTAACATAAACACATTATTTTCTGTGTCAATAGTCAAAGTTTGCTGGTCACGGAATACTGTTTGTTTTGCAAATTTTTTTTTGCAACTGTACATTTCATTGCAAATTCAATTTTGCGTAAATCACTTTGCTCATCACTTCTAATGAACTTTGTACTTTTATATCAATCATACTGTAATACTTTATATTTGCAAGTCACCTTACATGAATGCATCTGATAAATAGATGCAAAAATAAAATAATAATAATTACAATTATTACAATTAATCACAATCCTGAAAAATGAGGATCAGAAAATGTTATTAGCAATTGACTAACCAATAATATCTTGAATTTCTTAAGTAATTCCCTACACAACTCAATATCACCTTACAGAGTACAATCCAACATATCATTAGTTTGATAAACAACATATTAAACTGTAATATAACATAAAAGAAAAATGTCCAAACCCATTTATTCCAGTTAAAGGTCTGCTGTGTGTGAGTTGGGTGAGTGTGCTCTGAAATGGACTGGTGCCCTCTCCAGGGCTGCTTTGGGAACTGTGGCCAATGCCACACTGTCCTCACCAGCTTCCAGTGATTTGGGAATGAAAAAGTGAAATACAGAAAATGGATGAATTTATCAATTACTTGTGAAAGTAGTTAACTGCATAATTTGTGACTTTATGGACTGCTAATGGATTAACTGATCAGATGATAATTTGAATCATTATAAATATTTATGCACTTTTTAATTTTGTTAGCTTTTTGATTGTAATGAACAGAACCCTCTTAAGCAGCCGTGCTTTTTTAACAACAAATAACAAAATAAGAGGAACCAGGTGTAAGCTAAACAGCAGCCGGTAACACACAATATATTTCCTGAGCCATTAGCCAGTATGCCCATAATAGGGCATGCTGAATTGTTAATGACTGAGCATGGCTGAACATGTCTTACAGGTTTATAGGGTTATTATTATCACATGTACACAGTACAATGAAATTCTTACTTGCATGTGATATCAATTTCATCCCATGATTAGCTGTACGCTTATTTGGCAGAAAACATGATTTCTATTATTGGTCTCTTCATTTAGAAGTAAAGACTGTTTCCCATTTTTGACTTTCTTGCTCCCACTGAAAGAAGCTGAGATTGCTTAGTGTCTGCCTGTCATTACACAGTGTGGACTTTAGGGGACACACGAGAGCTGACCCCAAGTCCAAAAGATCCGAAAGTAACAACAAAAGGAAATGTATTGACAAAGTAATGACTATGATAGGGTAAATCTTAAATAATATGAGATAGTAAAATAACATAACCTAAGGCTTCAGGACCCATCTAAACAACAAAAGGTTCCTATCAAATCCTGTAGAGTGTCTTGTCCACTGACCCAAAGATTCTCCCCTGCTCACCTTCTCCATAATCCACTCTACATCTCACATCTTTTCTTTGTCTTGTCGATTGAGCCCCTGTACTCACTGGTTAGAAGTTGTTTCTCATTGCATCATCAGGACCACACTACTCCCTGGCCCGGGTAAGTTCAAAATACCTTGGTCCCAGGATCAAATTTGAGATGTGGTCTTTGGATTGATGAGGTAACACATTACCACAGTAAACAATGTGGATTTTCTACCACAGTACCAGGATACGCTGTCTGGTTGGCTGGTGTGTACCTGGGTAGGAGAAGCCTGAAAAATGTCCTTTACTGGGGTTGAAATAAGTTTCTTTATTAGATTTTTGGAACCTTTGGAATGGCTAGAAAAAAGTGTGCTATCATGTACAGTAAGTTCATAACATATCATTCTCGGTCTCAAATACTGCAAACCAGGCTTGTCAGGGGACAAAGCAACCTATACAGGATGCCATCCCATTGCAGGGTACATTCACAAACAAACTCACTCTCACACTGGGGCCAATTTAGAATTACCAGTTAACCTAATGGGCACATTTTTTGCATAACTTTTGGGGGTCAGAGTGCAGGATCAGCCATTTTACAGCAATATTCAGGTTAACAGCCTTGCTCAAAGGCCCAACAAAGTAGGATCCCTTCTGGCACTAATGGGATTTGAACCAGCAACCTTCAACAGCGCAGTACCTTAGGCACAGAGCCGCCACTTAGCCTTATCTTCGGAGATATAGGGGAAAAAACAGACCACATGGACAAAAAACACATAGCCATGCAAACTGCATGCAGTTAATCACTGGGCATGAGATTCAAACCCAGGGTTTTGGATCACAGACGCAGCACTGCTAAGCACCGAATAAATCTGATGTCACTTCATGTTAAGCATAAACACGTCACAATTCATTTGTGGAGTCACCTGGAAGAAATGTAAATTGGTATTCCCACTGTGCATGATTTATTATGTGACAAACAATTATTTTCCTACTATTAAGTTTCTATTCAACTTAATTTGATATCATTCTCCTTCATGATCAGATATTCTTCCATAACAGCATCATCCCTTGCTCCCAAACAGCCATTTACTATCTCTGAAAACTACTAAATCATCCCTTTCACCAACACATCAAGCCACCTTTTAATTCTAAATACTCATTATCCACCCTTGCATTTATTCATCCTTAGATCACCACCACAAACATCCTTTACCTCCCTCCTGCCAGTCTGGGTGCCATTCATGTCATTATCTGTGGATTCGTTTAAGCATTATCAACCATCCAGTTCTCTATCGCATCCATCTACTCAATCATCCATGCACTTCCTCCTTTAACCTAATCCTCCATTTATCTGCTCATTCATTTGTTTAAATTCATTTTGATTGCTTGTTTGCAGCCACACATGTAGCCTCACAGTAGAAAATTTCAGATCTTCTTTTCATCCTGCATGGATACTGCATCTGGTTCTATAAAAGAAAGAAAACCAGAGGAAGTTCATATGAACCAAAATATTACGGGCACAACCATATGAAACAATACTGACTATCTTGTAACAATTGTTCAATTTAAGGTCAGTGATATATTAGACAGTAAGATGACATTACCACATTGAATGTACAGTATAAGATATGGGCTGGTGGAAAGATATGAGTGACATTAAGAAGAGAGAAATCGATATGACCAGATGACTGGGGCAGAGAATTTCTGAAACAGCAAGGCTTGCGGGGTGTTCATGATTAACCGTGGTGAGTACCTATCAACAGTGGTCCAAGGAGGGAAGATCTACAAACTGCCAACAGGGGGCTGGGTGGCCAAGATTTATTAATGCAAAAGGTCAACAAAGGCTTTCCCATCTTGATCAGACCAACAAAAGTGGAAGTGTAGAACAAATTCCAGATAATTTTAATGATGGTTATGGGAGTAATGTCATGCCAGTCAGAATGCCCATTCACTGTCACTGTTCACTGTCAAAAGTGCCTACAATGGACATGTGACCATCTTTAAGTAGGGTAATGTGCCCTGCCACACCGCACAAATTTTTGGGAATGGTTTGAGGAGCGTGATGAAGAGTTCAGAGTGTGACCCTGGCCTCCAAATTCCGCAGATCTTAATCCAATTGAGCATTTACGGTATGTATTGAAGAAACACCAAACTACAGCAGTTCTACCTTGCAATTTACAAGAGTCAGAGGATCTGCTGATAATATCCTGATGCTAGATACCACAGAACACCTTCAGAGGTTTTGTAGAGTCCGTGCCTCATCAGGTTGGAGCTATTTTGGCAACACACAGTACATTAGGCAGATGGTCATAATGTTGTGGCTCATGAGCATATGTGGAACCCACCCAAAGTGGAAACTAATTGCAATGGCACTGTCTGTTCTAATGCAGACAATAGGCAGGCCAATAAATCAATGGCAGTCTCAACTAGCTCTAAAGTACTTCTTTTTTGTTAAAATAATGTTCAATTTTTATTGCAGTTTGAAAAGTGATAAGTTTACAATTAGGCAGAGCTCGGCTAGCTTTGTGGATAGCATATGTCAATTTCATGTTCATTTATAATGTACTGTATTATCTTTGCTTTGTAAACGTCTTATACTGGTACTCAAAGTAAGATGAACTATATAAATTTAAAAAAATGACTGCCTTTAGTTTTTTTTTAATAAATGATATTTCATTCCTGCTTTTAATTGTTCAGATGAGTGCATCTCCTATTTTTTTCAGTGCTCAAATGGAGGTCAGCTCAGAAGGAGTAGAACTTCCTGTTTGTGACTGCAGGATGTGTGATATCCGGCCCAGTTTTAGAAACCTACCTTAAAAGTAAATGTGCATATTGTACGGCTTGCATCCCCTACTCTGTCCGCCGAAGAGACGGGAAGTGTTTTTTTTAATCACATTGCCTCTGTTTCATTTGCTAAGCCTTTGTTGCCCACTGAGAGACAAGCTCTGGCTTTTAACACCTGTTTACACAAACAATGAACAATGGGCCTGGCAACACGAACCAAGACTGCATATTTACCAGCTGCGTTTCTTTTACATTGCAGTAAGAGCAGTGGCTGGAAACAGAGCCTAGAAATGAAAGACAGGGGATAAAATGGAACGAACCAGTCCTCTCACTTCAATTATGAGTACCAAAAAACAATTCAGATCTCATTTTTAATTTTACTTGATCTACATATGATGATTGTGATAGCAACCGACATTAGAAATATGCTGACATTGCCAGCTTTCCACCGCTACTTCCAGTTCCTGATGTATGTACTATACTTGATGGTAACTTCAGTAAGACTGGAAATTTGCATAATGTTTAAAACCATAATAGAAAGATTAGAAGTGTAGACTCTAGTATTACTTCAAGTTCATATTCATAGTTACTAGTTACTATATGTGTACATGATACAATGTATTCTTACTTGCATGTCTCCCACCAATTAGTGATAGTAGTACAATACCAGCACCACACACCAAATGCAACATCAGGGCAACCATATGACAAAAAAACCTGTCCCTGAATAAAATGTCCTCCATTACAGTTACCAATCTTATGGTTTTTACTGCAAGGAATGCCTTTCACAATTGTAAAGATATTTCACCATCTATTATAGGATATCTTTATTTAGTTTTGGGAAAGTTTGGGAAGCAAAACCCTGTTCTGTTAGCATTGGGTAAGGTGGGAACTATCCCAGGATGCAGCACCATTCCATTTAAAGGTCTGCTCATGAACACGCCCACAACTGACATGAACAAATAAGCACACACATATCAGATACGAGAGCAGAATTGATTCGGATGAATAAACAACCCAGACATATGGACATTAAGTAAATGCCACACATGAACTGGACCAGAGTTTGAACTCAGGATCTTGTAGTTGTGTGGCAGCAGCCCTAATCACAGTATCACATAAAACTCATAGAACTTCCATGAGCCATCAGTCATAATGCCTTGTATCTGCTGTAACTACTGGAAAAATTAGTTGCAGTGAATGTTTCACATTTCTTTCTGTGCCAATCTAAGCTCACCCATCCCAGAAAGCAGTTGTTCCACTGTCTGTCATGATAGTTACTAAACATCAACAACAAGAACAACGACAACAGTTAATTATATAAGACATGCATTTGTCAAAATGTAATGTTGCATTCATCAGTGGCATCTAGGTTACTAAACTGAATGTGTTTATTTATTTTGATACCAAGTTAGATTTTGTTTTTATTATTTACATGTGAATATTAGGCGTTTTTAGTGAGGTTACATTTTTAAAAAGATTTTGTGATGATCTAAGAGCAGAAATATTTATTCCAATCAAAAACACAGACTTTGTGCAATTCTTAAAAGGGAACAGATTGAAACATAAAGTTATGTTACCTTAGAGGTGTACTTTAGCTTTTCAAAAAGTTTAACCTTATCACAAGTATTGTAACACACAAAACAATACTAGACAGTGTGACCAGAAGGGGGTGATGCAGCTCCCCAAACCCTTGACACATGTCCCAGGTGCGGATGCAAGGTTTATTATAATAAATTACTATACAAAAGGCTTCACTGAAATAGTGGCATGAGCACAATAAAATTATTTTTCTCTCTTTTTCTTTCTTCTCTTCCACATCTCCCAAGAAAGCTTTGTCCATCCTATACCCCCGACTCCAAGTTATCTGGATGAGATTGAATGGCTTCTTTTATCCTCAACCTGGGAGTACTTCTGGTGCTCATACTTCCAGGTCAAATGTAGTAGTAGGAATTATGGATACTAGCAGCATTCCCATGGAACCCAACAAGGCTACTTTATGGAACTACAGTTCCGAGCATACTTTACATGTGTCCACACAGGTAGTGTTCCCCAGGGAAGCTGCCACCTAGCATGCTGGGGGGCCATATAGCCCTGCCAGATTGTCTCTCCCTGTCCTTCCACCACACTAGCCTCCGAGCTGGGGATTGTTCCTTGGTCCAACCCTACCAGAATGCCACTGCATCCACGCCGCACTGGCATCTTCTACCTGTCTCCAGGCCGAGGCAGGACAATCTTTGCCCCCCTTCTTGTGCCTCTGAAAGGCTGGTTGTCTGTCCAGGTAAGGAACTTTGCCCCATCCTGGCTGGGACATCTGCCCATGCGCATTGTCCACCACAACAGTTACAATAAAATAGAAGAGCCTAACAAGAAAATTGAAAACTATTTCTTTGATAACTTCAAAATGTAACTGACCAAATGAAAGAGACAGAAAAAAGAAATGAAAATTACAATTTAAACCAATTAAATCTTATTGTGATCATTTATATAGAAAATGTCATGAGTTAAATTTGAAGAATATTTTCCTAAAGGTCAGAACTTCAGGAAGATTCTTTGTGGACTCTGGATCCATTTAATCCAAATGAACAAGTAAAGAATAATCTATAAATGAAAAAGATGTGCCGACTGATCTTTCGTCATACTTTATATTAAACAATTAGAAGACAAGTTTAATTCTTATGAATTTTAGAAAAAAGACATACTGTAGTAAATGAGGATGTCTAAATGAGAAGGCACTTAGGTTCCTACTCCAGTTTGGTAGATTTTCGACAGTCACTGCAATGAACACTAAATATAAAATCAAGCTAAATATGACACCTATAGTAGGGCTAAGTAACATTAACAAAGCTAAAACCAATTATTGATGATTTATATCATACAATGGCAACACATTGTTCTCATATCCATCCATTTTCCAACCCGCTGAATCCGAACACAGGGTCACGGGGGTCTGCTGGAGCCAATCCCAGCCAACACAGGGCAGGAACCAATCCCGGGCAGGGTGCCAACCCACCGCAGCATTGTTCTCATATTTGAATCATTAAACAGTTTTTATTATTACATCTTTTTGCAATTACATATACTGTACAAGCATACTGCGGTGGGTTGGCACCCTGCCCAGAATTGTTTCCTGCCTTGTACCCTGTGTTGGCTGGGATTGGCTCCAGCAGACCCCCGTGACCCTGTAGTTAGGATTCAGCGGGTTGGAAAATTGATGGATGGATGGATGTACAAGCATAAAAATATAACTATTTTCTTGATTTAAATACTTTTCACATAACTATTTTACACTTGTTTTCAATGTTGAACAGTCTTAAAATCAGTGAAGGAGAGGTCAGTGTCAACGCAACATTTTGAAAAATATTTATTTCTGTATTTATTTTACCTTTAGTAAGCCCGGTGTGTGAAGTTCAGCCTAATCAGCGCGCTGAGTGTTTTTTCTTTTGTATTACCCAAAAAAGTTTAAGAAACATTGATAAAGAACATGGCTACCCACCCCCCCATAAGCAGTACTGCATGTACACAAATTTAAAAACAGGACTTGACATTGGAACAAAGAGCTTCTTATCAGTGACCGCCATTAGTTTGGATGACAAGCAAATATTCTTTCCAGCTCTCCCCGAGCTAAGCCTTGACAGCAATCCACCAACCTGAGATGAAACACACATTATGAACACATTTCATATGTCGCTTCCTGATTTTTTAGAATATTTATTTTAAGACTGTTCAACATTAAATGACTTTTTACATTCCTGACATAAGATTTGAACTTTAATCTGCTGCTGCAAACTTCTCTATTTCAAAGGAATTGATGAAGATTAAAGGTGATGAGTACAAAAATTACAGAACTCATAGTATACGTGTACATGACTGAGTACTACTTGGCCATCAGCTCAGAGCTATTTATCTCTAAAAGTCTGCTTACCATTTCAGAGTACACATGAAGGGTTCAAGTGTGGCCACTATAGTACCGTTTAAGGATGAATGGCCAGACATTAGATATAATTTCTGAACTCTGTTAATTGTCATCTAAGGGCTGTCATTACTTCTGAATAACCGACTCAGTCTAGTCTAGTCTTCCTCAGCTCACTTCCAGCAGCTGCAATAAGACCATCATGAAATAAATGGTTCCAACCATGAAAACAAGGTTTCACTACAAGTGGACCTATACCAGTCTTTTGGAAATCTACTTACTTTAACAACAGAGCTGTAACGGTTAATTCTTAAAGGAATGTTGTATTGCATGCTGTGATCCTCTATTTAATGAATTACTATTCATTGATCATTTTGATGGCAGCACTAGGTGACATGGGTGCAAGGCATGAAACAGACCTGCATAGCTTGCTGCAGTCTTTGGTTTTGCCCTTTGAACTTGCTTAATGATCTATGGCTTGTGCATTGAGCTTTTGCTAACAATTATGGAATAGCCATCCATCCATTCATTTTCTAACCCGCTGAATCTGAACACAGGGTCACGGGGGTCTGCTGGAGCCAATCCCAGCCAACACAGGGCACAAGGCAGGAAACAATCCTGGGCAGGGTGCCAACCCACCGCAGGACACACACAAACACACCCACACACCAAGCACACACTAGGGCCAATTTAGAATCGCCAATGCACCTAACTTGCATGTCTTATACTGGAAAACACATTTTGATATCTGCCACTCACTATTTCCTTTGTCCAAAAAGAATATGATGCATAACAACTTGGAATGCAATTCCATTATTGTCAACTTATCAGTTAAGAACTCACTCACTGCACTGAAAATTTGTTAAGGTATATTTTTGTTCTTTTTTGAGTTTGTTGCAGAATTTATTCATACATTATCAGTCAACTCTTATCTCTTGCTGATCTACCAAGGACCACAAAACCCTTGCATTCTTATGTTTGGTATCTGCCCCTCTCTCCTCTTATTTCTCAAGACTCTTGTCTTAGCCTTCAGTCTAAAAGAGGGGTCTCCAACACGTCACTCGCGAGATACCGGTAGCTCGCCACCCTTTCCAAGTAGCTCGCCAAAGGGTTAATGAACCCTACGTAAATTTGAAAACTTGATTAGTCAAATAAGGGGTGGGCGATCTTTCCAAAAAATCATATCATGATCCATTTAACACAAAATCAAGATCCACAATCTGAATTGCAATCTATCTTTTCAATGTGGCATACACTTAAGAGAATATCCGGACTCAAACTCATCAAGACCTAAGTAACACTTTATTTTAAATATCAAACAAAGTTGAATTCAATTGTTCTCTCGTTCGCTAGCTATGCGGAGTTAAGGAACATGCCCCAAAGCTGGCAAGTGAGCGATTAAGGCCCCTCCCTTTGGCCTGTTGCGTTGATCTCGGATTCACGCACATAAATCGGTACCACAAGCGAACTATGATACATAGCGAAATGAGAGAAGTCGCAAAATCAGCAGGAATTTTCAAGCAAATTATAGAAAAAAATACGATCTTAATCTGTTAAGTAGTTCCCTCGTGAAAAGTGCACAGACATACAGACAGACAGACATTGGATTTTATATAGTATATATTAGTAAACCTTCAAAATAATGTGCAGTTAAAGTCTCAACAGCATTCTCAGTATTTCTGGAGCTTAGTAGAACCAGATAACTATAAGAATCTTCACCAAGCAGCTCTGAAAATGTCTCCTTTGTTTGGATCTCCATACCTCTGTGAGTCTGACATGAATGTCATGAAATCAAAGTTCAGAGCAAGACTGACAGATGTACATTTTATTGACTCCATAAGAGTGAACCTCAGTGGCTCCATTCCACCATACACCTCTCTTGTTGACTCCATGTAGTGCCAGTCAGATATCTGACTAACTAAAAAACACATCACACATGCAACTGGACCTATGAATACTCTTGTGAAGTAAAACAGTGACATGTGACAAAATGACAAATGAATAAGTCATATCTGTGCATTTGGAACTGCATTGTTTTGTTTTGACAGAATTCATGTTTTAATACAGTAGTGTGAGATACACTAGAAAATGCATACAGACATACAAAATGCACTTGCAGGTGAACTAAATATTTTTTTGTGATGTTTTAATGCAAAATGTGAGTTGTGGACATCAACATTTTGTAAATATTCAGGCAAAACAAGCTTATTCAGTTTGTTTGGATTGAAATAAGCTATGAGAATAAACGTTAGAAAACACGAGTATCCATCCATCCATCCATCCATTTTCCAACCCGCTGAATCCGAACACAGGGCCACGGGAGTCTGCTGGAGCCAATCCCAGCCAACACAGGGCACAAGGCAGGAACTAATCCCGGGCAGGGTGCCAACCCACCGCAGGACACACACACACACACCCACACACCAAACATACACTAGGGACAATTTAGAATCGCCAATCCACCTAACCTGCATGTCTTTGGACTGTGGGAGGAAACTGGAGCGCCCGGAGGAAACCCACGCAGACACGGGGAGAACATGCAAACTCCAAAACATGAGTAGCTCTCGGTCATTTTCATTTTGTAAAAATAGTTCTCAGGGGAAAAAGGTTGGAGACCCCTGGTCTAAACTCACCAAATCACTGTACGCACTCCCTCCAGGATATTTTAATCACAGTCTTGTACTCAGTTCTTGCAAGCCCCAAAATCACTTCCAAGCTTAGGAGTAGTCTGTCAGAGGGGGACACTTTTACATTTTTTTTGTGCACTGGGTGGTTCCATTAGGCACCCACTGTTGGGGACTGGGGGGTGAGAAGTTAAAAGGCTATCTGTACCTATTAATGGTATTTGCTATCCTGCAAGGGAATCACTGCTTTGAAGTCTGACCTTAGAGAATGTTTGTATTTACCTGGCTTGGAAATATTGGTTTCTAATCAACATATCTGAACTTATTAATATTTGGTAACCATACATTTTGTTAACTTATGTTTTTATTAATTGTTAAACCCAGGCAATTTAGAGGTGCCATTGATTAGACTGTTTGTCCAGGACTGACAACAGAGGGGTGAAGTAAATATAAACTGCTGGCCAGCAGAAGTCAAGAGGGAGAGTCCACAGGAAACGCTGCCAAGACACTCGGACAGGGCACAGGGGCTCGCAGGCAGACAAGGGTACCTGGCTGGCACGACGTGAGGCACAAGGACGGCAACACTTCCAGGGAGGAAGAGACAGCTCCACAAAGAGACGCCGGATGTGGGTTCAGCGAGAGAGGGAATCCGCATGAAAGGACCCAGTAAAGCTGACAGATGAGGAATGAGGCGTGCCTAGGTCCCAGCAACACAAGGAGCCCAGAGTGGAAGAAAAAGGGACAACGAAGAGACGCTGACAGGGAGTCAACAATTTCACACAACTTCTGCCGGGGAACAGAGTGCATCCATGAACAATTTAGTGTTGGGGTAACACAGTGCCCAAACTGGACTCTGCACCACTAAAGGTTGTATCCACCAATTCTTGTTTTTACGGACTTTTAGAGTGTGGACTGTGTATTTTCCTTTTACAAAAAAAGGAAATTAATTCCTGATATGTTTAGGTTCTGTTATGTTCGTTTATCTTTTTAATGTACCTTATATTGTCTTGTACAATAGAACTTACTGTTGCTTTTTTCTAAATTACTGTTGTGTCTTTCATTGTGTGTTTACTCACCGCCCAATTTAAAGAAACCTGTGTGCTGTTATTGGTAAATTTCAGGAGTTCCCAGTCTCTTAATAAAACTGGGTGGCGTAGTCGGATATTTTAAGGGTGTCTAAGTTAGATTACCTATAAGTGTGACCAGACACCTGTGACAAGTCACTTGTAGGATACAAGGACATCAGTGTAGTGCGTCTTCACAACAATAATCTTTAAAGTACTAAATTTCTCATACAGCTCCAGCTTGTTATCTCCTTAAAGAGGTTACAGTTTTCTCAGTGTTTACCAGACTGGCATGATCTTGTCCTTAAATAGTTCATTGACTAGAGGTACCCCTGCTAAGTACACAGCGTTACCACATGTCAGTCAACAGGCTTTGTAGCCTTTTACCAGCACTATACTAATAAAGAAATGGACATTCCTGGCACCTTGCAGATTGCCTGATATTTAACTCCTGGGGAATACAGCATGTTTCCAGCTAGTATGGCATTTTTTCTTGCTTTGGTTACCATGCCATTGCACTGTTGGTTCACCATATCCAAAATGGCCCTTTCATTCCTTTGCTTTCATGTCTTGCTGCTCTCTCTGTCTCTTTGTCTGTCTCTCTTGTAGAGGTTTCATGTAGGACATTAACCTACTCTTGCACATCCTGGAGGTGTCCTTCCCTCTTCCAATCACTTGAATGCTAAGTACAATTCAAAATACAGTCAAATACTGTAATAACTTTTAGAATGATCTGATTTGTACTTGCATTTTTAGAGGCTTCTTTTTCTCAAACCAATTTAATTAAATCCAGGTCATGGAGACTAGAGCCTATCATAGTATCATCAAGGCAGGAAGCAAACCCTGTCCATCGTAGGACTATTTACACCTACACACACTGAAACAGGGGCTATTTCACCAATTAAACTAACCATACATACCTTTACCAACATGGGAGGAAACCCCACATACACTTGGGAAGAACATGCAAACTCTTAACAATAACAAGTGTAAGCATTTCAACAAATAACTGAACTAAGCCTGCATACATACAATATGTTAAACTGCCCCTAAGCCTAATGAAATTAAATCTGAACCCATGCCTGCTTTAAATGTAACTTTTTACTTAGGAACATATTTTTGTTTTGTTTATTGTGTTCTTCTGTTTTAGTACATTATTCTTTTTTATTTCCATTGGTTAATATTTTTACTGTTACTATGCTGTATCACCATTTAGGAGAAGGGTGTGACTACATCCATAGTAAGGCGTGGAGTTTCACGCTAGGTTACAGCCACTATAAGGTATAAATCTCCATGGAAGACAGAAGACCTCCACTCTGGCCTGTTTAAGTCAATTAGTTTACTTGACAGTTGTCATTATTTGAGCCATACAAACCTCTCAAACCTGTAATCTTAGCCATAGAGTAACCAGGCCCATCATGTAACATCAAAGATGTATAAAACAAAGCGACAGCCTTATCAATGGAGCAGAGCTCAGAAGCTCACTAACTGCACTAGTGTGGAGGTCACATGTTTTCTGTCCAGCATGGAGCCCCACACTCTGCAGAGGCTGCAGCCAGAGTCTCTTGCCATTTAGCGAGTTTTTGTGTCTGTTGCCATTTGGAGCCTTTGATTACTATGATGCTAGGTGGTTGCTTTGCACATGATATTGTACTCATAACATCATGATGGCCATCATATAATAAAGAAGGTTAACTTAAAGGTTAACTCAAACAAATAATCATTTTAAGCAAAAGATTTTTGGAGTTTAGATTTGCTCACATCCTTTAGTGGACAACCTTAAAGCTTCTGACTTGACCTTTGCTATAACCCTAACAATTCTTCTCCCTATTTATTCAATCTCGATCACTCAAATAATCCATTATGTCTTATGTGGAAGTGAGACTTCTCTTTTCCACACCAACACAACAACTAGGACCAAAGGGCATCCGAGAAGAATTGTGTGTGTAATTCAGGCAACTTTTGCTTTGATATTCTAGCAACAGCCTTCCTTAGCAGCATCAGACATACCTTAAAATAAACAGAAACAATTTTCTGCTTTTTCAATCTCCTGTCAGGTGATCAGTAGAGATGGCAGCTGCTACAAAGGCATGGGAATTTACAGGCCACATTTTGTTTCAGTGGTTTCCTTTTTGAATTGTCATATTTCCTGCTGTTCTTCAGACTTTCAGCATGCACTTTGCAGCACTAATCAGTTAGACATCCATTTTCTACCAACTGAAACATAGATATTATTGTTGAAAGTTTAATGTGTTGCAGGATTTCATCTTGATTGAGAAATCCAGTTTGATGAAGTCTGAGTTACTTTTTTAAGTAAGACTCAAAAAAATAAACTAGTATAAGTATGCCCCTGGGTCAGCTTTTGTGTTTCCTATCTTTAAAATCAATGCGTATTTAAATATTGTACAAGGTATGTTTGCATGTACTGTGCACTGGAAATTTTAAATAAAAATTCCATAACAGAAAAAAATGAATTTCACAGGTATGCAAATTCAAAAGACGGAAGAAGAATGGATCTGTAGAAATTACTACTCTTAACAAAAGGTCATCCTTTTTCAATACTGGTAGCAGAAGAAGCCATAAAAAGAATTAAAATGTGATGAAAATAGCACTGAAACAAAAAGCAGAAAAACACATCACATCCTTCAAGACTGGGGAGCTATAGGGTGCAAGAGTTAATTCCTTTGGTTTAACTTGAGTAAAGCCATTAATCATACAGCACCACTGTATGGCATTTCATGTCAGTTTTATTATATGTAACACTGAACAACGTTTCAACAGTGTGATTCTGATGGATCCATATTTGTAAAAGATCAGATAGGTAACAATGTGCTGGAGATACAGCCAGAATTTGTTACATCCTAGACACCTTAACATGTAAAAGAGATGAATATTATTAGAAAAAGAACTTCTATAAAAAAGTGAAATTTCCCCTGGGGACAAACAAAGAAAGTTCATTTGTTCATTTGATCTATCTATCTATCTATCTATCTATCTATCTATCTATCTATCTATCTATCTATCTATCTATCTATCTATCTATCTATCTATCTATCTATTATATAGTGCCTTTCAGATCTATCTATCTATCTATCTATCTATCTATCTATCTATCTATCTATCTATCTATCTATCTATCTATCTATATTTGCATTCATTTGCATAAGGACCACCCCTTTTGGTGACAACCCACTGTGTGTTTTGATGGATCCTCCCACCTTTTCACAGTTAAAGTCTATTATATAGTGCCTTTCATATCTATCTATCTATCAATTATATAGTGCCTTTCTATCTATCTATCTATCTATCTATCTATCTATCTATCTATCTATCTATCTATCTATCTATCTATCTATCTATCTATTATATAGTACTTTTCTATCTATCTATCTATCTATCTATCTATCTATCTATCTATCTATCTATCTATCTATCTATCTATCTACAATGCCTACATTTAGTAAGGTAGCCAACACAAATGGATGTAAAATATGTCATTTGTGTTTACTGGAAAAATAAACTACACCAGCACACACATATCTTTATACCATAGTCAGAGAGAACAGCATTAATGTTCTTCTGTTATTATTAAAGGCAGTTAATTTCAGCCAGTACAGTACAAGGACAGGACAGGTTATCTGTCATGCAGATTGTTAATGCTGGCATCACCAGGAATGGAGTAGCTCCTGTCAGCATTCACTATGGCCATAGTTTACACATTAGCTCTGGTGATAGCTCAGGGGGCAGTCATGGTCCAGGAAGGGAACACTAGCAGCAGACTTTTTTTCCAGGCAGTTTCTTAAGTAGAAACCAGTTGTGCTCATTGGAATTACTAACAAATGCTTTGAAATCACTTCAGTGGTTTTATGTAATGCCTCCTGATTCAAAACCCATACATATGATACACTGTTTAACTCATCCTGATGTCTAGTTATACAAGCACCAAACTTTTAAGGGTTCCCCCTATTTTTGGCCCTCTAGATAGAAAACCCTGATTTGTAGTACATTTGCAGACCATATTTTGCACAGGAAATTACACGTTTGATAAAGAGTAAGGCAATAGGGTCTTCAGCAAAAATGACTAAATGACTTGAAGCTGTGCATGCCGCATCAACTGACCACAGGAGTTCACTGCCTAATGGGATACAAGGGGTCAAAGCTACTCCTTTTCAAAAAACTTCTAAAAAATTGGGATCAATAATATAGGCATGCAGAATGTCATTTTACACTCTTTCAAGGTTGCAGTTCATGAACTCAATCATATTCTTGACATTTGAATCCTTACTGATGGTTCTGGTCATGTAAGGGCTGCTCCCAAAAGATTAAAAATGACAAATTTCAAACATAAGCATGTGGAGTATTGTTTTAGAATATTGTGAGGTCAGTGATTACAAAGTTGATGTTATTTTTGATTCTTTAATAGGGATGTAGCCCTCTATGGATCTCTATCAGAGTGTGAAAAAGGACACATTTCTATTACAATCAAGGATATTTAGACTTTAAACATTTAAATTGAAGGATACATTTTAATATTTCAAATGTCTAATGTAATTATTCTTGTTTATTATGTACTTCTATCTCACAAAGTAAATCATTATGTTTCATATGAACACTCCAAATTTGGACAGCTTAAATCACACTTTTTTTAGATTTTGGAATAGGCCATTTAATTAAAGATTCTGGTCCTTTGTACTTGAATTTATTCTGCTTTGTCACAAATTTCTTCCAGTCTATTTAAAAGAAAATCAAAAAAATGAACTGAAGAGTTTCTGAATCCCTTTAATCTTTTAACTTTTGTAAATGTTTTATTAATAGCATTTATTTAGTGAGCAGTAGTAATAGTAGTGTACAGGTATAATGGCACCTATTTAGTTGATTAGCAATTCTCTGCATTCATGTTTACAATTATTGGCTAATTTATTTTGTTTAATAAAAAGAGAAAATAAAGAAACAGAAAAGGTAGAAAACTGAGAAGTCAGTTTTTCTGAATTCCAAAGAGAATTTGAAGTCACATTATTATTAATTTCTAAGGCAGCAAAAAGCTGCCTAAATAAAGTGTGTAATTAATTTCAAAGCTAACATTAAATTAACAGAAGTCTTAAAAGAAAAGATTGCAGGCATTGCCGCTCTGCTGGACAAGGACTACCCACTCTATAGCAGTCTATGCCATGAATGTGCAGCTAGCATTAAAGTCCTAAATAATAGCTGTAGCAGTAACATTATGAATGTTGTCAGTCCTTACATTCATCGTCACTGGTAGTAGCACTAACTCTCTTCTATCTTCATTTTGCTCAAATGAATATTTTTAAGCCACTCTGTAAAGAACTAAACAGTGGTTCTCATTTACTTCCCCCTCATGCCTATTTCTCATTAAATTCTTGAAGGGCAACTCTTTTCTCTCTTAGAACTAACAGACTAATCTTGCCTCCCCCACCAGCTTGGCCCAAAGGACAGCATATATCCACTGACATAAAGATCATGTGATTCTCTTGTGTAATTATGAATGAGGTTACAGGCCATGCCTTGGGAAACAATGGAGGTCCACTACAAAGGTTGACAAACAGAACAGTCATTTACATCGCATGTCCAACTTTCAAAGCCTGAAGAAACTCAGGTTTTACTTCTTGAGCAGAGAAGATTTTGAAACATCTATAGAGGCGCCCAGCAGGAGGACACCAGTTAAATAGTGAAACCTGCACTTGGGGACACCTGGTGGAAAATATGTGAAAGTGCATTCAAGATAGAACCAAATTTAAACTTTTGCCTGCATTACAGATCTTTGAACCTGGACAAAAAGATATAAAGATATCTAGATGATCTACTGTTTTTTTTAGTGTTAGTTTTTAATCTTGACACTGATTATTATGATTGTTTAGCAACTTTATCATAGATATCACAGATGACATAAGTAAAGTTGTGTTATACAATCAATACATTTTAATTTTTTTTTTCCTATTATTGCTAACCATTTTTATTTTTGCAAGGAAGCCACGTCAAGTTTTGAGCCCACTTAATAGATTTTTAACTAACAGGTTAAATTCATTTTACCTGTTAAGTTGAAAATTGTATTTTATCTTGCATTTTTTAGATGATTTGTGCTTTTTTTACATTTGCACGTATCTCATGTTACAATATGACATATTTGACAACTGAAATGCATAGGCTCAATGATCCTGCTACCAACAAACTGCTTTTCTGTCGTGGCCTCATGGGAGAAGTCCAACAAAGAAGTACTTTAAATTTGTTCATTAAATGTCAGATAGCGAAGGACTTTGGAAAACACTTGCAAAACTCATTCGTTCTTTACATACGTCATTATCTCGTTTGTTATTCACTAAGATCAATCGTTTTCAGAAAATGTTTTGCTGGGACAAGTCATAGACTGGTTGGACTGAATTGTTGGGTATGTCACACTACAGAAATGGAGTGCGCCGTGACTGCCACCTACTCACTAAAATTATTTAATGAAGACTATGATTAAAAATGTGACATGGCTTTTAACTCAGCCTAAGACTACTTTTTCAGATTGTACATGAAACCTCCCACCATTTGAAAATAAATAAATCTGAGCTTTGCTGATTTGCACAAGCATAAAAGAGGACAAGAGACAAGACACTGCTAGGGAGAGTAGTTCTTATATGCATAGTTAGTACCCAAGGAGCAGTGATGCCAGGTGGACAAATATAAGAGAATGGTAATGGGATACGATCAAAGAATATCTTTTTTGAGTTCCTCAGATCACTAGAGGGCAACAAAAGAATCCTCTACATTGTATGTGGACCCTAGTTGTACTTAATATTGAACAGGCTACAGGAAACTTGACTGGCACTTTAAATAATAGTTGAGAATCAGGACTGCATGTGTACAAGTGTAGACTAGAGGGGGTGTTAACAGGCTGGCCCCATAAATGCTTGAGGACATTCCTGATGCCAGACGTAGCCCCATTCTGGGGTGTAAATCTGCTTCTTCCTTATCAACCAGTTAAGATTGAACTCACAAGGTGAAACAATGCAAGGGCTTGACTTGTGTGAGGAAAAGAAACCAGAATTAACTGTGATAGAGAAAGAGTTAAGAAAGATAAACTCTTTTGTTGCATTTTGGACTCCTTGATGTCATTTTAGGAACTGCCCATCTTTCACAATGTTTTCATCAAAACTGTTTTTATGTTGAAATATATTAATGGATAATCATTATGAATTCTGCTCCTGAGTATGCTCTGTTATATTTAAATGTCTGTCAGTTCAGGGAACACTTAACATCACTGAACTTTCAGGTGGCATTTTCCCTCTTATCTACTGCAATGTACGTTCTGATTCAGTTCTGCATCTTATACAGTGCATTTCAATTATTTATTAACTTCACTATGCATTTTAGAGGCAGACAAAAATAACACTGCAAAAATCCACCTTAGGGGTGGCACGGTGGCGCAGTGGGTAGCGCTGCTGCATCACAGTTGGGAGACCTGGGGACCTGGGTTCGCTTCCCGGGTCCTCCCTGTGTGGAGTTTGCATGTTCTCCCCGTGTCTGCTTGGGTTTCCTCCGGGCGCTCCGGTTTCCTCCCACAGTCCAAAGACATGCAGGTTAGGTGGATTGGCGATTCTAAATTGGCCCTAGGGTGTGCTTGGTGTGTGGGTGTGTGTGTCCTGCAGTGGGTTGGCACCCTGCCCGGGATTGGTTCCTGCCTTGTGCCTTGTGTTGGCTGGGATTGGCTCCAGCAGACCCCCGTGACCCTGTGTTCGGATTCAGCGGGTTGGAAAATGGATGGATGGAAATCCACCTTACTGGGAAACCATTCTCTGCTTCCTTGCCACAGATAAAAACACAATTAAAAAAAATGCTACTATACACAGTGTTCAATGTAAAATGATTCACTTTCACACCTGTTATTTATTTTCAAGCTAAGTTAAAAAAAAGTTTTGCTACTGTGCCCAGTGCACTGTTCATATGAAGTAACAACAATCTAGGGTTATGGTGTAAATATTCGTATTCAATGAAAAACAGACTCAAAAATTGATGCTCCAAATTCACACCCAGGATGTAACAATAGTGCCGTAGTTAACAGTCGTAATCTGGTGCGGTTTTTAGATTTTTTTTTGTAACTTTTGGTCTCAAAAATAAAAAGACACTGTTTTGGGGGTTTGGAGACCAATGAATCAAATGGTTACATTCGTTCTTCAATTTGATGTATTTTCAACATTGTTAGAAGTAAATCACATTCTCCTACAACACTATTTTGCTTTCCTTGCAGGAGCCAACATTGTCTGGCAAGATGGCCTGGAATGTGCAATGTGTCATTTTTCATTACCTTGAGTTAATAGGTCAGAGTTAGGGACTTCCTGGATCGTCCAAGTTTGTGGATACAACCCAAAAACTCTAGTTTTTATGTCTTTATATTATTTTTGCTTACTGGTTACAACCATTTTTCTGTCCTTATTGACTTAGATCTTCAGCTTCTCTATTTGGCTTGGTTTGCGTGCATACACTAGTTTTTGACTTTCTTGCAGTGCTTTCAGACTATGATTTTTAGTTTCATGTTCTCTGCTTATTTTTCTCAATTCTTGATTTCTAGGTGGTAAGCCTGGCTAATTTATACACTTCTTCCCCTTTTCTTGATTCCATTCTTTACTCAAACTATAAGTATAAAAGTTAGAGCAAACACTTCATTGACCTAGCATCTTGGCTTTGAGTCTCATGGATGTTCATTGCTGTGTGAAGACCGCATGCTCTCCTTTTGTCTGTGTGGGTTTTTCACCAACTAGTCCAGATTCCTCTCACATCCACATTGCTTTTTGACCACGTGGGGGTGTGTGAATGAGTGGGCCCTGAAATGGATTGACACACTGTCCTGAGGTGTTTCCTGTCTTCAAATGACCCCTCCAGAACTCGATTAAGTGGGTTCTGATCTCCCAAATTCTGAATTTAATTAAACAAGTCTAATATGTAATAACGAGTGCTCAATGTAAACAGTTTTGCTCATTAAAAATAAGCACTTCTTCTATTATTCATATAATCTTCCAAGTGAAGTAAAAAACAACATTCTACTCAAGAACCTTGCACAATCCTGACTACAAAGCCACCAGTTACCCCATGATTAACAGATTGTGTCCTCTTGAGCAATACATGCTGGGTAAATGTGCTGAAATGTCATTTTTTCTTTTAAATAAAGAGTTTACTGCATCTGCTTCCTTCTTAAAAACAAACAGATTCTAATGTAATTCTCTTTTTCATATCCTGTAACTGCAACTTTGGAGCAAGGAAGTGGATGTGAAACTGCTAGATCCAGTACAGTAAAATGGAAGTAATCAGCAGAATGTCTATATGTATTTACAGATGGCATCAGAGACGTTTAAGTGTCCCAATGTCACTTACCGTCATTCATCCCATTCCTCTGCTTTTATTACTTTTCTTCCCATTCACTTTCATTTTTCACCATACAATCTTTATGTAGATAGCACTTTTCACTAAGCAACTGCTAAACATCAGGCAGCACTACCACTGAAGCCAAAAGAGAAGCTGAGTTCCAACATCTACATTCTGACAAATCCCAATTTATAAATAATGCTAAACTAGATAAATGAATGAAAACCTGTAGAAGGATTTGTACGTTTAGTGATTACATCTGCTGTTACAAATTTGTTAATTTACATTTTCAAATTGACGTAATCTAATTTAGAGTCGCAAGGTAGTCTGGCACCTATCCTAGGAGTATTTGGAACAAGGCAAAAGCCTGTCACGGAAAAGGCAACTTTAAATCACTGGGTCCACACTCACAAACAACTACACTCAGATTATTATTGAGTCACACAAGCAAGGGAGAACATGCAGACTATCTGGATGAGATACTGAGAAATTGGGATAGCTTAGCTATTAGCTAAACAAACAAGCTTGATGGACCGAACGGTCTCCTCTCGTGTGAACACAGGACACTAGATCTGTGAAGCAGTAGTTTTAACTATTGTGCCACCCTGGGTATGTAATAATTATTATTAATTTTCTCTGAAAAATAATAGTAGTAATAACAATTATAATGATTTCAGATGGTTTCTCTGGCTGAGGGACACATAGTTTAACCAATTAGTCTTACTTGTTAGATGTATAGATTTATATTGTCACTGTGACCTAGAAAGTTATGCCTTCTTTACCTTAAAAATCTCAGAATGCAGCTTATGACACCTCTCCTATTAGGACAGATATTAAGTTTCATTCAAATGCTGATGACATTAAGCTGTATTTAACAAGAACAACTGAATTGTACTGTAATCTCACTATTTACATCATAAATTGCATTGTGATGACAAAAATCATAAGTCCTTACCCACACTTGCACAGCTTGTGAACATAACTGACTCTTTTTTTCGGACTGCTTAATCCAATTGCCTATTTTGCTGAATTTGCTGGCTCAAACTCTGATGGCTGTCAGCCAACACTTCTCTACCCAATGTAAAAGAGCATTTTGTCTCCATCTGTTGATGAGAACTAAGAACTGCAGCCCTCTCTAAAAAACGACTATTTTTGAATTGCCCTTTGTCTTCTTCTTTCAGCATTGTTAGATCACAGCGATATAAACAAAAAGTGTTTAGATAGATAGATAGATAGATAGATAGATAGATAGATAGATAGATAGATAGATAGATAGATAGATAGATAGATAGATACTTTATTAATCCCAATGGGAAATTCACATTCTTCAGCAGCAGCATACTGATACAATAAATAATATTAAATTAAAGAATGATAATAATGCAGGTGAAAAACAGACAATAACTATGTATAATGTTAAATGTTAACGTTTACCCCCCCGGATGGAATTAAAGAGTCGCATAGTTTGGGGGAGGAACGATCTCCTCAATCTGTGTTTATTGCACAGAAAGCATTACACAAAAATCAGTCATCACGACACAGTTTTAAAATTTTAGTGTGAAAACACTCAGCCATATGAAAGCACATAAAAATATACTACATGCTTGTTTGGGCTTTGTAAAGTGAAAGGCACTATAAAGGAGACATTACTTGAGCGATTGATTGATCTATTCACTTTCCAGATTTCTCCCTACAGGTCAAAAGATGTGTAGCAGTCCAGTGGGAAACTTCTTGATAGGGTTAAGGCTACGGCTAATTAGGATAGGTACATTAGCATGCCTTAACTTAGTGACAAGCTGCTAATTAAAAATATGAGCAATTTTATCGGCTTTTAGATTTCCATGCTTTGTCATATTAATTATTAATGTATAACATTTCTAACACATAATTAATGCTTTTTAATTATTATATTTTTATTCTTATGCAATTATCATTTCCCTAAAATTTAGTGTACGTTTTTTCATGGACACGATAATTTTTCATTTCTGGTGTTTGCAGGTGTTTGTATGGTCATTACGATGATGTGTGATTGCCAGACATGTGGGGCATGTGCCATGTGGCCCATGACATCACAGCCTCCATGATATATAAGACCGCCACTTGCAATAAACAGTATCTGAACTTTAAACATTTGATGAGCTAGCACTTAAACAAAACTAACAGACATCTAAGGAAAATATTTGGTTTTGATTTTTGCTTTGTCCTCCAAACTTGCAGAACATTCAAATGATTTTTGTTTTTAATCTTTTTCCATTACCATGATAAAACCTCTTCTTCTATCCTTTTGTGATAGATCTCTTTGTTCTTTGAACAATGCAGTCAGACCTGGTAGTAAGTTTTTATAGGGTTAGGCCTGTGTGACTGATAGATGGGGTCAGCCATTAGATAGACTAGAAGGTAATTCCATCTGTAGCCACTAGGAAGCAATATATCTTAATATGAGTAGCTTCAGAAATTACAGGACTTAGAGAAAAACCTACACAGACAGACTACAAGCTTTATGGTCACATATGATACACTGAATTCATGACTGCATTATAGTAACAAGCTTATTTCAATTAAGAGAGGTCAAAACATATAAGCAGAAACTACAATTCACACTAGATGGAATGGCACATCTACAGAAAATATCTTTACACTGTGATAGAAACCTCGGTACATGAGAGGAAACACACATCTAATCTATGCACAGAAAGGATCTGAGGTCCAATTTCAGGCAGTTAGCAACACGTCATCAAACAATAAACACATACAATGCACACTGCTAGGCATGAAATTCTCTGCCTAAAATTAATCAGAAAATGAATATGGCCTTCTAGGAGTTTTACAAGCACAGTGTAAGGATTCTGTGTGGCTTAGCTACAAAAAGCACACATTACTGACTGAGAATTTGCTCAACTGACAAAGCCAAATACAAGTGTGCAAAGGAAGATATTTTCTCTTTAAGAAAATGAGGAAGTGTTTTGCTGATGAGCCCAGTTTTTAAACATAGAGCCTCGGTTTTTATCTCTCTTTTTTAGGTTCACTGAAGTGATCTTGTATATGGCGGATTCTATCAGCGACATGAGAGCTTTCAGCAACAGCACAAGGACTATGAGAGGCAGGAAGCAAAGAAACGGAGACACAATGCCGGCAAAGTCATTCCTTAAACTCGGCAGTACATGGCAATTTTTGTTTTTTTTTATTTTTGTTAATCACAGTAATCCTGAGCTGGCCACACCTGACATCTGTGCTACAGCCTTATAATCTGCATTTCAATTAGAAATAGTTTAAAAATTAAAACTAAAAAACAAGTCCAGCTGTATTACTGAAGCATTTTAGATGCTAATGACAGACTGCCCATGAACGATACTTGATATGCACCCTGGTGGGAGCCATTGCAGATTAGCTCTCCATGAAACAGCACAACCGGCAGTGTGCACTGCACAGCTGGGAACAGCTGCCTTGAGCAACGCTGGCTGTTTGTCTGCTTTTCTACGGTCACAGACGGAAAACTGCTTTCCGGGATTTGTCCAGAGGAGGGTGTGTGTATCAGTTCTTATGCTCCTGAACACTCATCTTTCACATTTTGTTTAGTTTAGTGACAGAGTTATTTTCTATAAAGTAAACACCCTCAATTTGAGAACTAAAAATGACATCTGCAGCTCTTATTTATTTTTTTTTTACAAACCCTGCAAAAGACTGTCAATATGCATTTGGAAAAAAAATGTCAGAGCAATTCTCTTCAGATATAATAATGTGTCATTCTTAATAATTTATATAGCGCTTTTCTCACAAGGACAAAGCAAAAAGTTTAAATTGTAATGGGGTTTACAAGTGTATTAGTTATGGGGGAGGGGGAGTTCCCAGCTGGCAAGAGCAGATCAAGAAAAGAGACAACATGATTGTCACACAGGATGGTGGGGGGTTTGGGGGGCTTTTAGGATGGTTCTTCATAACCAACCATACTTGTAGGGGGGATATCCTGCATATATCTCAGTGGCAGTGTGAGACAACTAAGGCCACTACAAAGCAATACGTAATGTATATGTACTTAGGTTTATGAAAACGCAATAGGCAAAGTGAGGCTGTGACATGGGTTGAAACAGAAAATGTTCCACCAGGATGCTCAGGGCAGGCCAGGCACCACAGTCCTCTGCACAAAGAGAGAGAGAAAGACAAAAGCTGAAGAGGACTAACATGAGGTTACAAAATCTCCTGGCCATCAGTACATGGCTCCATGTAAGAAAAAGTGGAACAATGCTGCCCTTTTAAAGGTAAGCATAAGTTGCAAAACCTCAAGCACTTTTAGGTGGCAACATGTGCTCATCATGGGGAAAGACGTGTTTCAATTTTAAGAGAGATACTCACCAATACGAGTGTTTGAAATCTCTGGCCGTTTTCAGATTAATCTCATGCCTTTAAAACACATATACAGTATATTCCCCCTCCACACATCTCAAAGAAATGCATAAATATAATAGCAGTAATAGTATCATTTGTATATTAAGACAGTTCCCAAATCCAGTCCAGGAGATCCCATAGGACTTTAGATTTTTACTCCAACCAGATTCAAAATCAGTGATAATCATTGATCTTATTTTATTATGTGGTCTTTTTTCTCTTCTATTTTTCTGCATTCAAAAAAGCACAACAGTATAATTTTGTACATTTGTAAGACATTTAGAGATATTTCTATTTTTGCTATAGCTTTAAATGCTTGACTCTCTTTTGTTGTTTTCCTATCATTTTGTCCTTTTTCTGTGTCATGTGTCCCCTTCATTGTATCCTAAAAATAATAATTAAGAACAAATGGAGCAGACACCCAGGCAAACAACACTAAATGATGAAAGGCTGCAACTACTTCGGCATCAGACATGCTAATGTGTAAATAATGGATTAAATATCCATAGCACCTGTAAAAACAGAATGAAAATATTGCTAACAAGTTAAAAAAAATGACATTATTCCCATATAACTGCTTAGTATATTTTAATAAAAATTTATCAAACTTAGTTTTGTAATTTCTACAACACAAAAACTGGGAAATAACAGCTCACTTACTGGTTTGTAACTTGTGAAGCTCTTTGTGATTGTCAGTGAAAGGTGCTATATAAGTAAACTTTACTTACTTAATTAGGCTAGGAGTCCAATTAAAAACAGAAGTTGGTTGAAAGAAAAACCTGCAGCCACAGTGGGTCCTAAGGACTGGGTTTATGGCCGCTGAATGAAGACATTCTTGTTCACCATGGCACCAGATTGAGGCAATGTGAATGTGCCCTGTGATGCCCTGGAGCTCTGTCTAGTAAGAACTCCTACATACTTTAACATCTGATGTTGTTGGAACAGGCTCTGGTCTCAGCGAACATTGTTAAACTAGATTACGAGGGTTCAGTAAAGGATAGATTATTGGATGTAACACATTACTTAATTTTGTTTTTGCAGATATTTAATTTCAGCACAGCAAATTTAGCAGCTTGCAAAATGTTTAATGAGTAAAAGTAAAAGCAAAGTTAAAAAAATCATTTTTAATTTTCTTCTACCCAAGTTACTGAGAATCAGTGGCCCTAAAGTAACCTGCACTCAATAAAAGGTTACATTTACTTCAATGTGAAGACACTTTTTTACCAATTTATTTAGTGTCCCTATAATACATCTAGAACAAAACATCAAGGTGAAAACAGCCTAATGTTGAGATATTTACTGGAGTACTGTATAGTACACTCTTAATTCCTTGAGGAGTATTCTTCTTTCCCTCAAGTACACTGAAGAACATATAACGACTTATTAACATGTGTCACAGGTGGCTAGGAGAAGTGTAACCGTGAAATCTCTAAGGTAATGGGAATGCGTTCTACTTCTGAGATACTGGTAGAGTGGCTCACAGCCATTTAAACTCACTCTGCTCTCAACAGTCTCTGACAAAGGTCTACCACAGCCCAACCTGTTTGTGAAAAATACTCCACTGTGTGATCCAGGTTCCTCCCACAGTCCAAATGACAGGCAGGTTTGATGGATTGATGATGTTGAATTGGCCCCTGATTTTGTGTATGTGTTTACATCCTGCAATGAGCTGGCACCCAGTCCAGGGACTGTTCCTGCCCTTCACCCAATGCTTTCTGGGATAGGCACTCTGGGTAAACAGGTTCAGACAATGGATTGATGAATTCTTTCTATATAACTGCAAAAAAGAAAAACAAAACTTAGCAGTCACAGAACCAGTGTTCATTTCCTTTCTGAAACTCAAAGGCACCTCTAATAAACCTTCAAAATTGCATGTTTTATGTGACATTTTATTTCTTGTGGTCCAAAAACACAGACAGGACCAGCTAGACAAAACATGAGATACAGCCAGATCAACTTCAAGGTCATTTACTGCTGTGAATCTTTAAAACAATGTAACAAAGGTGATGCAGGAGATGAAGGGACACCCACAGAGAGACATGTGACTTGAGGACACCAGGAAAGCTGAGGCTACACTGCAACAAAGCCATAAAGCATTGTACATTTGTGAGTACATTAATATTTTCTGGATATACTCAATAATAGATATAAATTAAATAGAGACCAGCTGCTATAGAAAACCATAAAAATGTATCATATGTCATACACATGTCTGTAGGGGGCTCCTGGAATTCCAGCAATACCACCCTCAACAGAGAGAGGGCACTTTAATTTATTGCCTTTTCTTTTCGATCAAATGTTTCCAGTGACCGAGTTCTGCTTTCACTCAGTAACCCCCCACTTCCAGGCCGCCAGCATATAATCTGAGGTGCAACATGAAGTTAGCATTCAGTCCGTAATTGGCCTTCACCAAAGAGTAATCTCGTCAACCTAAAGACCATTTTCTGTTTTTGCACCCTTGTGTGCTATTTTCTTTTGCCTTCTTTTCTGATTGCCATTAAGCTGGGCTTTCCCACTGGGACCCCAGTCCTTTTCAAGCCTAACACGTCTTTCTTTGAACACACAGGTCCCTGCATATATCAATTTTCTGTACCCAGGTATCAAAATCGGGAGCGGGAGCAACCCCTAGATGGAACACAAGTCACTCATACCTAAACAATTAACCCAACACATGTCTTCAGGTTGTAGAAGGAAAAAAAATGAAAACCCAGAAAATAAAAACATGTAGAATCAAGTAAAAGTATTCTCAAACAGGAAAGAAACTGTTCTAGACAGTCGAGCCAAAGGATACCTAATTTTAGCATGAATTATTAACTAGGCTTCTCACTGCAAGGCTGTTTTCTACAGCAAGTTTATTTCATTTGAGTCCTGCTACACAAATTCCATAAAGATATGGTCCACATCATGATTTAAACCCAGTTATGAGGCAGCAGAACCAATAAGGCTAGTGCCTTTTACCACAGTTGCATAATAGACATGGTTTATGCTGAATTTGTAAACACAGAGTACAATGAAAGGGTGAAATATCTGTTCAGAGGCAAAGAATTAACTGTCAGGTGCAGAATTACTGCCTCTGCTCCTACGGAGTTTCTGTAAATGTTAAATCGCTGTGAGGAGAGCTAGATGTTAACTCTTCTTGAGACCTAGTGCTAAGTATGAATTACCAGCTAGAGGACTAGCATCACCTTCCTTACAGAAGCTGCGTGAAGCACAAATTGCAAGATGGAGAGATTGTGCCCCATTACCACAGAAGGTCAGAAAAATATGAATTGCCTCATGGTAAACTACAACACACATACAAATATATATTTGGCACATTAGTTAACCAAAATATCAGAGGGGACCAGCACTTTCAGTGGATGGTCCCCATATAATATTAATGCCTAAGTATTTTTATATCATAAGTTGATGTCACAGGGTAATACAATTAGGTCAAATGTGGATAATTAATACATACAAAAAATAATAATTCTTCAAGGATGAAAATTAAATTAGCTTAACAATATATCCTGGGCTATGTCTGCTGCCAGGAGTTGGCTACTTCCCTGCAACAGCACCCTACCCCCATCCTCCCTAATTGTTCTTGCTCTCCTGCTTCTTCATTTTTTCCAAACAGAGCCTTGGCACCTCACCTAAAGTCACATCACTTCACACTGGGTCAAAACCTTTGTTCATTGACTTGGGTGTGCATTTCAGTATCTCACTTTATCATGACGCCCCAATGACATACAGTTGTACTCTTATGTGTTATGTGTGCTGGCTTTCCATTTTGAATGATTTTATTGTTCTTATTTCACCTTGTTAATTCCATTTAGACAAAACACCATACCAGTTGAAAATTACGAGATAACAAAATGCAGTTCTGCAGAGTTTCCACTGTTGTGGCATAAATAAAAATGAGCCACAGAACAAAAGAAGGTGGCTTCTGGTAAGTGTGAGCATCTGTGCTTATTATATTACATACAGTGGATAATGAAGAGGAATCCATGTTATTTCTACTATTATTTTATTGTATTTTTTTTTAACTAAAAAAGAGGGTTTCCCTGACTGTATATAAAAGTGGTAGCGAAGGGTAGAGAGTGCAGAGCTGAACATTAGCTCCATAAAACAAAGGTCATCGCTTGAACACTAGTAAGAGAATTACCATGACTGGTTTAACTACACTTAAAGTGCCCATGGGTGTTGAGTGGCTCGTCACGCCTCAGCCTGCTGGAGGACAGAGATTTCTGCTGATATTGGTGTTTGGGGTAAGCAGTCATGCCACTTCCCCAGAGAGTAAGGAACACTGCCAAATCATGCTTAGCAAGGCGAATTGCGGACAGAAGGGTTTTCTTTGTTCTTCTATATTTGCCTGTTCTATACACCCTGCAGGGTAAATAAGACAAGAGAAATAATATAAGACAGATATCTGTATATCATGTTGGGGGCAGCTAATTCTAATATATAATGCATATGATGTGCTGCAGTTATTCACAAGAAAGACAACACATTTACTGTTTTTGTCCAATAGAGACTTTTACAGCTAAATGAATGTACCAAAGAATAATATTTAAACGACAAAGGAATATATATCAACTAAGGTAGAAACAAATCAAGTAGTATTGTACTTAGTGCTTTACAGAAAAAATAGTCATTAAAAAAAACAGATGCACAAAAAAATGGTAAAACATTTTTTTTTACTTTATGTGTTTTTTTCCCAGTGTGTCACTAGGTGAGATTGAATATGCATGCAAAAAAATAGAAAGATACATTTATTCATGTTTTATATTTTATACTCCCACTATCTGGATTTTCACAGACACAATATAAAGAAAACACACAAATCATGGCTTACATTACTGTGCATAGCACCATCACACAAGCTACTAGCTAGTAAAGCATCACCTTTCATTTTATTTTTGAAAATGTATGGAAATATGAATAAACAGGGCTGCAGCAATCAAGCTCTATTTAAGAGAGAGAAAAAAGTTGTTTTCACACAAGCTAAAATTCGAAAATAAGATGTAGGGTCGGGTTATTCAATAACAACCAGTATGTTTTCAGTATGGTCTCCATCCCTGAGACATAGGTTTCATTTAATTCAATAAGCAGATTCTAAAGACACCCGCTTCGTACAGATGGATCTGTATCCAGTTTTCAGAGTTGGTCTACTTTCATACAACAAGATCAACTATTTAAAATTAACCATGAAAATAGTTCTGTCCCAAACAACACCAAGCAGTGTTTCCTCCTTTCCTGGAAATGGGAGAAATGCATGCTTTGAGGCATCTGGAGTTTCTTGTCCTTGTCTCCTATGGCTTTCCTTAAACTCCCAAGTTGGACTGCATAGGAAAATGGAGTGAGTTGTGACAAAGGGTGGAGAGACTAAGATTCTGTTGTGCAACCTTCATCACCTAACTGGATATATCCAATCCAGTCAAAGTTAAATAGATGAAACACTGCACCTCTACCCTTCTTTTCTTCATTTTTTTCAGAGTGCCAATAACCTTTACCTATTGTTTCCTTTTACAATTTCATGCTGATGAAACCTTTCACCTCTTTCATGTAGTGAAAAGCCTTTCGGAGGATTACTAGATGAAAATGCAAAAATAGACACGAAAAGTTCAAAGCAAAAACCAAGTTTAATTTTGAACAGCACTTCTCAAAAAAACAATCACCTCAGAGGCATATGGACAAGAGAAACACAATCACAGGGCACTGCATAGAGAGATTACATGAACATATCAGCAATATGTCACACTTCAGGGAGAACTCCAACTTAAACCACATAAACACAATTGCAAAAGTTAATGTATCAATTAGGTTTCATTTTGCATAATGCCACTGACAAAAGTTCCTGGTAAAAATGCGTAGACACTGGAATAAATGAGTTTGCACCAAACAAGTTTAATTTCAAGGCATTAAAATGTATAATCCTAAAAAGATTCCCACATATCCTCTTTAATAAAACCTCTGTGTGCGTCCAGTGTCCGTGTGTGTGTGTCTTCTGGTGAAGTGCGCATGCGCGGGGCACGGTGCGCTGCTTCAAAGGCGCCTGACACGTCACACAAGACAGAGAGGGCGGGACCTATAAAATATCACGTGGCAGATCCAATCGGATTTCGGTACATGAGGTAAGACCTAAAACAGAAAACACGAAAAATCCAATCAGGTACTGAGACGCGGAGACCAGCTTCCCCATTGTTGTGGAAGTATTCACTCTGAGGATGTCAGATTTGCGATTAAGAAAGCTTGGCCCGGTAAAGTGTAAAGTAAAAGTAGATTTATTTTCGCGCACATTACATCAGTTGCTGGGAAGAATCTGCTGATTTCCCACTGTTGTGACAGAAAATTAAACACATATTACGGACATCAAAGCCAGTATTACTGTCAGAGAAAATTACAGGCATTTTACAGAAAAAATTTAATGGGGTAAAAGGTTCCTTTCCATTTAATATAGGCTGTTCCTACTAATGTTTATGGACTACTGTTCTAGCGCCCGTTATTGTAACGGGCTTAATGTCTAGTTTATACATTAAATACAAGGCAGCAATGAACTTTGTCACATGCGTGTGCATGGGAGACAGGTTAAAGGCGAAACATTGGTGATGGTAATTACACTCCAAACCAGGTGTTGGCGCTGTTGCTTAATGCCCTTTCTTTTTCTCCCTTTGCAGAACAGAAGACTGTCAGCCTTACCACCTCTGACATCACTTTTTTCTTCCAGCATCCTGAACCTACCCCTTCCTGCCCGGGCCATATAAATCCAGATACGTCACCATCTTGAGCCAGACCCTTATTGACTCCCATCTGTGAAGAAATGCTTGTGTTGTCTTTGACTTTTTGATTATTTTCATTTCAATGAATTAAACGGGGTACACCATGGTGCCCTAAACCTCTTTTGATCTCTTTGTTACAATTTTTACATTATATGGTATCTTTTAGTGTGAGATCTAGTTGAAAGTGTATTGACACTGGAATAAAACAGAAAGGTATTAAATATGTGAGTACATAAAGTCATGTATTACACAGCAAATGAATAACTAATCATGAATCCCAGGAAATGTTTTTGTACCTACTCATGAATTAAACTAAAATTAAGATTTACCTTTCTGTTGTAATTGTTTACCTTACATATAAATGCACAGGATGAGAGGCTTTATATTCATCCATCCATCTATTTTCTAAGCTGCTTATCCTACGTGGGGTCATAGGTCATAGGGAAGCTGGAATCCATCCCAGCAGCATTGGATGCAAAGCAGGAACAATCCGTGGACAGTCAACAGTCTATTATAAGATGAACACACAAACACACACTAGAGCCGATTTAGCAATGGCAATTCACCTAACTTTTGGACTGTGGGAGGAAACCCACACAGAAAAGGGGAGAACATACATGCTCCATGCACGAAGCACCTGTGATGTGACGCCCCAGACAGCAGCACTACCAGTGTGGCATCCACTTTATATAACATGACAACTATTTCAAAATAAGAGTATCCTTCATACACTTGCAATGGAATATGCAAGTTAAGATACTGTATGAATGAATTAATGAATAAAAATGTGTATCTCAGAAAATCATTGGCATGATAGCACTGTGGTTACCACAGCTTCTTCATTAATCCAATGTCAGTGTGGATTTTGTGTATCCTACTTGTGCCTGTGTGGGTTTCCTCTGTGTGCTCCACTTTTTCTCCCATATCTCCAAAGACATGAAGTTAGGAAAAGTTAAATGGTCACTCTTAATTGGCCCCTTGTGAGTGTCAGTATATGCGTGCGTGGGTGAAATGGTGCCACGTCCAGGGCTCTTTCCTGCCTTGGGAAAAGTGCTGCTGTGATAGTTCCCAAACATTTTTGCCTCAAATTGGAATAAGTGGATTTGAGAATACTATGTCATCTCAGAAAATGAATGTGGCTGAAGTGCCACCTAACCTTAGGAATGTGTACTACAGCCAGTGTTCTGTTAGTATAACCTGAATTACTGTATATTGCATTGGGGGGCTTCAAAGGGACAAAATGCCTGCCTCTATAACGAATTCAGTTTAATGAAGGGGGTGGGGTAGGGTGTAAGGGATAACTAATCTGGCTACTTAACTGTTTCCAAGTCGATGCACACATTTCTATATTCATAACTATTTACACTATGCTGAAAATGAAAGTACTTCAGGTTTTAACAAAGTAACACGTTTTTCCAATTTGATATATATATGCTCAGTCTGGATCACTGCCTTCTGGCCAAACAAGGGTTAATCAATCATATTACAGAGACTGACACTCTGCAGCCACAATCACTTATTATGTGCTGCCAGTAAGATCAGCTTCCAAAAATAGGCTGAGTACCTGTTTAGAAGAGCACTCAAAGCAAAGAAAATACAGTCAAAATATTTATATACCTTACTTTATTAGAACTGTCAATTGTATCTTACAAAATGACTGACTGTAAATAAGTCTTCTGCCTTTAAAACCATGTTTAAAAGACCCACGGCCAATATTATACTCTAATATTTGTTTTGTGCAGAATAAAACTACAGAGCTCTAACTATAACGGATCACTTTCCAGAAGCTTCTTATTTGGTTCGATATTTATTTAATAAATATGAGAAATGTTGGGTGGGGGTTGAATTTTGCATTGCTATGTTAAGTTTGACTTGATTGTATGGAATGTTATTTGCTTCTAATTAAAATAAATAAATACATACATACACAAACAAACAAACAAACAAACAAATAAGAGAAATGGCCCTCAGTTATGGCTCCCCACCTCAGCATCCTTCTAGTGCAGTGGTCTGTGTGCTCGGTTTATCAGTAGGAGCAGGCATATTGGAACCCTGGGGCAAGGCAGGGGGAGCAGTCATTGTAGTTTACAATTATTGTGTAACCGTATGCTACCCATTTACCATTGAACCCTTCCTCCCCCCAACATCTTTTTATAAAGGGACCCCCTGCAGGGTACCTACTAGGAAACCAGACAGCTCATTAAAACAGTGTGGCGGTGCTCTCTCAGAGCTTGTCTCTCACCTTGGAGATAACAGAGCAGCCAGCTGACGGACATTTTTTTTATAGAAAAGCACGGCTGTTTGTATGTTTTAAGTCAGTTTTTAAATGTTGAACAGAAAGTGGATGTGGGAGAAGGGGTGGAGGCAATGGGATTTCCAAGGCTTGCAGCAAAAATCCAAAACAAGCTCTTCTAGTAACAATAAACTTTATTTCCCATCTAAATAATTTCCTATAGTGAAGAACATCACAGGGGACTTTACTAGCACAGAGTGATAATTTTTTTTTTTTCTTTATTTTTTCTTTTAACAATAAAAGGTCAGAGCAGGTTAAGTGACTCATTCAATTATTCAAAGAGTGACAAACGAATGAAAAACTTGTGGTGTACAGTCTAATCAATTCCTTTGCCACTATGCCACACTGCCATCACCCCCGGGTCCCACATGCAGACCCCTTAGAAGGAACTGTTGTTGCACAAGGAGTGGCTACACAGAGGGGGTATGGATTGCTCCAAAAGTCCTTCATGTATCAGTACATGCCCTTTAAGATGTGGGGTCTACTGTTTGTAACATAACTCTTCAATATTGGACTCTTCTGGGGAAAACATAAAGGAGTCATGCAATTCTTGTTTCAGCATTGGTTTTCTCTTTTTGCAATTTACCGTAAAAACACCCTGTTCTGGCATAAGATAAACAAGTGTTACCTTGATGTGTATTCAGGACCCTGGTTACTCTTTCATGTTAGTTCTCTTATGCTCAGCCCAGGACACAATACCACCTCTCTGGCACGGACCCTGCTTAAACCCTTTGCAAACATTTTAACTTCAAAATTTCCATTCAGGTCTTGAAATTAAAAAAAGGTATGACTAATGACTATATTCTCCACTTTTCAGGTTAATGAAAGAATAATTGTTCATGGCAAAAAAAGCTTTCAGCTTATTATTAAAGAGCATCTTTCTACAGTGAAGATTATTAAAGGGTGCTTTCCAGTTTTATAATGTGGGCATGGGCAGTTTAAGTGACTTTTGTTCACAGAGTAAGTTGCTGGTGAAAACTGAAAGTATATAGCACCTATTACAGTAAGCACCATTCTTTGATACTTTACAAAAACTGTATAACTGATATCTTAGTAGGATAAATGATTAGCACAGGACCACAAAGTGAGTCTGTGATGGAAAATGAAAATGTAGCATTATAATCTTATATAGCACCTTTCACAGTGAACAGCACTTCAAGGTGATTTATAGATATAGTATGAGTGGTGCTTTGAAATGTCAAATGATTAGCTTATAAGTTATTAAGTTATACAGTGGTAGTAGACAGAAAAAGAACCCATATAATTTTACATAGACCCTACCTAATAGTGAACATCATTTCAAGGTAACTTGTAAATATGGCATAACTAGATCTTTGGATAGGTGATTACCTCAGGATTGCACAGTGATTTGGTGGTGGGGACTCAAAATATAGCCTTATGATTTCATATACTACATTGTACAGTGAGCATCTGCCACGAATTTGGGAGAACCTTAGCATAAAATCCTGACAAATTGTAGCAAAAAGCCCCAACAAGTGAAAGGATTAGTCAATCTTGGTCTTTTAGACAAAAAATCCAGAAGATTTTTTTATAAATAAAACGTTTATTACACAAAAATGTTCTTCTTAATAAAAGTTCCAAGAAGCACAATAGACACAGCAGGAGTTGCCTTAAGCAGCTAATCGAGTGGCAAACAAGTCCCAAAAACACACATCCAGAAACAATGGTCAAAAACAGAGCATAAAGGTTTAAATCCAGGAAAACTTCACAAAAATCACAATAAATCCCAATAACTCACCAAAACCACCAAGCACATCTAATGAACTGCAAAGAACTGCTCGTTTCTTTAGCCTTTATAGGGCTGAGAGGAGTCCATTGACAGTAATGTTGCCCCACCTCTTGGGGAACCACCTACAAAACACACAGGACAAATAGACATAAACAGAAACAGAAAATATGTAAAAATAATACACACAACTCAAAAACAACACTAAAATACAGAAATATCTGTAAAACCATGAAAACATCACCACGAGGTTCTTTGCTGCTAGTGAGACCGCCAGCATCCAAAAAGAGTGTAACTGCTTTAAAAAATCAAGAGGCTTTGAGCTGCTCTCTAAGTCAAGAAAACCCAAATACTGAGATACCTCAAATTATGATCTTTATAAGTATAATAGCCATAGATTAAGTGATATGCTTGGAATCACACAGTAAGTCAATGATGGGAACTAAAAACGTAGCCTGACAATATTGCATGGTACATTTTATAGTGAACATCTTCTAGTGTCTGCGGTGGGTTGGCACCCTGCCCGGGATTGGTTCTTGCCTTGTGCCCTGTGTTGGCTGGGATTGGCTCCAGCAGACCCCCGTGACCCTGTGTTTGGATTCAGCGGGTTGGAAAATGGATGGATGGATGGATGGATCTTCTAGTGTCATCTTATGATTCTGCATAGCACATTTATTTGCGTTGTATAACTGAAGTACTGGCTGGTTAAGGGATTTCCTTTGATTTTTTTTGGGAAACTGTGTTGTGTAGTTGTTTACTTGAGACACTAGGAAACAGTGTGGTACCTAACTCTGGTTGGATTAAAACCAGTTTTCTGTTGTAACACAAATTCATTACTGCTATCTTACATAATAATTCAGGAAAGAATGTAAACAGATATAAATATGTTGTGATTCTTAAAACACTTGTTTATACTTCACAAAATTTTCCATGAAAATTGTTGAAAACACTATATACTCTTGAGGCCTGTTCACGTTTACCACTATCAGCTTCAAAAATGGTGTTCCTATATATGAGCGGCACCAATTTCAAGTTGAAATTACTTGGTTAGTTTTCACATTATCCATGCAGAAATTTTTTAGATTGGCTTGATGAATTTATCTTGGGAGGTTAGGAGGGCAATTTAGAGTGAATTTGGCAGTGGTGTTCCATGACAATCCTCTCACTTGTCTCTGTTCATGTCCGCAAAGGTGGTAAATACAAGTCCTCCCAAGTCTATCTACATCTCTGGCCTTCCATCAAAACAGTAGCTATGTATGACATCCATCCATCCATCCATTTTCCAACCCGCTGAAACCAAACACAGGGTCATGGGGGTCTGCTGGAGCCAATCCCAGCCAACACAGGGCACAAGGCAGGAACCAATCCCGGGCAGGGTGCCAACCCACCGCAGGACACACACAAACACACCCAGCACACACCAGGGCCAATTTAGAATCACCAATCCACCTAACCTGCATGTCTTTGGACTGTAGGAGGAAACCCACGCAGACACGGGGAGAACATGCAAACTCCACGCAGGGAGGACCCGGGAAGCGAACCCAGGTCCCCAGGTCTCCCAACTGCGAGGCAGCAGCGCTACCCACTGTGCCACCATGCCACCCCAATGTATGACATACTGTACATAAAATAACATTTCATCCAGTTCAATAAAGTACAGTACATTGTGTACCAACAATCACTTACTTTATCACCTAACAAAGAAAAATGTAATTAGCCCTCATCTTTCTTCATTGTCCTCAGTATCTGTGCTGTCACCACTCATCTATTTTGGGTGAGGCTACTCGCAGTCCTGCTGCTCAGTACGGCTGAGTCACTAGGGTGAGTATGCCATGGTTGCTATGGCAACAAGGTACGGAAGAGAGAGCAGGGTGTCTGCACAGGTTGCGTGTGATTTGCCACACCACAGAAAGCAGATCCACCCAGTTTCCTGTGCTTATAACTGCCTCCAGATATTTGTTTACAGCTTTTATTATTATTACTTTATGCCAAATATTCTTAAATGTTTAAAGGTGCAGAACACCTGGACTTTATAATGCTCCTAATGGAGTACCCTGATAAAAACATTTTCATTCTGTTATACAAACAAGGAAAACTATTATTACCACTGGGATTATTCAATTCAGTTTATTTTTGGGCAGCAGTCGTCACTAAGTGCAGTCTCAGAGCACTGTAACAAGTTCACATGTGAATTACAGTTATTTCTAGATTGATTTTGTGGCATAGAAGAAAATTGCATGACTCTGTGTGTGTTTGTTCATATGCTTTCCCTCAGTAGGAATGATGAATTGGATTACTAAATGTGCAGGTCCCAGTTAAAAGTAAAAAGAAAAGGCATTTCCTGCATTAGAAAATAAAAAAATAATCTCAGATCAAACAAATTTTATTCAATAATTTACTTTTTATTTTTATATAAAGTACCTTGTTTCCACTTGCGTATTGTCGTAATGCGAGTCAGTGGTGGGGATTGAAAAGTTTAGCCTTATGATTTTACATAGCATCTTTTAAAGAGTGCACCATTCTTAAGCGCTTTCCAGATTGCATAACTGGAATTTTGGCAAGCAAGGTTATTTACTTAGGATCAGACAATGAGTCACCTGTGTCCTCTGAAATGCAAAGGTGTCAATTTGGGTGCCACGGTGAGTAGCACTGCTGTCACACAGATTCAGCATCCTGGGTTTTAATCCCATGTCTAATTGTTGTCAATGTCAAGTTTGAATGTATTCCATGTGGGGCTTTTTCCCACATCCCCAAAGGTGTTAATATTTGGTTGATTGGTCATTCCAAATTAGACAGTGTTTGCTTAAGTGGGCCCTGTAGTGGACTGGTACCTTGCCTATGGTTGCCTCCTGCCTTACCAGCAGTGCTGCTGGAATGACCCTGGCACCCCACAACCCTGAATTGGATTAAGGGGTTTGAGAATGTCATGTTACCTGTCTTGTCCGTCAATTTATCCACAATAGGATATACTGTGGCAGAACACCTTCATCTGGCTGATGGCACAGCAACACAGTCTGAATAACATGAAGTTTATTACATAGTATTTTTGAAAAAACAGAGATTGTGCTGTGGTTAATGCTGTTGTCTCACAAGTACAGAGTCTTTGGTTCAAACCCCTTGCCTAGTTGCTTTCTATGTACTGTACTTTGCATGTTAACCTTGTGTTTACACTGGTTTTTATCCCAGCACTCCAATTTTCCTCACACATCCAGAAAGACATACAGGTTAGGTTGTCTAAAATGTTCCTGTGTGAATGAATGAGCCTTGCGATGACCTGGAGTTTCATCCTGCTTTGTGCCCATTGCTGCTGAGATAGGCTTCAGACCTCCCAACAATGGTATGGATTAAACAGTTCTGAGAATGTCATACTGTATTATTTTAAGAAATAATTTACAAATATGCTATTCTTAACCCTAATTTCCCTCTTCATTTAGGAATTTCATTTAAAGTACTGAAAATGCAGGAAGTATTTCTAAGTCCCAGAGGTCTGTTCTCTTTAATTGCTATCAGTGCCATATACGGTACTCCTATGCCAATTGTTGTCAATTCTAATCTGGCTTCACCAGCTAAGTTTTCATATTAGTCATTTTAAGAAGTATCAGGCTGACTTGCTGGTGAGGCTTTGTTTTATTTTCTTTTTACCTTAACTACTTGTTCTTGGACCTCCCCGTACTATCCCCATACTTGGGACAGACACAGTGGCATTCTTTGGATTGCAAATATGTGAAACAGCCGTACCTTACCATATTTAGTCAACAGCTGAGATTTGCCTTGTAACGGGTGCGGCTGCACTTTACCTGCGGCAATCACTGAGCATTCTTATCTGCAGCCCTCCAGTAACAAAGTACTTCCCGCTATACTGCCACTTACCTGAGTTCCTGTTATAACTAGAACAACAAAATAATGGACGGTAGCAGTTCAGAAGAATGCTAGCCTTTTGCATCTACATTTTACCTGTGGCTAGAACATACTTCAAATCTTGGTCTTAGCTTCAAACCTTCAAAGAATGTGCAAAGGAATGTATATTACTATCCCTTCAGAGTGTAGTTGGAATAATATTCCTGTGTTTTCTTTGGTGACCCAGTTTTAGCCCTTCTAAAAATTGCTGATCAGGGGATGAATCCAAATTTCTTTCCATTTGAGCAATTGTTTACCCGACTATTGATTTTCACCCAGCCCAGGCTTGATTGCTGCCTGTCACCTTTCGATATTGGGAAAGGCAACAACTCCTCATTTTCTCACAATTAGAATTAGAAATTGTAAGGATTTAATTTGCATGATTTTTTTTATGTCTGAACGCAGCCCTCTGATAGAATGAAACCCCACCCAGGGCTCAAATATGTTTTGTATGTGATGCTGACAATAAAGACTCCAGTCACCCACTCCCTATAATTGGATTAAGAAGAATTAGAAAAGTCAGTGGGTAACTGAGTTTCTGTACTATTTGAAATAGGAAAAAAATAAATTCTCAATTAGAGGATCTGTTCAAAACTTGTTTCAAATATGGCAAAATCTAATTAATTAAATAAACCTTAGAATAAGCAATTATATTGGGAAAAAGGACAATCTCCATTCTTTGTTGTTTTTAAATATTTGCTCATGCTGTTGGCTCTCCTCTCTTTCTTTCAGACTGGGGTTGAATTCTGGTTTATTAAATTTGACTTGAGTGTTGAAATGTTGTTTTCTTCAAATAAAATCAATAAAGTAAAAAACAATTTTAAAAAAAGAATTGGAAAAGGATATATGGATAGAACATTTTATATGCTATTAAGGTAAAAGACAGCTATGACTGTTATTTACATATATATACACACACTCTCACACATCTATACTAATAAAAGGCAAAGCCCTCACTCACTGACTCCCTCATCACTAATTCTCCAACTTCCCGTGTAGGTAGAAGGCTGAAATTTGGCAGGCTCATTCCTTACAGCTTACACACAAAAGTTAAGCAGGTTTCATTTCGAAATTCTACGCGTAACAGTCATAACGGTCGACAACGTCCGCCATGTTAAACTTTCCATTCCCCATCTTCATGAAATTTGATAGGCGGCTTCCCTGCACTAACTGAAACCGATGTACGTACTTATTTCGGTGGTATGACACCACTGTCGGCCGCCATATTGAACTTTCCAATGGTCTTTGTTACTTATGGGCCCATCTTCAAGAAATTTGGTACGCGGGTTCCCAATGCTAACTAATTCCTACTTACGTACATATATACGTCCATAGCCTGCAGCTCGTTCGCCGTGTGAGGCGGCGTTGGGTCCCCCATCCCCACACCTCCTACGTAGTTGGCTGCCTGCCTATATAAGGCTGTCCGTCGCTCCGGTCTCTTCATTCCCTTCCTTGCTTCGCCACAGTATTCATGTCTCACTGCTGATAACTGCAGCCTTTTTATTTAATCCACGGCTTCTCCGCTGTTTTATTGTTCGTTTATTACAATTATAGTTATTGTGTAGCTATTTTAGACTTAGTTTACATTGTTCAGGTACCCATTTCCTTTATCGTTCCAACTGTACCCCCATTAACATGTCTATCGAGGTGATCACCATCGATCAAAGAACTGTCACTTACCGTGTGGTTTCCATGCCCGGAGATGGCGACTGTCTTTTCCATTCTCTGTGTTACATATTGCTCGGCCATATCAGGCTCACTCTTGATATCCGGAGGAACATTGTGTCTTATGTATTGAATAACTGGGACAGGTTCAAGGTGTGGACTGATGACGGTACAGGAGATAATTATACTACACAGGAGCATTAGAAGAGTGAAATGCTTAAGCCCTTCACCTATGGTTCTGCATGTGAGTTGATGGCTGCCGCTGAATTGTTCGGTTGTCTCTTTCAAGTGAATCGAAATGGCCAAATATTTTACACCTTTGGACAACCACCAATGCCTCTTAAACATCTTAGATTCACAGGTGACGATTTGAGTAGTGGACACTTTGATGTTTATGAATGTTTAAACTCTCAAAAGCTGGATACGAAGTTATTGATGAAACCCATTTCAATTCAAACGCCTCCAATTTCCAGTAAGGCTCTGCTTCGCAATGACAATTAATAAGTCTCAGGGACAGACTCTACAAAAGGTTGGCATTGATTTGAGGCAAGATTGCTTTTCACATGGCCAACTATACGTTGCATGCTCAAGAGTAAGCTCAGCGCACAGCTTGGTCATATTACAACCGGAGGGCCGAACTGACAACGTGGTATACAAAGACATCCTTAACAAATAATTATTGGTATATTTTCCTTCAGTTTAAAAAGGTTTACTTTTCTTCTTAATAAAAATTTTAAAGCAGTACTTCACCACTGCGAAGCACGGGTATTTTGCTAGTATAAAATATAAATATATGAATGAAAGTTGTGACCTGTAGGGGGCACCACTGAGTCCCCAAACTCTCAAATACACTAAAACCAATACAAGCCCCAGCTTCAAGTACATTAATTTTATTTTCACCTTTCCAACACTTCATTATATTGGTAATAGGTTCACCCAAGCACAATTCTCTCCTCTCCCTCTCTTTCTTATTCTCCTTCCACTTCATCAGATGAGCTTCGTCCTCTAACTCCCTGAGATGACGAATTGGAGCCTTTTCATGCCAGACCTGGAAGCACTTCCTGTGTTACTGCAGTACACGTTGGAAGCACTTTCAGGTCAGGTGGAAGTTCCTTAAAGTAGGGACAGTCTGTCCCTGCAGCACCCATGGAAGCCAGCAGGGTAGTCTAATGGAGCTATTAATTCCCAGCCTGCCTTGCAAGTATCTCTTCAGGGACTGTAGCCAAGGGAGACTGCAACCTATTTTATCGGGGAATAGTCCATGCGAGTGATCTCTCCCTGTCCTTCCATTAAACTAGCCTTTTGGCTAGGTACAGAACCTTGAACTAGACCGGCCGGAATGCCAGTCCATGCTTGGTGTCCATGACAATGTGTACTGTACATACAAGAGGAATTGTTCTACATTTGCAGACTGTCATTAGATATTAATAATTAGGTAAAATAACATAACTTTCTTAAATCTGTTTAAACTGAGTCCTGGGAAGCAGAAGCCTAACCTGGAAGCTTTCGATGCAAGGCTGAAAAAAAAACTAGACTGGGCCCCAGTATACCATAGAACCTATGCATGTATATGTCCATATCAACATTCATCCCAGTTTGGAATTGCCAATTAATCTAACCTACATGTTTTTGAAGATGTACGAGGAAAACCAAAGTACACAGAGGTACACCCATGTGGATACAGGGAGAAGGTGTAAACACCATTGGCTCAATGTGCAGGCATGGGATACAAACTAGGGTCACTGGTTCTGGAGGTAACAGTGCTACTATGCTGCCCCTAATAATTAGGTAGCAAAATATTATTTATAACAATGGGCAAAAAAGTCTGACTTTCCATTCTTTAGACTATCTGTCTATAGTATATGTGTGCCTTGCCCTACCTGGGCACTATTCCCATTATTCTGTTCAGTGTCTCTTCTGAATTGAGGCCAATAGTTGCCTGGTCACCATAACACATAAAGTAAGCCATTATAGATGGTACAGGCTAATGTCATTTGCCACCAATATGAAGGATGATTATGGTAATTAGTTTTCAGTAGGGGCACTTGTGGGTGTCACTAAGGGAAAGAGTAACTCCATGGCTAAAAAAACCTCATGTTGCCACAAAATGAAAGGCTATTACAGTTCATCATTCTCTTTCACAAAGATCACATAATTGTCAGTAGAAGTTGTCTTTTGTTTCTAAGATAGCATAGTGTGTCTTGGCATGTGGTTTTGGAAAAACAGCCCCTTTAGTTTTAAAAGCACCTTCTTTAAAAACACTTCTTCAATTTCACAAACAGCACAATATCTTTCAGGAACTAATGATTGTTATGGTTCCCCTTTTCGTGAAGCTCCAGGTAACAAATACAACATCAGATAGCAGATTTGATAAAGGACTAGCGCAACGCTGTGTTGATGCCAGGAAGCACGATGCAGGCCAGGCCATGCAAGCTACACACACAGTTTTTTTCTTTTCTTTGTTTTTGAACAGATCTGCCCTGCTAAGAAATGAGTATTAAACTAACAGCTAAATTTGTCATGAGCCGGAAGTTCTGAAAGAAACGGAAATGTATGCACAGCAAATTCAGAAATTTCAATGTAATTGTTTAATGGCTTTCAAAAAATATCAGAAGTGCCAAGTTCTGCTTTATATTACCAAAAGACAAAAATGCTGTACTTTCTGATTTTGACTTACTATCCACCTTACCAGAAACATATCCTATACGTCTCTCTCCTTTGTCAAAGGCATTGCAAAAAGGGCTTTGGACAAAGTTTATACTAAGTGATGTGCTCCATGTTAAAAATTGCAAGACTGACAAGATTGCACAATTCTTCACAAGCTGAGGCTTGCTTGGTCATCATTTCTAACGCTGAAGAAGAAACATTTTGCAAAATGTACTTTTCTCTCAGAAAGACTAATACAACTTCCGTTCAACAGTTTTACTTTATACAGTAGCTTTCCTCACATATACATGATGAACACCAGAATGTTTAAGACCTTCTATTTAGCAGTTTCATCCATCTATTTTCTGGACTTGCTTTGCCCAGTACAGTGTTTGGGGAGTCACAGCCTACACCAGTGAAAGAGGACCTTAGGCACACTCATGCACACAGCTAATTTAGATTTGACAGTCAACCTAACAGTTTTGACACACACAGGGACAATATACACACTTAACACAGAAGATCCTATAGCTCATATTAGAATGGTGATCGAGTGAGGTGGCACTACCACCAGCTACACCACCATGCTACCCAGCTGCACATTCTAATTCCCATAAATTGAGGCAGCATTCAGATGTAGGGAAAGTAAACACTGTACACTTTTGACAAGTTGAAGGAACTAAATGAAATCTTTCATAGTGGGCTTCTCAAGCAATAAAATTTTATTTTGTCTAAACAATATGATAATAAAATAACTACAGCAATCACAATAAACACTCATATTGGTAAAATATTTCCACCCGTCTTTTCATTTAACTTTAAATCTGGTTTTCATAATGCATGACTCTTTTTAATTTTTTGAAAGAATGTACAAAGCCATTCTCAAGGTTAATGGGTAATCGTAAAAGTGTACTCCAACACAGATAATAAGAGAAGGAAGGCAAGCAGACGGGTAGTCAGATAAGCAACCTTCAGAAAATACTAATCTATCAGTCAGCAGGTTCATGACTGCAACAAGAAATTACTATATGTCTGTTTATTATTGGGTGAGCAGGACAGCAACGCCTGAAGAAAATTACCATCTATCTATGGCTTGACAACCAAAAAAAACAGAAGCATACCTGTCATGTCTGTTTGTGTAGCTATCTATCATCCATGCAATACCTATCAATCAATCAGTGGCTTGGTAGTCACAGACACACATATGCAATATATATGATCCATTGAAAATAACACCTTCATATTAATCTGCCTTAACAGAGACCACTATTCGATCTACTTTGGACAGAAGTTTTTTTTTATATGTGTAGTAGCCTGCTCACTTGAAATACACATAAATTATGCACAAAGCTGTGCTGGCATGTAAAATGTAACATATTCATGCCTTACATTTTTCTGCCTAATTCAGTATCTTTTCAGTCAATGAGAGAGCCACGAATGAAACTGGTGACGGCTACACAGCCACAACAATGTGTCTATAACCTTTTTACTCTTTATTTTTCGGTGTGAGAATAATCTTTCCCCTTTTTCCTTTTAAAACTGTTATTGGTGATCTCTCTGTGTTTCTCTTTCTATGTCTGGACAAACGAGTTTGCATATCTGAAGTCAAAAATAAAAACACAATTAAAAGCACATGAAAAGAACACAGAAAAGGAAGAGTTAATGTAGCCTTTGATAGTAATAAAGCTCACAAATATACGCCCATTAAAGAGAAGGAAATCAGATGCTGACAGAGCAATGACTGGCTTGGAAGCTTTGATGACTAAGTTTGGCAATCACTACCTGCTAGTTTTTCCCATATATGGAGGCTTTAAGAAAGACAGCCTCCCTGAGAGTGAGGCGGGACTGTTAGCCTATAGTGTTGTGCTAAAGGTTTTTTTGTCTGCAAGCCTGAGAGAGAGCTGAGAGAGACAGTGGAATTTAGTGTGCATGTGTGTGTGTGCATGGGGCTGGGATTTTAAAGGAAGTGGCTAAGTGATCCTTTTTGTGCCTGTGTGTACTCAGTTTTAAGCAGTGACGACACAACAGCTCATGGGTCATGTACACAGATGTGCCAAGAGTAAATCTTGTGTAACTCAAACTAGAGACCTATCACCACCTTCTCTTTTGCCAAAAACAAGCCTGGCTCAGGCTAAATGGAGATAATGGCCAAGTGTTAGTTAAGTGAAATCCTGATCCTGATCTAAAGCAGACACATACCTACTTGTGAAAATTCAAAGACGACCAAAATTAATAACTACAAGTACCTCTGTTGAATGCCAAGTGCAAAGTATCATTCTGCTGCTTAAATGTAATACTTACCAGAAGTTAAATAGCAGGCATACTTGGATTTCTTGACCTAACTGGAACAAATGCATGACAATCAACATTAGTAACATGACACATTATTCAATTTTAATTTCCAGCATTGTCAGCTCAACACTCAAGGAATGGTTTCAACTTCATCTAAAAGTTTGTCTTTCTATTTTTGGTTGTCCAGTAGTTTAAGCCATTTACTTTTACTGGATTGAAAAAAAAAAAGTATTTTCAGTCACATCAAGCACTGGATGTGATCAATCAGTGCCTGCAATTGTGTGGCGTATAAAGGAAACCCCAGGATTGTGTGCAGCTTTCGTCAAACCTGCATTTGGATGGATTCCCAGAAGCAGTCTAGGGCTATAGGCCATTTCTTTTTCACCTGGCACTGGATGTAGTCTCAGTTACTGGCCAGCTTTGAATCAAGTTTAATTCGGTCCCAGCACTTGACGTAGTTTTGGTCACACCTGGAACTGGACTCGCTATTAGTTACTGCCTGCTGGTTGTTTGCATTATATCCGGTACTCACTGCCATTTCAGTCACTGCCCAGTATGGGATGCACTCTCTGTTATTGCTAGGACTACAAGGCGTTTTAGCACTACCTACCCTGGAAACAGTTTAACAATATCTAGGCTTGAATGCTGCCATATTCACTGGATATATCTGTACATATTTTCATTTGTTTGTAGCTATGGCTGCAGCCTCAGTAACTAAGTGAAATATGTAGGCCATTTCAGCCAAACTAGGATGCATTTAGAGTGGTGTTACAGTTTTAATAATTATTCGTGACCAAATTCAGACTTAGCTGTCACTAACACCTGTGTGATGCAGACTAGTATTATTATAGACATAGTTTTTAATAATTCATATGCATTTTGGAAGCTGAGTGCAGACTGAAAGGTCTCCTCTAGAAATCCTATTTCTTTACTAACATGTTGCCTTGAGAGCATGTTCTTGGCCTCCAACAGAGATATAAATGCTATTTCAGCTTGTTCTTAAAAACCTAAACTTTACTTGTCACACTTGCATTATTTATTGCTGTCCAGCTGACTCTGCTCCTTGTATAAATCTGTAACCTTTGGGGTAATAGGGAGCTGCTTATATTCACTTCACTTCTGAAGTGTTTGTTATAGCATTATTCACATTTGCTGAGACTCTCACTGAGAAAGACATTGTCTAAAACACAGACAAAAGCTATCTAGTGAATAAGTCATGAGTATCTTTCAAGCTCTGGTAAAAAATAAGATCATTTTGCGGTTCTTGATCATTGTTTTGCAACAGTTTATCAATTTAACCTCCTATCAATGCCTTTTTGTAAGAGTGCAAAAAAATGCCTGCATGCTTTACAAATTTCAGAAGCTTCAGCAAAGTAAACGCATACCAAGTAAGCCTCTCCTAATCGGAAGCTGAAGGGTATTTTAGATGACACAGACAATCAAGTTTTTTAGGTTTGACTGAGACGGCAGTCAGAGCCTCAATAAAGTGCAATCAGCCAGTATAAAGCACTTTGCAATGTTCATAGGAAAAAAATGTATGTTTGTGTAAAATAAGCTTCTTTATTAACACAGAAGTGAAAGTCTTCTTAGGTGCAAATGTTATGTTTGTCATCAATACAATTTTCATTCATTTATCCAAGCAGTTTCAATCTGATTTCCTCCAAGCAAG